>NC_056726.1:641026126-641363626 GCF_019279795.1 Protopterus annectens | reverse complement strand
AGATGTGTACTGTGTTTAGCAGTTGTGCTGCCTATTGTGTGAAATACTGATATTTTGAATAGTATCTGTACACCTATGCCTGTTGTTCTACTGTAGTTTAGCACACTCACAGTAGCAATGCCACAGTTGTGGCCACTGACAAACTCTGTCATATTCTTGTAGGTCCCTCTGGTGTGACAGCAGGGCAGATGATACATGCTGGTGAGTGTGTTAACACTTTAAAATTGATATTGAAATGTGCATGTCATAGGTGAGGTGTAGGCCATGTACACATAACACACCTACACATAATGCATGTGGCGCATGTTTGCTGTGAGACTTTAAACATCTCAGTAAAGTCAGTAGCTGCCTCAATCACATGCAATGCACAGAGCATCAGACACAAATGTGGCAACACTGTACTGCACATTGGATAGGCATAGCTGACACACATGTACACAACATAACACGTTTGTCATATGCAGTACACCTCAACATGCTACACATTGTGTAACCGGACACCCGCTGCCAGGTCACACTTCAGTATCCCACATGTCATCCACACACCACACATAATATACCTGAGGGGTAGAGGCCTAGCATGGGGCTGTGCAACACTCTTCAACACATAACACAGTCATGTTAGGCAATGCTCCCTATTCGTCACCTTACACACCATTGTGCAATGTGGCTGTGTAATTGTGAACTTAGCCACGGCACTGCGGTTCAGTTACAGCATGCTAGGCGGTGGTCTAGCACACTTTAGTGGCCTTGAGTGACCACATGATGCATGATGATGATGGCTAATGGTACTATACCCCATACAGTTATAGTGACCACAGTACTATACATAGCTGTCATTGATTTGCACCTCCATGTTGTGTGTGTGCACACATATGCACCTATACACATTATGCATAGCATGTTGTGTGTGTTCAAACATATGCAACTATACACAATATGCATAGCAGTCGCATTCTGTACAAAGTGACATATATTTGTCCTGGAATGCTATTGGGTATATAGGTCACATGACACACATTGGGTATGTGTGATGTTTAATGTTGCAGTCATGCACCATGCAATGTCATGGCTGGCACTGGCATATCTGGAATATGACTCACACTCACCATAACCACTGTACAATGGCCATGTCCAGGATTGGTACTCCATCACGTATACATGCAACACTCATCCCGTGTGTGTACATAGCATGCATGTGCTACCCCTGTCTCCACAATTATCTACTACATACACAGACACTGCAATCAGCCATGGAAATCCATGTGACACACAGATAACACATGCAGCCATGGTATGTATACCTGTGAGTGATGGTGCACAGGACATTGCAGAACTTATAATACTTGCACAGAAATGGTGTGTCCTTGTACACATTGTGTTCCAGGGTGTAGGCAATCAATGAACATGTACACACATGCACCACAGCCATGTACACTGTCATTAACTATGGCTATCTACACTCACACTGCATGGACTTTATCAACACTTATTCTGCATGCTGACACATGTGACGTGACTGTTTGCCTGGTGATACTGTCATCCACCTTCAACCACTATTGAGTATGTTTTGGATTGCTGTTGTGTGTGTGTATCTGCTGTAGTGAGGAGTGTGCATGTGTTCATGTGTTCATGTGTGCATGTGTGCATGTGTGAATGTATGCATGTGTTCATGTGTGCATGTGTTCATGTGTGCATGTGTGCATGTGTTCATGTGTGCATGTGTACATGTGTGCATGTGTTCCTGTGTGCATGTGTGCATGTGTGCATGTGTGATAACATCATGTACAGATTGTAAAGTGTGTTTCCTGTCTTACTCTCACAGGTGCATAGGTTGGGTTGGCTGAATGCAGCAGGGAACCTGAAGTCACTGCCACAATTAGTGGAGATGATGAGACATGTATTGTGGCACAGGCAGGTTTGACAGGGTCTGTCGTTGGTCCACCAATTGACAGTACACAGCTTTCAACCCCATCTATTTGCACACTCATACTGCCAATATATCCCTCATCACCAATAGCCATAGCCGAAGGACAGCATACAGTTGGCATTGGCCAGGAGAGTGTGGTATCCATGGTACATGCATCCCCTAACAGCAGCCATACCCAGATCTGTAGAATGGTACCACATAGGCAGATATCCAGGGGTTCTCGTGGGAGCACCGCTGGTCATATTGCCCCTGGCAGACGTGCCCCCACAGGTCTTACAACCTCAGCTATGTTCCGGTCTGTAATGTAGGCACAGGCACGTATGGAACAGTACACCAGACAGGGACTAAGGGCGCAGAGGGCCCATAACACCGCTATCAATGACAGTATCCGTGACGTTGCCGGTGCCATATGTAATTACACCGATGTCATTGATAGACGTTGGGGGGAGACATTAGATGCCCTCCAAAATGTGTTTTCCATGAGCAAGGACTGTGCTGGATGGCTGAGACATCAACACGGACGTATGCCAGCAACATCAGCAGCTGGCAGTCATCGCGGATGATACACAGATCACAGCCACTCCCGTAGTGCCAGTACCAGCCCCAGCAAAGCTGGGGCTGGCCTGTCCATCGACCGTCCTAGTAGACCATGTGCACGTGGCTCTGGGCAGTCCCAGCAGGGATGTAGCTCCAGTCGACATACTTCTGCCTCTGATGATAGTACCCATTCAGGCTTGGTACCCGATACTGCATGTGTGTATGTGTGCGGATATGTGGGGTTACAATGCATTTGTATTCCTTCACACGCTTCATCACTGCATACAAGTGGCTGTCTTGGGTTGTCTGGCAAGTGCAGGATATGTATGAAAGTAACTGATCATTCACACAGTGGTAAACTGAATAATTTTGCAGTCTCTCAGTGCATGGATTTGTTTGTGTTCTTAGGTGGTGCTTTTAATTTGTGGAGTTTGCATGCCCTCCTTTTATCTGTGCAATTTTATCCATGTAATCTGGGTACCTCCAACATCCCTAAGATGTAATGAATGTGAACTGGTGTTCTTCCAGTTTTCCTGTAGGTAAGTTTGCTGCATATGTGTGTTTTCAAGTGCTGCATGTTTGTGCAACTTGTGATAGACCTGGCTTCTTATGGGCAGTGTCATTGCATGTGTGTGTGTGTGTGTGTGTGTGTGTGTGTGTGTGTGTGTGTGTGTTTATTTTGTGATAGTCCTGGCTTGCCAGGTCCAATAACAGTATGTCTGCGCTTGTGTGAAAAATGAGTATAGCTTGCATGATAGATCTAACTTTCAGGGGTGATGTCAGTATGTGTGTGTGAAAACTAATATAACTGATTCCACACTCAGTATTGCAAGACACATACTTAACTCTCTTTGTGGTAGCAGAAAAAAAAAAGAAAGAAAGAAAGAAAGAAAGAAAGAAAGAAAGAAAGAAAGAAAGAAAGGAAGGAAGGAAGGAAGGAAGAAAGAAAATATCAAGTCATTGTTTTTCAAAAATAAGGCATAAATGCATTGATCCCCAGGATCTATACAAAAATTTTGATGCAGGTTTATTAGTGTTCTCTGCCCTGAAGCTCATCTAGTCTAAAACTGGGTTTTCAATCACTTACCTGAATGGCAGTTAGTCGAATGGCTGATTGTTGAAATCATGGTTTCCAAGGGTCAAGAAACCGAATCAAGAGTGGTGGACCAAGTTTAGTCGAGTTGCATGGTGCACTCGACCTTTCAGCAAGCAATGTACCGACACTTCCCACTTCAGTAAGGAACAGGGAATTAGCCCAGTTCCTCCCTGGAGTGTGATCTTGGAGTTGGTAAATTTAATGTGTGGGGGGCAGCCCCCCAGGGGGTGCAGGGGGGCACAACTCCCCTGCAAAATAGTGGAATTAACATACTGTTGAATGTAGAGTTCAATGGTACATTACTGTGCATAGCAGAAGGTGAGTGATGTCACTTCATGCTATGTTGACTACATTGAACCATGGAGTTCAATGCAATCAGTTTTATTTTGGGTTACTATTTGGAATTTAGATGAGCTTCAGGGCAGAGAACACTAATAAACCTGCATCAAAATTTTTGTATAGAGCCTGTGGATCAATGCATTTATGCCTTATTTTTTGAAAAACAATGACTTGATATTTTCTTTCTTTCTTTCTTTTTCTTTCTTCCTTTCTTTCTTTCTTCCTTTCTTTCTTTCTTTCTTTCTTTCTTTCTTTCTTTTTCTGCTACCACAAAGAGAGTTAAGTATGTGTCTTGCAATACTGTGTGTGGAATCAGTTATATTAGTTTTCACACACACATACTGACATCGCCCCTGAAAGTCAGATCTATCATGCAAGCTATACTCATTTTTCACACAAGCGCAGACATACTGTTATTGGACCTGGCAAGCCAGGACTATCCCAAAATACACACACACACACACACACACACACACACACACACACACACACACACACACACACACACACATGCAATGACACTGCCCATAAGAAGTCAGGTCTATCACAAGTTGCACAAACACGCAGCACTTGAAAACACACATATGCAGCAAACTTACCTACATGAAAACTGGAAGAACACCAGTTCACATTCATTACATCTTAGGGATGTTGGAGGTACCCAGATTACAAGGATAAACCTGCACAGATAAAAGGAGGGCCTGCAAACTCCACAAATTAAAAGCAACACCTAAGAACACAAACAAATCCATGCACTGAGAGACTGCAAAATTATTCAGTTTACCACTGTGTGAATGATCAGTTACTTTCATACATATCCTGCACTTGCCAGGCAACCCAAGACAGCCACTTGTATGCAGTGATGAAGCGTGTGAAGGAATGCAAATGCATTGTAACCCCACATATCCACACCCATACACACATGCATTATCAATAATACAAATACTTCTACATAGATTTTAGCAAATATATTCTTTGACACAACTCCTGTGATGCCAGATAAGTGACTACCATTTAACAGTGATGAAATAGCAGAATAAGTCACTTGTATCCACAGATGGCCTCTTTTCTCATTAGCTATATCCATTTTACTGTATACACCTCAGATAACACATTTTGTTAAATAAATACATAAATAAACAATAGCTATAGAAGAAAAGAATTTTGTCTTACTTCACACAAAATGCACTAATTTTGAAAAGCCAAATCAACGAATGTTTAATCTGAGCAAACATCTATTATCCAAAGACAGGTCCCGCCATCACCCAATAGTTATAGCCACTTCTGTGTGAACTTCAGATATCTAATTGCGATAAAAAATAATGGTCATGTAATAAAGTGAAAATCTGTGCTACACAACCAATAGCCACACATCAGACAGGGACAAAGCCAAACATATTGGTGAAACATGATACGATACAAAAGTGCAGGTCAACACCACGATGAATAAAACGAACTTTTATTTACAAAATATGAGCGCTTTCGCGTGCCCACAACTGCACGCTTCTTCAGATGAGTGTAACATCATAGTGAAACCATTCACTATATATACAAAAAACTATAATTGCTAAATATGTTAATTAATCCAATTATTCAATTATATTGTTTAAAATGCCCATTCATTTAAAGCAGTACAGCAGAACTAACAGAAATAAAATATAGTGAATGTAACTTGTCCCCGATCATTATATTTATCTCATCCATTCATTAATAATCACTATAAACAGTGTGATCAACAACATATAATCATCTTCATATTATTTCTTTCATATTACAATTCCTATCCGTCTGAATATCTAAATCTAATGAACTATAAGCTATTACAAAAAAACAGCATATGTAACATATCCAAAAAATATAGAAATTAAATAGACAATTTTGCAGGCAGTATTGAGAAAGTATATATATCATTGATTCCTAATATATACATAATTTTGAATTAATGTTGTTAAAACAAATATATACATAGTTCTATTAATAAATAGACATCAATAAATAATTAAATGTATATATATAGAGCCATTAAATAAATAGTTCAATAAGTATTTGTTATAAAAATTCTTTAAAAAATTCTTTAAAAACACATCTTAAAGCACATATTAACAAACACTTATATTTAGATGTATATCAAATACATCAATCAAATGTATTAAATATATTGACTGCTAATATATATATATATATATATATATATATATATATATATATATATATATATAAAATGTATAACATCCTATAAATATAAGGGTTAAATTTTACTGATTAGAAGATTAATATAATTATATAGTCACTGATATATCAATGAAGTGTGACTATACGTATAAACATAAAAATATTTCACATCCATGTATATGTAAATGTAAAAAATATATATATATATATATATATATAAACAATTTAAAATAAATAAAATAAAATAATATTTATGCATGTAGCAAGTGTTTGTAAATATTCATAAAAACATGTAGGAGCTTTTATAGCTATATAGTTTTTCCAAATATTTAATAATCTATTCAGATATTTATCAATGTATGAAACATATTGTGAGAAGTATTAATAATGTAAATAACAATCTATATATAAAAAACTACATATAGAAACAAAGGGCCAGATTCAGGAAGGCTTACACGGAGTTCAAGAGTAGTGTAAGCCTCCGTGTAAGCCTCCCGATTCAGGTACAGCGCAAACCTCCGTGTAAGAGACAGCTAACACGTCTCTTACACGGACTGGGCGTGGAAATGCTCAATACCTCATTTGCAGCTCCAAGATATGCAAATGAGGTATTTGAGCGATCCACAACAGAAACCAGTCCGTAACGGACGTGTTGCAGAAATGTACTCAGCTGACAACTGAGTACATTTCTGCAAAATCAAAACGGAGCTACTATGTCAGCTCCAAATAAAGGGTGCATATGTGTCATTAAGCATTCCAATGGCCAAATATGTGGCCATTGGCATGAAAAGTGTTGCAAAAATAAGTTATTTAACTTTTTTTTTTTTCACGGGATTTTTGTGTTGAACTGCAGCGCACACCCAGCAAACGGGTGCGCTACCTAAAACTGAAAACCGAAGCTTATAAGCCCACAATTGTGGGATTTATGTATTACATGGAATGTCAATGGAGGGACTTGCAGACTAAAAACAATATGGCCTCCGTTTAGTGGTTGTCAAGGGAAGCTCCGTGTAAGATATGTAACTAAGCATTACTAGGCAATCCTATGTAAATGAGGGTTACAATACTGAATCACACTGCCACATAGGTAATGAGCACTTTCTGAGTAGTGTAAGAGTTAGAGAAGGGGGAGGAACAGAGTAAGAGGTAGGTGACATCACGGAGGGAAGGATAGAAAGAAATGTACCAGATTGGAGGGCAATGTAAGGTAACAGATGACAGACAGACATCAGGGAGGGAGGTGTGTCCCAACAGAACACTAGGAAAGTCAAGAAATTGAGGGTATACGCTATCCCTACACTCAAAGTTTCTTGATATACGTGCATGCGCGCGTGTAAGGCAGGTTCAACATGTGGGAGCGTGTTGCAAACTGTTTACAACGGTTTGCGCGGGCGTGCACATGTGTAAGGCAGTGTGCACACGTTTTAGCATGAATCAGCCTAGCTAACACCGTGTAAGGATGTGTGCGCGCGTGTAACACGGTGTAGGGATGTGTGCGCGCATTTAAGTGACTGTGAGCGTGTTTAAGCTGGTGTGCACATTGCTCCCCCTCAGGAAACAGAGAGGAAACAACCAAAATACAGGGAAACTTCCAGGGAATACTGCTGGAGTTAATTGGTGGAAACAATTACAAGCAGGCAATTACACAGGCAGACTAGAAGCCCAGCCCAGCACTTAAAACACAACAAAGAGCAGTGAAGGCTGTTTCTCACAAGAGATACTGCCAGAAACTAAGCTATCAGAATTGAAAACTGAAAAAAAGCTGAACTCAGAGCAGAAATACTAGGGGCTGCCATGGCTATTATAATCAGGCATAGGCGAATTGCTGAGGGTGGTGACAATGCAGACACTGACAGACAACCCAGAGTGAGGAGAAGGAGAAGAGTATACAGGCCCAGGGTCACCTACCATGGGTTACATGAGCTGGAGATAGTAGAGCCCTATAGAGTGGACAGAGAGCTCCTGCAGCAGATTGTTGAGCTGTGCAGGCCACACCTCACACACAGAACCAACAGAGGGGAACCCATCCCAGTGGAAACCAAGGTATGTGTTGGCCTAAGAATACTAGCAACAGGTACCTTCCAGAGACCAACTGGCGATATGATGGGGATATCACAGGCATCAGCCTCCAGGGTACTGCACCAGTTCCTGGATGCCATGTCACCACATGTCAGTGATCATATATATGTCCCTAATGACCGTGAGGTTGTGGCCAGCAATATGCGTCTCTTCCAGCAAATAGCGGGATACCCTGAGGTGCTGGGTGCAATAGACTGCACGCACATATGCATCAAAGCACCAGCCGGTGAGCTGGGTAGAGTCTGCATTAACCGCAAGGGATACCCCTCCATCAACTGCCAGGTCGTGTGTGATGCCCAGGGCATAATAATGAATGTGTGTGCTGGCTGCCCTGAGAGCTACCACGATTCCCACATCTGGCATCTGACGCAGCTGTACCAATCATTTGCCAATGGGGACTTCCCACACGGACACCTAGTGGGGGATGCAGGTTATGCACTTGAGCCGTGGCTGATGACACCCATCAGAAATGCACACACACCTGAACAGGAACGCCATAATGAGGCACACGCACAAACACGTAATATTATAGAGCGTGTGTTTGGGCTGCTCAAGTCACGGTTCCGGTGTCTGGACACATCTGGTGGAGCTTTGCAGTACACACCAAGTACATGTACCCAAATGATCATGATATGTGCTATGCTACATAATATGATCCTGCGGAAACAGCTGCAGCAGGACCAGCACAGGGCTGGGCCAAACATCCCCCCACCATTGCCAATGCCACCACAGGCAGGGGGTGACTCGGAGGAGGAACAACCTGACCTTGTCCCAGTAGGCAGAAGGAGGCGTGCCCAGTATGCCCTGGCCTTGGCAAAGAGGCAACGCATAGCACATACGCTTGGGCAGTAGGAACACTGGGACTGATACCCGCTCTGACTCACTCATACAGTAACAGGGATGCCTAACATGACACAACCTGCTTCCAAATGTACAGGGAGTGTAGTATGTGTATCCGACAGAGGTGGCCCTGCAGCACCACCTGAGGTATGAATGCCATGTGTTAAGTAATGTAATATCATGTACAATATGCACACCTGAGGACCCCAACTAACATCCATATCCACGCATATGACCCTGGAAACAGCTGCACGTCATACAGTGATGTACATGTGCAAAAACATGGAACAAGATACAAAATGAGGGTGTCTAGCAATAAATAGCATGGATAACCATACACCCATGTTTGTACCACAACAAAAAGCAACATGGAATAGCCATGGTCAAAAACCAATGGCTAAAACCGACTACTACTATATAGCCTGCTGCAGACCACTGTCCTAATAGCAGGAACTGCCCCAGGCCTATGTCCATAGGTTCATACTAGGCTATCTGCCCTAGGGCATTAATAAGCCTAGCCCAGAGTTTTGTGGCTTCTGCCACCCCTGCAAGTTGATGGATAATATGCCCATTATTTTGCTGTGCCTCTGTCAAGCAGTGATACTGAGGTTATCCCTGGGGTATACCTGCAATCTCCCATCCATTGGTCAAGATCTCACTTGAACAAAGCCAGTGAGGTGCTCAGCCCCACATGTACCAGGATGTTGTTCCACAGCATATGGACTCTCTGGGTGATGAATCTTTCCCTCCAGCACATCCTATTAATATCTGTGTTGAGGTTTAGGTCTCCTGCCCTTGTAGTTCTGATGGATGTAGAGGTCTTGAGGTGAAGCATGTTCATAAATTCTGGGTTGGACATAGCCTTGTATGTCAGGCACAGGTCACCTCTGAGCAGTCAGTAAGTGACTGAATACAGCTGGAATTCCTTCAGTCGGGCAGCATAAGAAATATGTTTGAGACCCTTTCACCTCCTGTCGAGGAATTTGTGGGCCCATCCAATCTGAATGGGGCAGTGTATGCAATCATTGGTGTGATGAGTACAGGGAACGATGACCTCCCTTGATCTAGATGTGAATCACTGCATGATGAGGTGGCCAATGTAGAAGGCCTTCCAAACTACCCTGGCAATGTGAGTGTCAAGCAAAAGGTCACTGTCAACCTGGGTGCCCAGGTCCCTGATAACCTATGTTGTGCTTAGAGGATTGCCACCTAGATGGGAAGTAGTGGTAACCTTGTTCTTCCTGAAGGGTATGGCTATGCATTGTTTAGTGTTTAATGTAAGGCCATGGCCGTGGCACCAGTTATCTGTGTCTATGAGACCCTTCTGAAGGATGTCTGTGTCAGATGGGTTTCCAGCTATGCTTCCCAGTTTGCAGTCATCTTCAAACTTTGTCAGCCATAATCCTCCTGTGTTTGCTCGTACTTCTGAAAAGTAGATACTGAACAAATGTGGGCCCAGGACTGAGCCCTGTGGGACACCACTTGTGACAGCTCTGGAGTGTGAACTGGCACCAGCAACTTTGACCCTGTGTGTTCCGTCACTTAGCCAGTTTGCAACCCATGCTGTGATGTATGGGTTCACAATTAAGCTGGTGATGTTTTCAATGATACCCGAGTGGGGTATTGTGTCGAAAGCCTTTGCCAGGTCAAGGTAGGCTGTGTGGACTGCCTTGCCCACGTCAATGGCCTGGGTGAGTGTTTTGAAAAGTCAACCAAGTTTAAAAGGCATGATCTGCCCTTGACAAAGCCAAACTGGATTGGATCCAATGTCTGCAAGTCCCCTATGTCTTCATTTAGAATTCCCATTATGATCCTCTCCATAGCTTAGCAGAACAGGCTTGTCAAGCTGATGGGATGGTAGTTTCTGGGGTTGGTGGAGGCACCTCCTTTGTGAAGTGGGTCCACCATTGCTGTATGCCACTCCTTGGGAACATATCCTGAGGTGAGGCTAAGATTAAACAGCTGCCCTAACTGCGGGTGTAATTACTCATTGAGTTCATGGAGCACACAACTGGGGACACCATCTGGTCCCATGGATAAAGTGTTTTCTGCCTTGGATTGAGCAGTTCCCACCCCAGCAGTGGAGATGTTTGGGGGCTACAATCCTCTGGTGTACATACCCCCCCCCAGTTGGGGGGAGGGGGGGAAATCTGCACTGAACCTGTCAGCCAGTATGTTGCCAATGTCTGTAGGTGCAGTGATATCAACATTATTCTGAACTAAGTCTGAGCATATCTGGGAGTTTCCTCCCAGGTTTCAAACATAGGTAAAAAGGCCTCATGATTGTCCCTGGAGTCCTGAGTGGGTTTACTCTCAAAACATGCCTCGGATGATTGTATGGGGGAACCCAGTGTTTTACTCACAATGAGCAGGGGTGTCTTCCCCCACGGATTACTCTATATTGTAGTAGCTCCTTCCTTGTGTTGTACAGCTTGTTTATGGCTAGGGTCCACCAGACTGGATGCTTGCCTGTGGTACAAAGAGTCATTATTATTTGGGATTGCCTGAACCATGCAGTCCTGGAGGTGCTGGTAGAAGGCATTTCTAAGTGATACAGTGGCTTGGGTAATGGTGTCTGCTGGCCTGGGGGCCTTGAAAGAGACCACACCAGTCCTCAGAAATGTGAAGTCGTCATTTGAGAAGGTCTTCACCGTTTCATTTCCCATCTGGGGTGTGGGTGGGATGTGGACTCCCACTGAGAGTAGTCCATGATCTGATCTCACCAATGATGGGTATATGTCTGGTGTTGAACCGTGTGACCCCATGTTCGTGATGATGTGTTCTAGTATGTTGCCTCCACTTGAGGGGATTGGGAACAGTTGTTCCATGGCATTTCAGTGTATGAACTCTTGGAACCTTTGTGTTAGAGTGTTGTGGCATGATTAGTGATCCCAGTCTATATGTGGATAGTTGGAATCACCCAGTAGGATGGTGTTTGGAGATACATTTATCCCCTTCAGTGTTTGCAGGATAGCTGTGTGAGGTACCTGAGTTTGAGCGGGTGGCATGTAACATGCTACAAACTGCAGAGCAGTCTTGCCTACGGTCACTGGCACCTGGATGGTCTCCGATGCATCGTGTGTTGCCACCAACCATGAGGTGAGGGTGTCCTTGATGAATATGGACACCCACCATCCTTCTTGGTGTTGTCGGGATGCTGGTGCCGGAATGCATGATATGAGGTAACACCCGATAGTGCCGGGGTGCTGTCAGAAGCTGTGAACCAGGTTTCAGGCACAGAACAGACATCAATGTGCTACATACTGAGAAGGGCATAGAGTGTGTGCAGCTTGAGGTTGAGACCTTGGGCACTGAGCAGCATTACCCTTAGTGTCTTTCCTTTACTGTGTTCTAGGGTGGTAGGTGTAGAATCTGAATCTTGCATAAAAAAGGCACAATGGGGGTGGCAAGAGCATCATCTGAAATCCGGAAGCCCAGGGGTGACAGGTGCAAGCCGTCCCTTGCAAATTACCGTGGCCTGTCCAGCATGTCTTCCCAGGCAGACAGACATTGGACCCCCTTAGAATGACACCATAGTCTAAGCAAAATACTACAGCTGATCATCTTGTCTCTGTTTATGTGGCATCATACTTGGTGAAGGTAGGATACTGCCGAAGGTCAGGGTCATACCTGCCTGGCCTACATAATCAGAGGGATCCTCTATGTCTCTTTCCATGTAGTCCAGGGAGGTACATCTCAGGTCGTTCACACCAGCATGGATTATGACTGGGTCAGACCTGTACTTGCAGTTTAGTGACCTGAGTGCTTGCATTATGTGGTGGATTCCAGTGCCCGATAGGCAGCTTACTGTGACCTCCTCTGTACCTGATCTGGTGAATGGGACATCAGTGTGTCTGACTATGGAGTCACCTATGACAAGTGTGTCTGGCATTGTGTTTGGCCTTAAGGGCTGTGACTGTTTGGCACACCGACTCTGTGGTCAATGTGTTGCATGTGCTGTGCCCTGTGGAGGCAGTTGTGTGAGTGTCTGCTGTGGTGGCAACCGCCATTCTGGTAGACTTCTGATCAGAGCCTCCGAGAGTGTCGCTGTGTGTCTATGTGTATGATCTTAAGTTGTGACAGTGCCATGTGAGACTGGATTAAAGATGTGTGTGTGTGGTTACCTTCACCCTCTCTCTGGTCTTGCTAGTCCTATGTTGAGAGAGCTCAGCCTCCACTTTGGCTATATAGTTGCATCTCTCACATGTATGTGTGTTTTATGGCAGAAGGAGAGGGTTGTCAGTGTACATGAGGCAACTGTAACAGTGCCTCAATATTCCCAGGTTCACCAGCTGAGCAGGAGAGGACACTAGCAACTGATCCCTAGACATGCTAGAAGGAATAGACAAAACAATGTTGGAATACAGGGAGATATCACGCCCCCCAAGCCACATCATACTGTTTGATTGACAATAGCTACACATACACCGGTGTTTCATAGTGTCATAGTGTACTACTAGGCTATCTGCCCTAGTGCATGTATAAGCCTAGCCATAGTGATGTGGCTATTGCCACCCCTTATAGTGGTAATAAGTGTACAGAATAGATTCTGAATATTGTGCCTCTGACTTAGTAGTGACACATTATGACCCCCTTACGTAATTGAATAACATGACTGTGTCTCTGTCTAGTCTGTGCCTCCGTCTCATATGCAGTTGTCCAGATGTCTCCTGAAGAGAGTCAATGAGGGACTCTGTCAAACATGAACTGGGATACTCTGCTAGAGTGTGAGATGCCTCTGAGTTATGACTCTGTCCCTCCAGCATGTCCTATACATGTATGTGCTGAGGTTCAAATACTCAGCTCTCATGGCTCTGGTGGATTTGGATTGCTTGCAGTGGAGTATGTCCACCAAATCCTGATTGGACATGGTCTTGTATGTCAGGCATAGGTCACCTGTAAGTATGCGGTATGACACTGAACAAAGCTGGACTTCCTCTATTCTGGAAGCATATGACATGTGTTGAAGAATCCTGATCTTCATGGTAGGTACTTTTCGGGTGCAAAGGTGCAAAAGGCAGGATCTGCCCTGTACAAAGCTGAACTAGGTGGGAACAAGGGTCCGTAGGTCAGTAATGTGTCTGTGTAAGAGCTCCATGACTCCTCCCATATCTTTGCAGACAAGGCTGGTTAAGCCTGTGTGGTGGTAGTTGCCATGGTCTGTGGAGGCATCCGCTTGTGGAGTGGGACCACTGTTGCCGTATGCCAGTGTTCAGGTACATATCCTGTAGCAAGACTAAGGTTAAATAGCAGTTGTATATATGGGTCCAGCCCCTTCTGGAGTTCACATAGCATGCAACTGGAGATACCAGCAGGTCCCATGGATGCTGTGTACTTGTCTTTGCTGAGTGTGGCTCTCACATGGACATCCAAGATGACAGTGAGGTTACATACAGCAGTGATAACTATCTTGTTTTGGGGGTGAGGAGGGGTAAATCGCACTGAAGCTGTCCGCGGAATGTTGCCAATATCTGTCAGGTCACTGGAATATATGTTGTTGTGTACCAACTCTGAGCATATCCGAGGGTTCACAACCAGGTGTCTGACATAACTGAAGAAAGCAGTGTGGTTACCTTCATTGTCTTTGGTGATTTATGTCCCCAAGTTGACCTTGCATGTCTTTATGAGATAATGTAGCTTTCTACTAGTGCTGATCACAGCTGTCTTCCCTTTGGAGATGTAGCTCTGTCTTGCATTAGTAACCCTCATCTGTCATACAGTTTGTTTATGGCTGGGGTCCACCAGACAGGACACTTTCCCTTTGTGGAGAGGGTCCTGTTTTCAGTTGTGATTGTATGGTCCATGCTGTCTGACATCTAGCTAAGGGGAGGTCATTCTGGTTCTGCAGTTATCTTTCATCAGCATTAGAAATGACCACAACAGCCCCTGTGGGGTGTACCTCATGCACACACATCCAGCACCTGTAAAGTCCACAGCAGTACCTCACCAGGAGTATGACAGATCTGGAACACATGTAATGTGTAGTCTGATTAAACAGAGTGCAGCTCCACACACTGCCATGCTGTCCACCCAGATGCAAGCTGTGCCTGATGTAGAAAGCCATGTCCAAGCTGGAATCAATGCACATGCTGCACCTTGTACAATCTGAATGGCAGGGAGCTATGCACATGAGGGACCTGAACCCCAGCACTGACATATATAGGACAGGCTGTACTGCATTATCCAAAACACAGAAGCCACCCCCACACATGAGTAAACTACCAGTACAGGTTGTCCATAGAGACACTGGTTGAGTACCCTCAACAGGAATTTTAATGAGTGGATGGGAGATGGGAGGTTTACCCTGGGTATCAATGTTATGTCACAGGTAGACAGAGGCACAGTATACTAAACAAGACATATGACATGTCGAACTACGCTTACAATGTGTTGATGGACAAACACATTCTCCGACTAGCATTAGGTCAAGATACCTCTTGAACACAGCCAGCAAGGTGCTCTGCCTCAAATGGACCAGGATTGTATTCCACAGCATAGGGAGTCTCCGGTGATAACTCCATCCCTCCAACATGTCCAACATACATCCCTGCTAAGGTGTAAGTCACCTGCACTAGTGGTTCAGGTGGATCTTCTGAGTCTGAGGTGGAGCATGCCCATTAATCTCTGTTTGGACATGGCCTCGCATGTCAGGCACATGTCACCTCTAAGCAGACGGTATGTGAGTGAATAGAGTGTGAGTGTCTTCAATCTGGCAGCATATGACAGCTGTTGGGGTTCCTTGATCCTTTAGGTGGGGGACAGTCAGGGTGTCTCCAATTGCTGCAGATGTTGGGTGAGATACAGCCAGAATAGGGCATTCGACTCGATCACCGGTCTGATAAGTGAAGAGTACAGGGGAACAATGACCCACTAGATCTGGATGTGAATCCCATCCTGATCAGGTGGGCAATGTAGAAGGTCTTCCTAGCCACTTTAGCAATGTGAGTCTCAGAAGAATGGCGACTGTTAACCTGGGTCCCCAGGTCCATGATAACCTCCTCTGTGCTTAGAGGATTGCCACCTATATGGTAGCTTGGGGTCACCTTGCTTTTCCTGAAGGGTATGTCTACACATGTTGTGCACTCTGACTTCAGGCCATGGCCCTGGCACCAGCTATCAGTTACTGTGAGTCCCTTCTGAAGGATATCTGTGTGTGATGCACTGTCCACTATGGTGCCCAGTGTGCAGTCATCTGCTAACATTGTCATCCAAAGTCCTCCCATGTTGGCCTGTACTTCTGGGAAGTACATGACAAACAATGGGGGCCAAGGACTGAGCCCTGTGTGACACCACCTGTGACCAGCCTGGAGTCTAACATAGTGCCAGCAACTCTAACCCTGTGGGTCCCGTCCTTAAGCCAGTTTGCAACCCATCTTGTGACATATGGGTTTACATTTCAGTTGTTAGGGTTTTCCACAATACCTGAGTGGGGAATTGTGTTGAAAGTGTTTGCAAGGCCAAGGTAGGCTGCATGGACTGCCTTTCCCCAACAATGGCCTAAGTGACCAATTTGAAGATGTCAACCCAGTACAAAAGGCATGATCTGCCCCTGACCAAGCCAAAATGGGATGGGTACAATGTCTGCATGTCCCCTATATATTTGTTTATGAGCTCAATTATGATCCTCTCCATAGATTTGCAGACTACACTTGTTAAGCTTATGGGGCAGCAATTAACAGGGTCTGTAGAGGCACTGCCTTTGTGCAGATGTGCACAACTGGACCCTAACCAGGCTGTTGTGCACACTATGGAAATGTAAAGCAGTGCTAGGACTAAAGCCCAGGATACTGACCACCACAGTGAAAGTACTGAAACACTACACTAGACAGTGCTACAGTGTTAGGTCAGTATGAACGGATGTTGACAATTGTGTGCAAAGTATCCCATGCAAAACCTGCAGGCACAGTATACTCCCTGTTTTGTTCACACAAAAAGCATTCGGACAGTAACTACACAACATGGCACAGAACACACAACCATAAACTGCAGGTATTTGTTGAAGGTCACACTCATCCACAAATGTGATGGGCTGCAGAGTTCAACATATGTAAAGCCCACACAACATGCCACGGGAAGGCTGAACTGGGCATGCTCACACACTTAGTCCAAATGTTACCCCTAGCAAATGTGAAAACACACCAGAGGATGCTCATCCCCCTTTCTAGACACTGATCATGTAAGCACCCTATAAGTATATTGGAGAAAAAGATTCTCTCAGTAATCCGAATAGCGCGCCGTGCTAATGCGTTCGTCTGTAGTGTCATAACATAGTTAGGTAGGGGTTTGTATCCAGCAGGTGGCAAGTGTGTACGAAGGGGGGTAAGTGTGTATAAAAGAAACATCCCTTTTGGCAACTGGGAAAACACACCACAGGATGATCATTCCACTTTCTAAACTCTGATGATGTCAGCACCCTATAAGTATATCAGGGGAAAGGAAATTCCCAAGTAATGCGAATAGTGCGCTGTGCTAATGCGTCCATCTCAAGTGTCATAACATAGTTAGGTAGGGGTTTGAATCCAGCAGGTGGCAAGTGTGTGTGAAGGGGGGTAAGTGTGTATGAAAGAAACATCCCTTTTGGCAACTGGGAAAACACACCACAGGATGATCATTCCACTTTCTAAACTCTGATGATGTCAGCACCCTATAAGTATATCAGGGGAAAAGAAAATCCCCAGTAATGCGAATAGCACACTGCGCTAATGCGTCCGTCTCTAGTGTCATAACAGAGTTAGGTAGGGGTTTGAATCCAGCAGGTGGCAAGTGTGTGTGAAAGAAGGTAAGTGTGTGTGTAAGTGTGTATGGAAGGAACATCCCTTTTGGCAACTGGGAAAACACACCACAGGATGATCATTCCACTTTCTAGACTCTGATGATGTCAGCACCCTATAAGTATATCAGGGGAAAGTAAATACCCCAGTAATGCGAGTAGCACGCTGCGCTAATGCGTCCGTCTGTAGTGTCTTAACATAGTTAGGTAGGGGTTTGAATCCAGCAGGTGGCAAGTGTGTGGGAGGGGGGGTAAGTGTGTATGATTGATATATCCCTTTTGGCAACTGTGAAAACACACTACAGGATGCACATACCCCTTCCTAAACGATATCACAATTATGTATGGCTTTTGATTACAGACATGCCATGTGTGTTGTGCACACACAGAATGCCCATGTGTGTGGGTTATCCCTCACAATAATGCATGACATTGATTACACCGGTTATGGCAATGAACACATGCTGTATGTGTGTGCCAAATACACATATGTACCTGTGACTTTCAATAGTTACCATGTGTGATGCCTGCCACATGTGAATACATGGTATTTGCACAGGGTAACATTATGACCGTGGTCTTCTGTGCAGATGCTGCATGTGGGATGTGTATATACAGTGTGAGATGTAGATGCTATCAGCCTAGTAGTGAGGGATGCACACCTGGTCTGGGGCATAAAGTCTACATGTTGTTAATGTACAGGAGCTGCATGTTCTCACCTGTTGTGGGAGTGGTAAGACATTATTCCATAGCAATGCAGTGACTGCATGCTAATAACCATTCAGCTAGGGTGTTGTAGCTACACTTATTCATTAGCATTCATTAATTTGTCGGAATCCCTGGTGAGGGTCTGATGCCAACCAAGGTCAGGGGTCTACCAGCCTGTGTCACTTGCTCAGTGATCCCTTCCATGTTCCCTATCATGTATCCCAGTGAGCGACATCCCACATCAGCTGTGGTGGCATGGACAATGACTGAGTCATGTGTCCATGCATCTGACTGAGTTGTATGTTGTTGTTACAGTTTGGCCATGTGTTTCCATCTCATACATGTGATGTACATCAATGGGTAGGGGATAGGGTTGACTGTGTACATGTGGCAGCTGTGACATTACTACATGACACATATATTCCACAACTGTACCATAGAGGTGACTGACAACTGACCTTTGCACATGCTACCGGAGTATTGAGATTACATTGGTGATTGACAGCACATAGGGCCAATGGTGAAAAAGAGACATAGGTCCATAGGTTCGTACAGGGATATCTGCCCAGGGCATGTATCCACCTAGCCAGAATGTGCGTGCCTTTCAACATGCATTGTGAATCTGTCTTGCTATGCCCTTTTCCAAGGTTAGTATACTGTGCCTCTTTCTCACAGTGACACATAAGTGATACCCAGGGTAACCCTACAATGTCACATCCAGTCATTAATATCGCTCTTGAAGATAGTCACTGAGTCAGTCCGCCTAACCTCTATTGGGATAATAATCAGGAATGAAGGGAGCCTCTGAGTTGTGAATGTGCCCTCCACCATGTCCTATGTATATCACTCCTGAGGTTCAAGTATTTCCAGCGTGTATCCTGGTGGGATCTGGATATTCTGAGATGCAGCATGGCCATTACGTGAGGGTATGACCTGGCCTTCTATGTCAGGCACAGATTGCCTATGAAGAGGCAGTATGTCACTGAGTAGAGCTGCTGCTACTTTAACCAGTCAGTATGTGGCATCTGTTTGAGCACTTTGATCCCCTTGTCGAGGTACATATGTGGTAGCCCCAGTTGCTGCAGGTGTCTGGTAAGGTGCATGCCGACAGGTTCATCATAGTCAATTATGGGCATGATGAGGGATGAGTAAAGGGGCACAATGTCCTCCCTGGCCTACATGTGGATCCCATGATGATGTGGCCCATATAACATGCTTACCTAACCACTTTGTCCATGTTGTTGTCAAATGGTAGAATGCTATCAACCTGCGTGCCCCAAGGTCCATAATTCCTTGGTCTGCACTTACTGGATTAACACATATGTGGTACATTGTGGTCACTTAGTGTTTGACAAAGGGGATGACTATACTCTTTCTGTCATTCACGTTGAGGCCATGGCTGTGGCACAAGTCGTGTGTTTGCAAGAGTCCCATTTGGAGGATGCGTGTGTTAGCTGTTGAGTTGATTATGGCGTTCGGTCTGCAGTCACCTGCGACTTGCTGAGCCACAGTACTTCCATGTTGGCCTGTACCTATGACAAATATATAATGAACATGACAGCTCCTAGGGCTGTGCCTTGTGGGACACCACTTGTACCAGGTTGGAGGCTGACATGGCTCCAGCAATTCTACTATGCGTGTTCTGCCCTTGAGCCACTGTGCAATACCCATAGTGACATAGGGGTTATTATGTACACTGGTGAGCTTCCCTAGAATGCACAAGTGGGGTATTGTATCCAAGGCTTATGCAAGGTCCAGGTAGGCTGTGTGGACCTCCTACCCCTTGACAGTGGCCTTGGTGACTGTTTCAAACAAAGCAAACAGGTTTGATAGGCAGGATTTGCCATTGACAAAGCCAAACTGTGTATGGTGACATGTCTGTAGGTCCACAATATCTAGATATGTGAGGTTCATGATGATCCTTGCCATAGCTTTGCAGACAAAGCTAGTCAGACATATGGGGCTAGTAGTGTCCAGGATCCGTGACAGCACCACCTGCATGTTGAGGGACCACTGTTGCTGTATGCCACTCTCTGGCCACATATCGTGTATTAAGGCTGGGATTGAACAGTGGTGTTATGTCTGGGTGTAGCTCTTCTTGTGGTTCATGTAGGACACAGCCTGGGACACTGTCTGGTCCCATTGATGCAGTGTTTATTGCTTTGGGAAGGGCATCTCTTACCTGAGCATCTGTGATGTCAGGGGGGGAAGCACTGTGCTGCGAGACATATGTTCCCTTTTGGTGTGGTGGGGAGAGAAGGCAGCATTGAACCTGTCCACTAAGATGATGGCAATGTCTGTGTGTTTTATATTTTGTGTGACATATTGTATTACCTCTGAGCATATCTGGGTAGTACCACTCAGGTTACTAACATAACTACAGGCAGCCTTGTGATTATCCTCAGTGGCTTGTGGAATCCTCTCTCAAAGATGGCCTTAGACAATCATATGGGTGCCTGTAGTTGTCATCCAATACTCATCAGTGGTGCCTTCACATTTTGGGAGGTTGTTGTATCATGTAGTGGCGCCATCCTTCTATTGTATAGTGTGTTTATGGCTGGTGTCCGCCCAGGACATCTGCCTTTGGAGAATTGGGTCATGCTTTCATATGTGGCTTCATGATCCATGCATTCCTGAATGTGTCCACAGAATGACTCTATACAGGTATCTGCAGTCTGGTCCATATTTTCAACAGGCCTTGGGCCTTTGAAGGTTTCCACATCATTTATGAGGGGTGTGCACTTGCTTGACATGAGCTGTTGACAGACGTGCCGCCCTCCAGACAGAGCAAGGGGAGGGTCACAATCAGCTACCTGTTGGGACGTACCTCCCTGGACCACATGGAAAGAGACACAGAGGAGCTCTTACAGCACCCTCTCAAACTCAGTTCTCCCACACAGCCTTCATGCTGACACAGGAGAGTTTAGATTAATCTGCAAACACCATCATACTGGGTGATGCCAGCTACCCAAACATAGACTGTGAACATTACACAAGCCACAATACCCAAGCTCTAAGGTTCCCATTGATCGGACATTCTTTGGCTATGGAACAGGTAACCAACCTTCCCACAAGAGGGGCAGATATAGTAGAGCTGATCTTTACAAACATGAGTACAAACTGCTCACCACTGGGAGTATATCCCTCATTGTTGCAATCAAACCATATACTAATCACACTGGAGTTCTGGATCCCCACATATGCAAACCTCCAACACATCGATGTGTGTGTGTGGAAATGTCCCTATTAGCAACCGTGACAGTATGGTACAGGATGCAGATCCCCTTTGAAACAGTGATGATGTCAGGACTGTATAACTATATCACCTGTAGTAAAGTCCTCAAGTAATTTGCATAGCGCGCTCTGCTAATGCGTCTTTCTTCAGTGTCATAACGTAGTTAGGTAGGGGTTTGAATCCTGCAAAGGGAATGTATGTGTGTTAGTATGAGTGTGGTTTATGTGTGTGCACTATGCTGGGAGGGTTAACTGCCTTTTGCCAACTGGGAGAACACACTACAGGGTGCACATCCCTCCTCCTACACACAGATGATGTCAGCACCCTCTAAGTACAGCATTAGTAACGATTTCTCCAACTGCTGCAAATAGCACACTCCCCTAATGTGTCTGTTTCTACTGTCATTGCACAGTTAGGTATGGGTTTGAATCTTGCAAATGGAAAGTATGTGTTTTACTGTTGGTGGGGTTAGTGTGTGTGCACAATGATGGGGTGGGATGTGGCTTTTTCCACATGGGGCTATGCACTGCAGGGTGGTCATTACCCTTAACAAGCAGTGATGTTGATAGCACCCTATACAAACATAACTACAAAACAGAAGGTGGTGGTACTGATAACACATGTAAGGTAACACTTCTTCAAGTAATGTCCACAAAACGGAGTAGGATAATCAAACAATTCTTTTATTCTATACAGACAACATGACAACAGACAACTAACTGCCAGTACTCGGTATAGTGTTACATGCTACTGTAACACGCACATGTACTCGAATATACCTAGATAGTGTTCTGAAGCCTGAATGTGGCAAGTGTGTGGATGTGGGATGTGTCTGTGTGTGCATTTCCGTATGGGAAACATGTTTGCTGTGGCAATCAGGGTACTACAGTACCTGATGCACATTACATCTTCCAACTGATGAGGTTGCCTGAACCCTGTGAGTACAGGTAGAGAAGGGGATGCCAGTAGTAAACAACATAGTGCGCTTCTGAAATGTGTACCTGTCATGTATCAACAGCTACTCATGTAGGGTGATAAATAATGGGAATGGCAGGTGAGCGTGTACATGTGTGTGGGTAGCAGGATGTGTATAAATGCATGTGTGACAGAACAGATACATGTAGCAGAATCTACATAACAGCACAAGATGCGCATTGCCATAGTCAATGTTAGCATGTGATGGTGTGCAGCTGGTACACTTTGTTAAGTAGTATGGGTGCAGATAACAATTGAGGACATTCATACAGTTACTGCAGCAGGACTGCTGGGATATACACACATTTATACTGCAACAGTCAACAGTTACCAACATGTTACTACTTATACACATCTATGTAGTCACCCTGTGCATCAGCAACGTGTTTACCTTTACCTGCACGATGTTGTAGTATGCAGGAGGTGGCACAGTGTCATCATATGCACAGGGTGTGGGTTAGGTATGCCCAAGCCGGCCACTGGTAACACCAATTGACATGTGTGTGTATGTGTGTTTGTGAGGGGCAGCAGTACAGGGTGGACTGTTGTTGGTGCAGTGTGTGTGTGTATGTGTTTGCCCTAGGTGTTAGGTTTCCAGGTTTCTGCATGTGTGTAAGCACGCACACAGTCCCACATAATGGCTGCCATGTACAGGGTTTTGTGGACAGCCACAGACTGCACCTGTCAGGTCATCCAGATCAGTGTCTGTGGGCACGGACACGGTACCTGTGCCTGGCAGGGGTGCTACGGGGCGTATCCGGTACTAACCCAGACTGGGTACTGTCATCGGAAGCAGGGGTGTGTTGACTGGACACAGTTCCCTGTTGGGACTGTCCAGAGCCACGTGCACGTGGTCTCCTGGGGCGTCTGGATGACAGCACAGACCCAGCATTGCTGGGGCAGGTGCTGGCACTTGAGGCGCGCGAGTGGGCCCGTTGTCGTCCGCGGCCACTGCCAGCTGGTGCTCTTGCTGGCATACGGCCACGCCGACGCCGCAAATGCACACCATCGCCCTGGCCCATGGACATCTGGTTGTGGAGCAGCTGTTCTATGCCCCCACAACGTCTGTCAACGACATCTGTGAAGTTACGGATAGCATTCGCAACATCATGCATGCCATCTGTCATGGCTATGTGACATGCTCTCAGCTCCCTCAGACCCTGTCTGGTGTACCTTTCCATACGTGCCTGTGCCTGCATGACAGTTCTAAACATAGTGGAGGTTGACATACCTCCTTGGGCACGTCGGCCAGAGGCAGTACGGCCACGGATGCCCCCACGAGAACCCATGGGCGACTGTCTGCATGGTACCATTGGAGGCCTCTGCACATGGCTGCCTTGTGAGGATGCATGTACCACAGGTACCACATTACCCTGATCTATGCCCACTGCTGACTGTCCATCACCTAGGGACAATGGTGACAAAGGATGTAATGGCAGGATGACTGTGCGCATTGACGGGGTTGAAAGCTGTGTACTGTCAATTGGCTGACCAATGGCGGACCCAGACACACCTTCCTGCACCATTACAGACAATTCATCATCATCAGTACCTGGGGCACAAGATTCAGGTTCCCTGCTGCAGGTCACCAGAGCAGCACCAGAACCTACGGGAGGAAAACATGGAACACAGATTACAGTCTCAATACATATTTGAAAGAGATGCACTTCAATACTAATGCACACATTCAGAAATGGACACATGCACTCATGGACACTAACACACATGCACACTTGGGCACAGGCACACTTGCACACATGCACACCCCACAGTAAACACACACATCAGTACCGTGTTACACTACTCAATTTACTACCTGTCAATTACAGTTATTGTGAACACAGTCACCAGCATGTCTACTACAGAGTTACACTACTCTTCCTAGTTTTATAAATTGTTTTACAGATAATTTTAAAAGACTCACCAGCATGTATGGCCTGCCTCATTGCTACATGGGAGGGACCTGGAAGTGTGAAGAGAGTAATGTCAGTGGGCACATGTGTGCCATTCATTTTGCACATGATACAGTACAGTAGTACACTAGTTCCCTTATACACATCAGCTGCACATCATGTCTGTATATATATCATGATGACAGATACATACCACATGCACACCTTATGCGTGCATGAAGTAACAGCGTACAGAACAGTCATATGTACATACCAGGAGTTAACTCTAATCTCATCCTTACCTCTCTTCAAACGTCAACTCAAACTGTACTTCCAAAACCACTGGCTTTGTTCTTCTTGGAGTCCAGGCTAACATCCCTCTCCCTACCCTCTCTTCACCTTTAACCCCTCATTGTGCATAGAAACTAGCTTCTACCCTGTTTCTTTCACCTTGATGTCCTTCTATGCTCTGACCTACTTCTCCCATCCCTCCCACCTCCTCTTGACTGTCTTCCTTCTTTTCCTCACTTCCCTTCTTGACTCCTGCCTCTTCCATATCATTGTATCTGTCATACTCCTTCTACTTCTCTACCCTTCTGAGCCCTAACTATTATGTATATGGCTTTTGCCTTATTGCATAACCATTATGCTTTAGGTAGGATTGCTTTGAAACCAACGGTACATTGTGTATGACTCTAAACTGTTTGACTTCCTTACATGTATGTTGATTTAATTAACAGGCTGGTGTACAATTCTATTATGTTGGCTGTCTGTATTGACAACTTGTCTGTCTGCCTTTATTATGTTATGTGTGGAGCTTTTCTCCACAGGCCTCTACTGAAAATGAACTTATATCCAGCTAGACTATCTGGGTCAACAAATGTAAAAGTAATAACAATAAATGAATATGGCATCTTACCTGCACGCCGCTGTCTTGCTGCTGTGTGGATCCAACCTCCATCAGGATGCATGATGGTTGCTGTTGTTCTGGGGCTGGATCCACAACACTTAGCAGTAGCCCCTCCTGTCTGGTGAGAGGGATGTGGCCACCCCCACCTGTGGCAGCCTGTTGCCTGCGGATATCTGCAGCACGCTGGCGGACATTTCTTATCAAATCACTGCAGTGATGTCTCACCTGCTCATATGTCCTATCATGCATGCCAACATCATTTATCCTGCTAACAAGGTTTTGCCACAGTGCAGACCTCTCCTGCTGATTCTGGGTGGTGCGTGAGAACAGGATGGCATAGTCACGCACCAGGCTCTGGTGGATCACGTCATCCTCTGCAGCAGAGTAGGCAGGATTCCTTTTAGGTGCCATGTCTATCTGGAAAGGTACACAAACAGGTTATCAGCATAGTATCTCAACAATACATGGTACACATTCTATACAGGGAGTGTTAACTTCTACTTATTACTGATTGGTTAAAACCTGATTACAGTGTAGCTATCATTCTATGTCATTTGTACTAAGTACTTGGCCTTCAGACCAGTTGTTTTACATTAGGGAGGTTGGTGGCAAGCACTGTGGTGGCAGGACACATTTCTTTCATCCACTGAAGTTGGGAACTGCTGATTGTGGGCCCAGTGTACAAGTGCATTACTTCTGGTATGGGCAGTTGGCCTTCAGGCCAGTTATTTAACATTAACGAGGTTTGTGGTCTGCACTCATGTGTGACAATAGGCTGTACTCTGCCATTCATAGCTGGGGACATCTGGTTTCAGGTTTATAGTGCCTGCATATCTGAGCTGTATCTTACTGACATTGCTACACCTTGTTTGTTGTAGCAAACACTACATCCAGGCCTCCTGCATCTACCTTTGTTTATATGCTTGTTATCTGTTAGCTTGTTATTTCACTGGTATGCTACTTCCACATAGTACACATCTTTGCAACACATCTGTGACTCACTACTGTTATCTGCATTGCTTACTGTACGTACTTCCATGTTACACATGACAACAAGTGACTGCTTGTCATTGTTGCATTTACTTCATTGTGACACATTGCACTTAGGTTACCTAGCATTTGCTCACTGACGCTTTTATATCAGTCAGCAGTTGTAGGTAATGTCAGTACACCCTCACTCCCCACTGGACCTTGTTTTCAATCATTAGTGATTACAGAGTTCACAATAGTATTCTAGCATGTCCAGAGGTCAGTTGTCAGTTCCCTCCTCAGTCCAGCTGGTGAGTGTGGTACTCCAGAGACAATGTTAGAACAGATGCATGTACACAGACAACCCCCTCCTCCTAACAACAAATTCAAACTCATGTGAGTGATGCAACCATATACCAGACTGGAGGCTAGGCTCTGTCTACTCAATACCGCCATAACCAGTCACGTGGCAAAGGGGATCACTCACTACACTTCCAGTCTCACGTAGACCTACCACAACAGCGGACCTAACACATGATCACACATGATCATACTTGTAGGCTCAGACCACAGCTCTGCCTATGCAGCAGAGACCTCCTAAGCAGACATCCAGGCAACCACTACCACATAAACGAACATGTGCAACACATATCACACAAAGCCAATGTGCTGAACACTCACAGCCATTAACAGTTAACAACACACCTCATACACCTGTACTAGGTGCCTCTATCATCAGGCACACTCACATCACGTTCACCAGGCTTAACGAGGTGAGGGTCACGGTGTGCAGCCTGTCAGGCACTATGACCTGCCACATAACACAAACAGTCAGGTAACCCCAAGGCAGGTACAGGTATGACTCAGTCAATGTCCATGCTGCTGTGAATGGCCTGACACATTCCTCCCTGGACTACATGACATGAGACATTACAGAGCTCTCTGAGCACGTAGCCGAGACAGTTTGACCCTGACCTTGAGTAGCATCCTACCCTCACCTAGAACAATGCCACAATATCAAGGCACGATGATCCCTTCCAACAATTGACTGACATACTGGTGTCATTCACAAGTGTGCCAATGCCTGCCATCTTGGGGTGGTATGCTTTGCTAGGGACAGCTTGCACCTGTCACCACAGTCCTATTGACATTTGGTGGAGCCTCCTGCTACACCCATAGTGCCTGTATTAGGCAAGGCTCATAAGGCAAACCCACATCCATTTGTATCACAAAGGATGAGGAAGTAAGAGTGATGCTACTCAACACTGGACGTCTAGACCCAAGGATGCACGCACCCAAAACCCTACCTAGCATTCTGGACATCGATATCTGTGCAATAACATGAACCTGTTTCAGGTTTCACAGGAGCACACCAGTACTACCACGTTATAGCTGTTACCATTCTTGTCGGCCACAACACTTGAACAAGGGAGGGGAGTATCAGTATTCAATGCAGATTCCCATGCCTCCACATTGGTGGCACAGTACAACATAGGTGTTAGGCCATTGAGTACAAAAGACGTAGTTGGGGACCTGGGGAAGAAACATGGTAGCGGTCTGTCATTTGTCTACCACATGGCCAACGTGGATTGACAGACATGTTATATAGCCCAGCTAATCATGACTGATTCACATGTATGGCAGGGGAGGTCATTGTGCCTCTGTACTCATCCATCATCAGGCCTATAATTGCGTACAATGCACCTTTTGGGATGTACCTAACCAGACACCTACAGCAACTGGTACAGGACAACAGTACATCATCAAGGGGATGCAATGGCTCACACAGATGTCATATGCTGCCCAGGTAAAGTGAATCCAGCTGGACTCAGTGGCATACTGCCTGTTCAGAGGCAATCTGTGCATGCCATATACAGCCATGTCCTACCTAGCAGTAATGAACGTGATGCACCTCAGGCAATCAGAGTCCCATACAGCCACATGCTCAGGAGAGCTGGACCTCAGCACTGACATACATGGACATGCTGGAGGGGCATATTCCTAACCGAGAGGCTCCCTTCACTCTGTAATGAGCTCACACTACTGGTTAGGCAGAGTCCCTCATTGACTCTCTTCCATAGGAATCTGGATGAGTGGATGGAGATCATAGTTGTACCCCAGGTATCACTTCTATGTCGCTGTTAGACAGAGGCACAGTATACTAAAGTCGGACAAGGGCATAGCAGCATAACTTGTGATTGGGTGGCAAAAGACAAACACATTCTACTAGGCTTACCAATGCCCTAGGGCAAATAGCCTAGTATGAACCTATGAACTGTTCATTCTCAACTGTTCGAGCTCATTACAGAGTGAAGGGAGCCTCTCAGTTAGGAATTTGCCCCTCCAGCATGTCCATGTATGTTCTATTCAGTCGCTTACCGCTTGCTCAGAGGTGACCTTTGCCCAACATACAAGGCCATGTCAAACCCAGATTTGATGAATATGCTTCACCTAAAAAAATCTAGATCCATCAGAGCCACAAGGGTGGGAGACTTAAACCTCGACACGGCTATTAATAGGACATGCTGGAGGGATAGATTCATCACCCAAAGACTCCCTATGCTGTGGAACAAAATCACGGTATATGTGAGGCAGAGCACCTCGCTGGCCTTGTTCAAGAGAAATCTTGACCAATGGATGGGAGATCGCAGATATACCCCAGGGATTACCTCAGTGTCACTGCTCGACAGAGGCACAGCAAAATAATGGGTATGGTTCCCCATACTAAAGGGGTGGCGTAAGCCACAAAACGATGGGCTAGGCTTGTAAATGCCCTCGGGCAGATAGCCTAGTATGAACCTATGAACATGTGTGTACTGCTATAGTACATCTGCCATATGTTGCATGTGTGTGTGTTGTGGGGGATGCACAGGTAATGGCCAGATCGTCTGCACAGGTGACACGTCTGACACATTCTGGGTGTTCATCCATACATACTGGATGTGTGCTGCCATCCAACCCTGTGATGTGGACACACATTACTCAGCCTGGATATACATATCTGAACAACACCACAAGCACAGTACACTACCTTGCTATGTATGCATGTTATTACACAGTTATTCAGTAGTTATGACAGTGATGCTATCCATGCAGCCCACTGGGCCAGTGGAAGCCACAACACACACCGCCAGCACCTTTGCATATGCTTACCACAGACATCCCACATACTGCATGTACTGTGCACACAGTTATCTAACCCAGAACAACTGCACACCACTTATTAATCCTGTCCAGTGGACTACAGATACAGGCATATTGTATAACAATAGTAGGAGGCTACTGCAGCACAGGGCAGATTCACATGACGGGAAGGCATCTGTTGTCTGCAGTGTTAAGATGCTTCACATTCACAAATGCACAGATATTGCCAACATTGTTGCAGACAGTTTAGGTGCAGGTACCCCCATTGTCCTACACGTGTTATTAGTTATCCCAGATGACTGTAACCTCTATCCTCTCACATGTCCAGGTGAGAGCCACCCTCATCATTGCAGAACACATATCATCACTGTTACGAAATGGTATCCCTGGATGTGTGCTACATTCACCCCTGAAGGACATAGCACCACATGACAGACTGATATTAATCCCTGGCCATACTACAGGATATGTACCTGAACAGTGCCATACATACACAGTGGTCCCACACCAATGAGGAGGAACCTCTACTGACCCTGGGAACTACTGCATCATATGCACAACTGGCCTTGTGTTCTAAGCTATGGAAGTGTTAGTTATGGCCCACATGTACAACAATATTACATATGTTTATATTTCATGACTATCTACACACAACCTATCTCATGGACATACCTATAGATAGTGAACTATGATACATTTGGAGGTGTCACAGTATACACAGGATTAACCTGCTACTTTGCATTACCTGTGTTTGTGGCAGCTGTTGGTGTGTCACTGGTGCTGCTTGAAGTTTGCTGCTGCTGCTGCTGCTGCTGGTTTTGCTGCTGGCTGTCTTTATTTCTGTTTTGTTTTCTCTCTGTCTCTCTCTCTCTCTTTCTCTGTCGGTTTTGTGCAATGAATGTATTGCATGAGTGTAGTGTGGGTACTCATTGCTTTTGTAGGTATCTGCATAGGTCCATGTGATGGCCTCTGCACCAATTGTAAGGCAGCATTTGCTAATTGCATGCAGCTGGGTGTGTACTGATTGCATGTCTCACTGTGATTTCAGGACACTGCTATAAAAGGGTATGTGAGATAGGCGTTGCCCTTTCAGATTGTAAGGCGTGGACCATGCTGGTATGCTGTTGACAGTGTTTTGTGAGTGTGAAGTTTAGTACATCTACCATGCTTCATGCTGTGTTGTAGATTCAGGTTGCTGCATTTATCTTGCCTGTTCCCTATAGTGATTGTGTATGCATACTGACACCTACAACTATATGTCATATGTATTGCTATATAAATATATATATATATATATATATATATATATATATATATATATATATATATATATATATATATATATATATCTGTGTACATATACATACTTTCATATATGTACATTAGTTGACATTATTGGGTACAAGCTAACAATTAGCAGGGCTGTTTCTGTTAACACTACACTAGTATGGGAACCCAGTAATTGGGACTATAAAAGTCTGCATGACATGCTTTGGGTAGTAGACATACTATATTGCCTTTATCTTCATTCCTACTATTACATGTTCCACTTATTTAGCACTATATTCCTGTATGAGAGTCATGGCTTAGTGGTAGGTCATACAGACTAGTGTTACAATGGTCTTGTGGTAGGGCCTACTAGTATGCTCATATTCTGCTTTTGAGTTGAGTATAGGTCCTATCAATCAAAGTGCTGGAGGCACCTTTAAGCAGTTAAAGGGCTTAGTAGGTCTCACAGGAGCCAGGCTGTGTTGCAGATTCTGGTTGCTGCATATATCTTCACTGTTTCCTGTAGTGAGTGTGTATGGCTACTGAGACCTACAACTATATTTCATATGTATTAATATATATTTATATATATGTATGTGTAGATAAACATACCTTCACATATGTACATTACCTTACGTTACTATGTACAAGCTAACAGGTAGCAGGGCTGTTTCTGTTCACACTGAACTAGTATGGGAATCCAGTAATTTGGCCATTAAAACTCTACCTGACATGCTTTGGATAGTACATCTCCTATATTGCCTTTATACTGATTCCTACTATTACATGCTATATTTATTTTAGCACTGTGTTCTTGCGAAGCAGGCATGGCTTAGTGGTAGGTCATACAGACTAATGTTACCATGGTCCTGGGTTCGAGACTGACAGTGGGAATTTATTTTTCTTAGCAAACTTTCAAACTGAGTACAGGACTTGTCAATCAAAGTGCTGAGGCCACCTTTAAGCAGTTAGAAGGGTAAGTAGGTCACACAGGGGTCAGGCTGTGTTGCAGATTCAGGTTGCTGCAATTATGTTCACTGTTTCTTGTAGTGAGTGTGTATGGCTACTGAGACCTACGACTATATTTCATATGTATTAATATATATTTATATATATGTATGTGTAGATATACATACCTTCACATATGTACATTACCTTACATTATTATGTACAAGCTAACAGGTAGCAGGGCTGTTTCTGTTCACACTGAACTAGTATGGGAATCCAGTAATTTAGCCATTAAAACTCTACCTGACATGCTTTAGATAGTACATCTCCTATATTGCCTTTATACTGATTCCTACTATTACATGTTATATTTATTTTAGCACTGTGTTCTTGTAAAGCAGGCATGGCTTAGTGGTAGGTCATACAGACTAATGTTACCAAGGTCCTGGGTTCGAGACTGACAGTGGGAATTTATTTTTCTTAGCAAACTTTCAAACTGAGTACAGGACCTGTCAATCAAAGTGCCATAAAGGCACTTTTAAGCACTTTAAACCAGGTCTGCGCTCGTTTGCGCGGAGCTAACGCATGCGCACTGGCAGTTAGCTTGTGGGAGCACCGCGCAAACGGTGTGCGCTGGGATAAACCTTAATTGGCTAGTGACACACATGTTCAGCTAAGCACAGCTAGTTGCAAACAGTTTCAGTCTGTTAAACCGATGCCTAGCAACAGGCATGCAGTTTGCAGCTTTTTAAACACTACTCAGCTACGGGCACTCCGTCTCACAGCAGCTTAGCTATCAGTACATTTCTGACTATTTTTGTTATTGTGTTACTTCAGAATATATGCTCCGTTTCATTCCATTTTACAAAAGGGAATACATTTACATTTGTACAATACTGTCAGGGGGCTTTTTAGTGCTTATTTACAAAAAAAAAAAAAAAAGGTTGTTGTGGGGGCTCCAACCCTGCCTGCCTACTCTTAGGCCGGCAACTCAACCGCTAAGCTATTACTTCTTGGCTTACTTTGCATATTTAGTTCTTATATCCTTTTCCACTGATTGCTAACTGTGATTGCTAGTAGCACACCCGCACATGGCACACAGTAGCAAACATTTACGGGGTTTAAAAAAAAAAAAAAGGTTTTAATTTAATTTTATTACATCTCTTCACTTTATACAGTGATGGTCTATCGGGGCATGTGTTGTGTAGTGTGTTTATGCACATTTCCATGGCCTCTCGTGGCTGTTTACTTTCAGCCATTCTAGTCTTCCGGGGGCGTGTCCGCTTGCAGGGCTTAGCCTACTGACACGCCCCATACTCTCTTACACGGACCGTGTAAGAGTTACTAGTGTGATTCAGCATGCCTCATGCACCTCATGCATATGCATGACATGTTGACATCACACAGTTTCACTGCAGCCTCCGTGTAAGAGTTATAACTCTTACACGGAGGCTTCCTGAATTTGGCCCATAGTTAATAATATGCATTAAAAATTGATGCTATGCTATTTGAAAATAGATATATGTATCCAAATATAGACTTATATATAAGTATATTATTTTATTATATTATCAAATATGTTTATATAAATATTTTCCCTTATTAACTACATATTGTTTCTATGGTTTTCCATAAACATAAACTTAAACTATTTAATTGTGTGATATCTTATTATAAAGAACTAAAAATGTATAATTTCCCAAGTATTTACATATTCTATATTACTTAGGAGTTAATCATATGTATCAATTTATTCATCAAATTCATAGAATTAATGATATTTCCTTTTTTTCAAAAATGACCTAATACTAATATAGCTATTTAGGCCAGGATATTGTTGTGCCCGAAATCTAAAAATCCAATCTAGTTCTAGATTCTCTAAATTGTTGAAATTATCCCCTCTTCTATTATTGATCGGTCTTTTTTGTATCACCCTAAAGACAAATTTATGTAGGAAATTCAATAATGTGTTTCGATAGGGCATTTTGGAATCTGCTTTCTTTATGGCATATAGATGCTCTTGTATCCTGTCTTTTAATTTCCTTGTCGTCATACCAATGTAGAAGGCAGGGCACCATTCACATGTGGCCAAGTATATTACATTATTGTCTTCACAATTAGCAGAGCATTTAAATTCAAATATAAATGGTAGTTCAGGATGTACAAAATCTTTATTTGTTGAAATCCATTGACAGGAACTGCATTTTCCACAAGGGTAAGTGCCCGTATATGTCCTATAATACATTATGTCATTTAGTTTCTCATTGCATAATATCCTTTTTAAATTTTTCATATTTTTGTAGGTGAAGGTGGGTCTTTCACCTACTATTCTTTTAATTTCATCATTGGTAATCAATATAGACCAATGCTTACTAATAATGTTCGTTAAATATTTGTTATCACTAGTATAACTAATTATGCACCGCCTGTTTAAGATCTTGTTGTTGATATTGTTGTCCTTCTAATTTAGGTCTGTAAAATATTTTTGGCACTTGTCTAGATTCATTAATATAATTCTCTTTTATGGTAGCCACTGTTTCTGGATTGTACCCTCTATCTATAAATAATTGTTCTAATTTATTAAATTCATCATTACGTTCATTCTCATTCTGGCATATCCTATATAACCTAGTATATTGTCCCCTCACAATATTATTGAAAATAAATCTAGGATGCATACTCTCATGTTGTAATAATGTATTTTTCCAACATTTTTTCCTATAAAGGGATGATGTTAATTTTCCTTTTCCATCTTTTCTAATGTATAAATCTAGAAAGTTAATATTGGAATAGGAGTACTCAATTGAAAACCTTAAAAAGTCTGTTGTTTTTTCTAAATCATTAATAAGCATTTTTAATTCCATTGGGCTTCCATCCCATACTAGCAGTATGTCATCTACAAATCTGTAATAAGCAATCACCTTGCAATAATCAGGATGTGTAAATAAATTAGTAATTTCCCATTTATAAACAGCTAAATTCGCATAAGTATTCGCGCAGGGGGTGCCCATGGCCACCCCCCACTGTTGAATGTAGAATTGGTTGTTGAACATCATTACATTGTTCGTAAGAACTATTTCAAGTAAAGCATTTAATAGGATCTGTTCATGATTATTGTAAGAAGAAAATCTATTCAATAAGAATCTTACTGCTTCAAGTCCATAGGTATTAGGTATCACCGTAAATAGACTTTGAACGTCTAAAGTAACCAATAAATGTTTATCCAAAATTTTTCTTGATAAATTACTGAAATTGTTAAGTAGCTGATAAGAATCCTTTAGGATGGTTGGAATTCCACTAACCAATGGTTTTAATTTCCTTTCAATAAAAATAGAAATATTTTCTGTAACCCATTGATGTCCAACTACTATGGGACGTAATGGTGGTGGCATGATGCCTTTGTGCATCTTGGGTAGTCCCTTAATATATGGTATAGTTGGATGTTCAATAAATAAGAACATATAAAAGTCATAACTAATTTGTCTGGTTAGTAATAAGTCATAAATGTTTTGATGAACCTCACATATTAACTTATCTACCACTTTAATATCTATTTTCTTATAAGTGTTACACAACCAATAGCCACATATCAGACAGGGACAAAGCCAAACATATTGGTGAAACAAATGCCCAAAATCAAGGTCAGATTCATATTCATATTTATATATTATTAGTTAGTTAACAAAACTTGTTCATGGATGATGTTCAACACATTTCACTGTGGTTGTTGTCACTAGATTGCATGAGTTTCTTTGTATTCAGCTACTTTATTTCATTTTATGTTTGTTATTTTATATTTGTTATTTGTAATTAGCATACATGATTGATTGAAGTTATTCAATGGTTTTAACTCTAGGTCATTGTGTTTTTAGTATATTTAAGGATGAATTTTCTCACCAGATTATACTCTGATGATGCCCAGAATGGTTATGGGTGAAAGCGCTTAGTATTTTTGTTTATTTGTTTGTTTTCCACCAGTTTCAATAAATGGGACCTTACACGATACTGGTCTGCTTTCTTGTTTTACAAAGCTAAACATATTGGTGAAACAAATGCCCAAAATCAAGGTCAGATTTTAAATATTGGTTTTATACATTGGGAGAGTTGCTAGAATAGCAGGTTTCAATAACATTTGCTTTCTGAACAATATGAAGTTAGAAACTCAAATGGTTGCCATTATTTAGTAAAAGCAGCCCTGTATGATTGACCAGAAAACCACAGACTGGACAATGATCTAACCAAAAATTGCAACAAACTCAAGGACATCCATATCTCTCAAATTACTTGGTTAAGAATAATTGACATGGACATAAATAATGGGGGAGGGTGCAGCAAAATCAGGGATAATGTTTAACTTTTGCTCTAATTCACTTCAAAGTTAGTAGAAGCACACACTTTGCATTGACATGCATTTTTCTAACCGATATGTATGAAACTCTATCATTATTGACTGATATTCTCTTAAATGTTGATAGAGCATCATATTTTGTATTAACTTGCATTTTCTGAACAATAAACATTATGAAATGTTAATTTCTGACATTATTGGTTGACTGAGATTTTTAGTGATATGAAAAAAAAGTCAATGATTTTACAAGAGACATGACAAAAATATGAAACAATGCCAGCTTCTTCTGGCTTTTCCCAGTTAGGGGTCACCTTGTCTGCTCATGATTGGCAGTGGAGTTTTATGGTGTCAAGTTGCCAGCCTGGCACCCAACCTTCCACAGAAGGCACTCACACACCTAGGGCCAATTTAGAATGTCCAATCCACCTACAGCATGCCTTTTGGGATGTGGGAGAAAACCAAAACAAACCTACATGACCACAGGGAGGACATGCAGACTCTGCACAGAAGGCACCCCAGCTGAGGATCGAACCAGAGAACCTCTGGTTGTAAGGCAGCAATGCTAACCACTGCACCACCATGGCCACCCTGAAACAATGCTAGCTATGATCAGCAAAATCTGAGACAGTTGAAAGATATGAGGACATTGTGTGAAATTAGGGACCATTAGCAGTGTATACATTTACAGGATAAACATACTAATTACCACTTTGCGCTGCAAATCTGTCCACTGCTTTGATCTGATTGATTGCCAGAATTAAAAAAAAAACTTTCACTGATTGCTGCTACTGCTATTATTCACAGTGACTTCCCACTTCTCCTCTCTGTTTGCTATGCAAAAACTTTGCACTCCTTGCCATGTGATGGCAAAAAAAGTAAAAAGCCCTGTAAATTGATTGGCTAGATTGAACACATGACTGGCCCATTTGTGAAGCTTTTTACTCCATGTTGCCATAATTCATGGAGTACAAATTAAGTGCCTCTGCCTCCCCATAAGCCACCCTTCAGCTAGGGGTGCACTTCCATTTTTTTATTTATATATTTACTTGTTTAAATAAAGAAATGGTAATGGATAAATAAAAAAAAGAAAAAAAAGATAAGAACGTTTCCCTAGCTAAATGCTGAGTTCACGCATGGGTGGGGCTGGCCATGCATGCTGCCCCAGTGTAAAACTACTCGACTATTTTATAAACTTCTTTTTACACTTTTTTGATATAATAATGTGGTAATGTTGTGGTTTTATTTATTTATTTTTTATGAAGTCAAAAAATTCTGCTTAACAGTGATATCTGTATGAGATTAAAACATATTTAAGCTCACTGTCATTAAAAATAGATTTGTTTGAGACTCCTCATCTTCCAAAATGCTCTATGGGACTTTTAGTTTATTCATCTAAATGTACCTATTCTAGCCTTTTCAAAGTTAGTCAGTTCATTGTGTTTTCAAGGAATGATGGGGAAATTGTCATAATACTTTGAACATGCTATGTATCATCAGTGTGAGTTTGTGACACTGAAGCAAACTACACACATATCATCTGCAGTCTAGCTGAGATGTTCTGAATTATGGTACTGTGTAAACTATACTACCCAAGTGAGAAATTCATTTATTTAATGTACTGTATGCATGTATTACTTTATATTAGATAACTGGGGAAGATTGCTGCTCTTCATAGACCATCTTCAGGTTTTACCCAGTCATACAATAAAAGCAAACATTAAATAAGATTATTGCAGACTGTTTATGTAACAACTAAATACAACATAAGATAAATTATGCAAGATATAATTGTGCCAAGAATAATGAAAGCTTTCAAGGCCTGAAAGAAGATCTTTTTCCAGTGTATAATATGTTGTGTCGCCATACTGTAGCAAAAGACTGTGTCAATACAACTTTTGAGAATGACACAGCATTATAGGCATGTGACTGTAATACACTCAATACCCTAAAGTTTTATCTGTTGTATTTTCTTCCTAATGTCTAATACAGGCATCTATTACAAGTCTGTACTGCATTTTGTTATTGCATTTTCATACACTGCACATTTGCACTACTATAGCTTATGGACGAATATACATAAGCCTTCATTTATGTCACTTTATTGTATTGTGGCAATGAGCAGGTTTGAAAGAAATAGAACAGAATAAAGTTACCCCTGCAAGATGTGGCCAGTGCAACTGGTTCTGAGATGTACTGCTGTATTCTGTCGGAATCATTCTTTGGAGTACAGATACAGGACAGCACAGGCAAACACAATGCTACTTTGGACTAAGTCTGGAGAAGAGCAGAAGTCTGTGCCAGAACAGAGATGTCTAGCATCTTACAGTACAGCACATGCCTTCTCATGAACTCAGGAAAGTTTGGGAGGATTCCAACATCCCTGAACAGTTCAGTCCTGCATGTCATACTTGATACTGTAAGTTGCATAGGTTTTGTCTGTATCTTTTTTTACTTATTTGTTATTCCCATGTAGCAGCTTAAGCTTCTGCTTGCTGTAATATGTTTATAATGGCTACCAGTCAGAAGTGAGAGTTCTAGATTTACAAAAATAAATACATAAATAATAGAGTGAATGTCATGAGTTACTGTACTGCTATTAAAACATTTTTGTAGGGGAGAGCACTACTCCCTGCACCCAAACATGGGGGACAGGACCCATCCCTCCTAGTCATTTATTTATATACTAGATCTGAGATCATGTACTGTAGAGCAGGGAAAGCGCTCTGAGACACTGTAACTTCAGACATGGTATACATTCTTTGTTACACTTAATCTTCATAATGTGAAGAGAGATGTACTGAGGCATTTCACCAGGAAGTCATTTACAAAGTATTAGTCTGCAGCAGCATGCACACTCACTAGGGCCTGCACTTCGACTCCTGTCACTGTTAACACTTCTGCTGTACTATTCCTTCACATATAACCACTTGGCATTAGGCTCTGCAGGCAAACACTTCACTCACAGCTAACCACAGAGTCTACATTTTTATTTATTCTGCATCTCATCATGAGTCTCTTTGTAAACCTCATTAGCATTTTCAACTCATCATCTTGTGGTGTAAGCCTAATGTGAAGCTTTTCTTCCAGACTCTTCTCTGAATACTGGTACTGGCTAAGTAGGAGCTAACCAAATCAAGAAAATGTAATAACTATCTATTCTTCTTACTGACATACCTATCTGCTTAGTACAATTTAATGTACAGTGAAATTGCTACATATAAACATATAACTTATGAAATTATATATATCTGGTGTGATTACACTGCTTGGACATATCTTGGATATACTGCATCTTTCTCCATAAATGTTTCTTGTATTTGTATTCTAAAACAAACATTCCCATGCTGAGTGCTAATTGCTCTGCTAACTTTTGTTTATCCAAGGCCATTTTCTGTAGTTCTGCCTTTATAACATGTGAAAGTCTCTGGTTTTGTTTACACACCAAGCTGTAATGATGTGTTATTACAGAGTCCTTCAGCTTAACTCTCCCAGAAATGTCTAATATAATTGACTGCTTAAGCAATGGTTCTTTTGTACAAATGCTTCTTGTAAATAAATAACTGAATTGGCACAGCCTTTGGTGTGACTTTACAAACTTCAAAATATTGTAATTTGTTTTTGTCTCCTGGTTACAACATTTCTTACAAGTGAATTGATGTAAGCACCATTCACAGTGCTGTCTATATTGAATAGGTATTGTAAATAAATATTTTATAGAGAGAGCTGCCAGTGCATCTTATCAATCTTATGTTGTATCTTAAGATGTATAGGAGGGGTTGCAATACTTTTAAAAACACACTAAACATCACCAAATACCTGCTGAGTCACAACAACTATCCCAAAACAGAAATATCTATTACCCTCCTACACCTGAACAAGCAAAAAACTATTTGCTTTGCTGTCAATATATATAGTCCCCCCGCCCCAGGCAACAACATTTTCATTCTCAAAGACATCCTTCAATGGTATTCCACTAATGTAAATAATGAAACTATTACACTTGGGGATGTGATTACTTATAAACACTGAATCCCCTATCTTCTCTATTTCATCCATTCACAACCCATTTTCCCATTTATTAGGGTGTCACTTCCACAGTGACAATCATCTAGAGTCAAGGTTTACACTGCCAGGTGGCTAGCCCTACCACAGTAGTTCTTCCACACCACACACCTATGGCCAATTTAGAGTGACCAATCCACCTACTGCATGTATTTGGAATGTGGGGAAAAACAGAGGATGTGGAAGAAACCCAAATAAACACTGGGAAGACATGCAGATTCTGCACAGAAAGCACCTCACACTAGAATCGAACCAGGAGCCCCTTGCTGTGAGGTAACATGATCCACTGCACCACTCTCCTTTCTTCTAACCTATTCACCTTTACTTAAATAATAAATTCATCCACTAGAATCAACAAACGCAGCAACAGGCACTCACTGTTAGACGGGATCCTTATGATCTCACCCTCAAACATAGACATCTTTGGCTGTCTCCCAAGCAATATCAGTGAACTTCTCCACATATTTATTACAAGACAAACTAATCACACCACCAAACATGCAGTATTAAAACAAGCAAGTATATGCTCCTCTGTTAGCAAAGACAAATTTATAAACTACATTTCCCAAAACAACTGGAATAGTCTAAAAACCTACCACTAGAAGATGCTTTTATCCATTTCAATAACACATTCCAGAACATGCTAAATTAGTTAGCTACCATAAGAACAAAAAGAACCAGAAGTAACCCTGCTCAGTGGCTCAATAAAGAAACTGAACACCTTATGCTATATAGAGACAAAGTGTGGAAGATGTGGTATAATTATAGAACACAACAAATGTGGCAAATTTTAAAACAACTTATAAAGTGATATAAACAACAGGTCAAATTAAACAAAACTGCATTCTTTCACTCACTTCAAGACAAACATCGCCACAATACCGAGCAATTCTTGACAACCATAAAATCCCTACTATAACCTGATCAAACCACCACCCCATTTCCTACCACAATTTATTACACAGATCCCATAGCCTCCTAATTCAAAACACGCTTCATTCAATCAGCCCTCTCTCTCTACTATAATCTAATCCCACCTTCAATCTATCTTTCCCTACCAACAATATCCACAATATCCCTCTCTTTTCATTCCCCAAATACCTACTTGAACTATGAAAAATTCAAAAACTGAAAACCACTGCACCATTTGCTGACAAATTCCCAACCGTACCTTAAGTTCATAGCCAACATCCTGAAATACGCCATCTCATTACTCATAAATAGATCTATCACAGAAAGTTATATAACTACTAACTGGAAAAAACCCACATATTAAACCACTTCATAAATGTGGATCAGCCACAGACATGCTACACTTAAAGAAATCCCAATCCCTCATTGCCACATGCTCCAGGGATCTAAACCTTGTCATCACAATAAACAAAACATGCTGGAGGGATAAGTTCCTGACCCAGAGACTCCCCAGACTCTGGAATAGACTGCCCATACATGTCAAGCAGAGTGCCTCCTTGGGCCTCTTCAAAAGGAACCTTGACGATTGGATGGGAGAAAGGAAATTCACCCCAGGGAGCATGTCAGTCAACCTGCTAGACAGGGGTCCAGGGAAGTAAATAGTGTGGGAAGAAATACCCAGGAAATTGCTATGGCTAGGCTTGTATAGGCCCTAGGGCCGATAGCCTAGTACCAACCTATGAACCTATAAGACCTCTCCAACTACCACCCCACTGCAATTTTGTCCCACTCTGTCCAAAATCTTAGAAAGATACATACACTCTCAACTCCTAAACCATCTCATAAAAAACAAACTACTCTCCCCCATACAACATGGCTTTCACCCACACCACAGCACAACAATAGCTCTGCTTAGTTTCACAGAAACCATAAATACCAACAGAAACAATAGTAAGTAATATCCTCCCTGTTCCTGGATCTATCAAAAACATTTGACACAGTATTCTACCAATCTCTAATCAATGAACTGTCTTCCCTATCACTATCTCATTCAGCTCTTACTTGTTTCTGTAACCATCTCTCTAACAAACAGCAGGCCGTAAAATGGAATCAGGACTTATCCCCCTTCCTCACTGTTTCCATCAGTGTACCACAGTTCTAGGTACAGTACTTTTCAATATTTTTACAAGCAATCTACACAAAGCCAGCAAACATGCCACCTTAGTACAAAATGTTGACTATGCCACCACTTCTACTACTTAGCAAATGATGCAAGGCTCCTTCACTTCCATAGAAATATGACTAAAGGCTAATCAGCAAATGTTAAATACAAAAAAAAAAAAATGATTGCTTTTTATGCCCAGATTTATTTCAACAATCTGTACATTTAATATTACTTCAACAAACAACACAACCATAGAAACTGTAACAAATACCAAATTATTAAGAGTCATAAAATACAATAACCTAAAAATTGACCTGCACATCACCCACGCCATTAAGAAAACTCACCAAAAACTGGTCTTCCTCTACAGATACAAACCCTACCTCGCAGATTCATCACAAAAATCCTTAGCACCATGCTACCTACTCCCCTCCCTTTGCTATGCATTGCCCATACTAACTAATGTTCACGCCAACCTACTAAATAATTAGAGGCATGTTTTAACAAAATAGGCAAGTTTGCAGATAATATATCCTACTGTACAGACATCTGTTCAACAATAAAGAAACTCATCTGGCTAGAACTACATAATCACCTTACATTCACTCAACTCCAAATTGCCCACAAAACAATGCATAAACCTCACACATGCCCTTCTCTACAAAACATTCTACTCCCACCACATTGCCTTCTCTCAGATACTCAGAGCCTACTAAAAGTCTATTTTTGCTCCTGGCAAAGGCTTTTAAAATGGGATATGTTTTTCCATGTACATATTCACCAAAAACGTCTTCGGGAGGTTAGCATAATGGTTAAAGTGTTTACCTTACAAACACAAGGTACAATGTTTTATTCTCACATGGGGTAATTGGCTAGGCTTAAAATAGCCCATAATAGCTAATCTATGAACCTATGAACTGTTTCATTCACAGTGACATGACTATCATTTCTATATGTGATTTGTTAAAAATATGTCCTAACACCAGTACAAGCTATAGCATCTAAAAGGGCTGTAAATTCCCTACTAACAGTCAGAGAGTCCTTGTGAAAGAGATCATCTGTACTGACATGAATGAAAACCGATACATACTTCTCTACATTAAGCCTTTCCAAGGCTTGTTTCACATTTATTTTTAATCCTGGCAAGCATAACACTATTTGATGTTCATTATCTTCTCTGCAAATGTAAGTCTCGTTTCCTCTAATAATAGAATCTCCAATTACAAGAATATCTTTTCTGACCATATCTGAAGACTCTTTAACTGCTAATGCAATAATATCTTCTCTATCAGCTGTACAGAGGAATGATCTTCATCACCAGTAGCTTTATTAACCCTACTATTTTCATTGCATATTAAATTTGCAAGCATACAATTCTCATCCAGCTGGCTTTGTGCATCCACAGCTTGAGCGGTGTAATCAACATCTGTCTTTCACTTCTTTATTCTTACAGTAATGTTCTTCAATCCTTCCACGTTCAATTTTTATTTCTTCCTTTTCACCTGCCCCCCTGCCTCTTTTTTTCTACCTTCTCTTTTGGAAAAATGATCTCTTGATCTGTAGACCGAATGTTTTCTGGTAGAAAGTAGAAAATGTTATCATTCTCTGTAATCTGTATATTACATAACAAACCAGTATCCTTTTTTAGTACATATTCTCTTTACTGACATTTATTAGTTTCTTTTTCTTCTTTGCCGTGAACTTCTTCCTATCTTTCTTTTTTTTGTTTGTTTCCTTCTAAACACTCTGAATCCTCATATTGCTGAATACTTGCATCTAGAATTCCAAAGTTGACAAGGGCTGAATGATCTTTACAGACAATAACATGTCTTTTCCTAAATGTGTTCTATTTGCTCTTTGCCAAACATTATATCTCATCAGTCCAGTCACAGTCATTAATATATGTAACAGCAGTTCTCCAAGCCATGACATTGGTCTAAGTGCAATCATCATCAGTAAGTCTAGTTTTACATCTAATAATGGTAAACGAGTCATACAAATTTTTACATGAGGAACACAGAGCACCAGTGTTATCAGGAGTTCCCTTTAAATATACATAGCATTTATTACACTGTGCAAGATATCTGTGTTTTAACAAATCATTAATGGCATACTCATTTAAGGAATCCATATTCAGCTTCAAACAAATAAAAAATTATAAAACAAAAGAGTAATCAAAATCAGTAACCACAGAATTCAAAGAGAACTTAAGTCAAATTATATAACAAAACTCACACAAGCAATATGCAACTAAATACTAAAGTGCGGTAAAGTTGTTGTTCTGACATTGCAAGTTCTGAAAGTTAGACAAATTCCTTTACATTGCTCAGTAACGCTCGCAGTCGCACTTCTCTTTTACAGTAAAGATCAATAAATCACAAACCAAGACAGGATTGTTTGGATAAGCTCTGACATGTCCTCTCTGCACTCTGCATGAATTTATAGCTGACTAGGCCCCTTGGGATGGCTAGAACTTGCCTCTCTAAATCCTATCCCTTTCTAACAACCAACAGTAAAAGTTAAAGGTAAAACAACAAAATTTAAATCAAAGTAAATCTTCTTGGCAATAAGCTATCCCTTCCTTCCTACAAATGAAAAACGGTGGTAAAGAATAAAATATAAATTCAAATAAAACTTTTCTTACCACTCAACTCCACAGTAAATTACAAATCAAGATAGGATTGTTTAGATAAGCTCTGGATGTTGGATGAGTAGAGCATCCAAGCCTTGTTTTGGGCACGCATGTTTATACAGGATAGCATGCATTTGTCAAGATCAGGGAAGAGAAATTTTGCAGCAGATATTTGCCAGGTTGAAAATTCAATAGTTTACAAACAGCAACATTTGTTACATCTTTGATGGTTGTTAATGCAAGGAGCATTAATAATATTTTTTTTTTAATTGGAAAATTTGCTACGTTTCCACAAAATTGATGTTATTCTTGTTTGTGAAACATGGTTAAAGAACAATGACTAGAAACCAGTTCTGTCAGGGTATAAATGTTTTTACTGTAAAATACATTCTAACAAAAAATCAGATGGAGGTGTTATGAAAGGGATTACAGACAGTTATGAAACCTGTGATTATTAAATGTTCAGTGATAACAACAATACTATAGACTGTGCAACTATGACAATAAAGACAATCCTGGAACATATAACAATTGTTGCAGTGTATAGACCATCAAAGTGAAGTGCTGATGTCCTAGAGGAATTCATATATTTCTTACATGAAACACAGGAGGGAAGAATAATATTAGACTGGGACTTAAATTTACCAGAAACAAATTAGAATAATATTGATTCAACAACATTAGTAAGGAAGTTATTCACATTATATGCTCAGAAACAACAATTGCTTCAGATTGTAAAAAAACTATCAGGGAACAGAACATACTAGACATTGTTGTGTTCTGAATAAATTACTTTTTCTTCAAGTCAAGTTTTACCACCACTGATGTACAGTGCTCATGGGGTTATAAAGGTTAATTTGTTGCTAAATAATTATGCCAGACTGAAATCTATACCAATGCACAGAAGATTAGTTACAGATTATATGCAAGCAAAATAGTCACTGGGCCAGATTCAGTAAAGTGTACATTAAGTGTACACGATATGGATTCAAGAACATTCTTAGCACATTTTCTGTGCTTTCTAGTCACTCAGAATGATTACAGTAATTGTGCATGTAGTCTACATTTTGTGGTAAACTTTATGAGTCCCTGTCAATATTTAAGGCTGCAAGAATATCAGTAGGAAAACTAAAATTAGGAGGAAGAAGGTGTGAGTTATGTCTGTGTTGTTTGTTCACTCAGAACGGTGTACACTTAGTGAAGGTGCTACTGAATGCTGGTGACTATGTATAACTAACTGGAGTGATGTGTTCAGTGGAAAACTGCAGATGGAATGTGAAAAGTTTTGAAAGATAAATTAAGTGCAAAACAAATCAAAAAAATGTTTAACATCAGGATCTAGACATACAATGTTAGAGGGATATAGTTCCATATGGACAAGATACCTCATTAAGGTGGAAGCCAAAAATATAAGAAATTTAACAGAGGTTGAACTATAACTTTGAAAACTGAAATAAACAAGCTGGACAAACAAATTAAGGATAGTGTAAGACAAGATCAAGGAAATTTTGAAGAAAATGTATATAAATATATTAAGCATAATAGGAACCAAAAATAAATAAATAAATAAATAAATAAATAAATAAAGACATACAAATTGATAAACTGTGTGCAGATTCTAAAATTTATTCTCAGACACAGCACATTCTAAATATATTTACAAAACCTTATGCAAAACAGTTTGGCTCCAAAAAGGGGGTGATAAGTTGTCCTAGTGACATCCAGGAAATCACAGAAATTGGAATCATATTAGATTATATTGAAAACTGGATCCAAGCAAAACACCGGGAGGTGACAGAATTAGTAATAATGACCACAGAACACTTCAGCAAGAGCTAACAGTATCATTATATCTATTATTTACTAGGTCATGAAAATATGGGAAGATTCCTTAAGATTGGAGACATGCACTTATTAAACCTGTCTTTAAGGGGAAATGGAAGTAGGACAAACCCAGAGTCATATAGATCCTTAAGTGTAGTTTCATGTTGTGGAAAAATAATGGAGAAGGTAATACTGGCTAAGTTATTGTCATAATTGGATGGGTTGGGACTTGAAACCATATATTGGCATGCATATATTGAAAGCAGATCTATTACCACATGTAGAACGATGCTCTATAACAATATAATAACAGCTATGAATGAAAAATTGTGCTGTGATGTAACATATAGATTTACCTTCAGCATTTGACAGGGTCATACACGAAGCCCTGATCAATAAATTAGAACAGCTGGGTATCAATATTCTCTTGATAAAATGGATAGCTGCATGACTTACAAATAGGACATGGCAAATAGCATACAGTAATTGGACAGGTGAAATTCTTGGTTAAAGTCAGGGTGTCCCACAAGGCTCTCACCTTACTTGTTTAGACTGTATCTATCAGACCTATTTGTTTTCATCTGAGGTGTTCTATAGTCTATTTGCAGATGACCTGAAACTGGATCAACTGATTACATGTATTACAGGTAAAGCATGCCTGCAAAACAACTTGACTACATTGACCATTTGGGCACAGGAGAATATGCTGATAAGTACATCAAAAACGAAGTATATATTTTTATTTATTTTACATTTGTTTACCGGTAAAGTCTGACTGGACATGGATCTCATTCTCAGCGGAGGTCCGGGGAGAAAAGCTCTACAAAGATTAGTACAGCAAATATTGTAAATACAATACACATATTAATAAAGTACAGCACAGAGTCAAAAGTTAATAAAGTACAGTTTCAAAGACAAAAAAGGAGCAAAAAGTAAATATACTATAAGGAGCACAGTGTGTTACAATAAACAATACAGTTGAAATGACATTTTGTTCAGTCATTTGGTTACATTCATATGAGATTTGGGAGACATAAGTTGAAAGGCGAGTAATACAACACACAGTGATTGAAATTGTAGATTAATTTAATGACATGGGTATATGAGTAGATCCAGCTTTCGGTTTTTCTAATCATATCAACCAAATGGTTAATAATAGTTATGAAACTATAGGTTGTATAAAAAGATTTATAAAGTCTAGGAAATCAGAAATAAAGTCATCGTTTGTTAGTTATATTTCACCCAAACTTGAGAATGGAATAACAATATGGAAACCTTATAAGAAAAAAGCATAAGTAAACTGGGAAGAGTACAATGGAAATATGCCAGGCATCAATAGATGTGAAAATTTAAGTTATAATTAAAGTCTACAATATCTGAATTTGTTTAAGGTCGCTTATAAATATCTAAAAGCAGATCTTACTCAGTTATATAGGGCATTTAGGGACAACTATGTATAGGGATGTTTGGGGTTGCCAAAAAGTGACAGAGAATCATTAGACAAGCTATGTAGAAGATTCTGTATGAATGAGAAGTGTACTGATTGGTTCTCTGAGAGAGCAGCTGATGCATGGAACAGACTACCAAATTATATTAAAGCAAGCATTAGTTTATAGTAAATGAATAACATGCAGATGAAAAAAAAAACATATTATATTTTGGGTCCATGTCAGAATTCTAGATATCCTTATGTGTAAGCCATGTCTCAGTCTCTGAACCATCATTTCTTCCATTTTTTCCAGCACCCTCACCATGAGCCATTACTTCTGTAAATCCTCATTTAATCATTTACCTTCTAGTTCATACAAGTGTACTTTCTTGTAAACTATATGAATCTGTCCTAAAAAAACCCTGTTTTCACCACCATCAATGTCAAACTTTACTTTAATAAATCAGCCTTTAGTCATCTCCCTTACAGGTGACACCCAGGTTACTTTATATTCCTTTTGCAGTGCACCAATTTTACCTGAGAGAATGAGGGTTTGGGATTGTCTGTCAGTAAGTATATTAAATGCAGCTTTCATTTTAAATGTATATATATATATATATATATATATATATATATATATATATGTATATATATATATATATATATATATATATATATATATATATATATATATATATATATATATATATATATATATACACAGATATATATACACATATATATATATATATATATATATATATATATATTTATGTGTTGCATACTTTAGTGTAATGATTGGAAAGTTCATTGAGGCAGCATTATTTTCTGAAGATGGTCAGGGAAAAGATTCCTTCATATAGTGCAGTAAAGCACAGCAGATCACATTAAAAATGCTAAAATGATACCCCAACATTATTATAGAGGCTACACATATGCAGGGACTTAATTCTACAGGTGAAGGAAATATAAAGATGCCCCCGGATTCATGAAGCTTGCGCCAGGCGCAGGCGTAGCGTAGGCAGCATAATGTCAAATATGTCCGCCGAGCGATTCAGGTACGAACCAATCCCACGTGCACTACCGGCATACGCCAGAGCTACGCAGCCCTCGGCATAGGTATGCAAATCACCCCATGCACAGTGTCGCACCATGCTAATGAAGGCAAACAGTGATTCACGAAGTGGTGCAGGCATAGCGCAAGCCCATGGAAATGTAAACCAAAAAACACGGTTTACATTTTCCCAAACAGAACATCGGAGTTATCACGCATGTATTACAAAGTTAACATATGCCAATGGACAAATACACAGCCAATGGCACAAGAAAAGATGCACAACACCTAAAAAACAACATTTAATGTCATGTCCACAGTAACACACAGTACAACCGCAGGGCATGTGTGTGCAAACAGGAATACAAAGGAAATATATAAAAATGACAGAAAATCGCAATGAAAGACAAATTAGGATTGCACCATAATATGCAATGGTAGGCATGGCACACCACAAGCAAGGCGCAATGGTTGCCAGGGACCAGCGAGAGTGTTCAGCGCTGTAACTATGAATTAGTAGTCAATGCCATGCAAATGAGGCAGGTAATACTGAATTGCAAACGTCCCGCTAGATTAAGGATGTACCTGATGGCGCAGTGCTATAACAATGAGGAGTGTATCAAAGGTGATACATGACATCAGCAGAGTGGTGTGCCACCATATCAGTAAGCACATTGGAGCAATGCAAATCTGGCCTGGCCATTGCTAAGCAAAGCTGAAGGACAGGGGTGAGGAGGAGGGTATAGAACCGTTTAGCTGAGAGCGCACATGGTGCCCGAAAGCGCATGTGTATGGGGATGAACTCGTGCCCGAAACCCGGTAAGCGGATGCATGCGCCGCAAACAAAAGCACAGACAGGAAGGTCAGGGGAAGAAAAGAAGGAAATGCCGAAGCAGGGTAATCCGCGTACTAATCAGAAATTAACACCAATCAACACACGACGGACAATCGATGGCAGTAGACAAGCCTGCATGCAGAAACCTGCAAAATAGGATAGGGGAGGCATAGGATTGCAAAGAAAGATGTGCAGGACCTGGAATGCAAAGATAGGAGAACTGTCATAGCAGAGGAAAGCAAACCCACAGTAGATCGGCAATAGCACACAGTATGCAAGATAAGCCAGGTCTAGGAAAGTACAAATGAAAGCAGGCAGCTGGATGCATGCCAGCAAATGGTAGGTGTAACATGCACAAATGTAAATGGAAGGGCAGGAGGTAATTCACAGCATCCAAATGTAATGCAACACCAAAGGCAGTGCAATAGTGGTTTTGTAAATAAAACACAGAAGATACCCTGTAGCCACGATCGTACATGCACACCCTATGACATCATCAGTGTTCACAGCTAAACAGTATAAAGTGTGAAAGCACCCAACACACACCTGTGTATTCCCAAACACCACGCCATAGGAGTAAACAGATGGGGAACTTTTAAAATGTACATAATGGGAGCTGCCATAGCTGTGATTCATCAGCATGTGTTACAGACCGACGGTGCTGTGGAAGATGATGCCGACAACCACCGTAGGCCTCGGAGGAGGAGAAGAGTGTTCAGACCAAGGGTAACCTACCAGGGGCTACATGATCTCAAGATAGTAGAGCGTTACAGGGTGGACAGGGACATCTTACAGCAAATAGTAGAGCTGTGCCGGCCACGCCTGAGAACCAGAAACAACAGAGGGGAACCCATCCCAGTGGACACAAAGGTATGTGTAAGCTTGTGAATACTAGCCACAGGTACCTTTCAAAGGCCAACTGGAGATATAATGGGGATCTCACAGGCATCGGCATCCAGGGTACTACACCAGTTCCTGGATGCCATGTTACCACATGCCAATGAGCATATACACTTTCCCCAAACTCAGGAGGAGTTGGCCAGCAATATGCGTCACTTCCACCGTGTGGCAAACTACCCGGAAGTACTGGGTGCGATAGACTGCACGCACATACAGATTAAGTCACCACCCGGTGAGTATGGTAGGCACTACATAAACTGCAAGGGATTCCACTCCATCAACTGCCAGGTCGTGTGCAATGCCCAGGGCATTATCATGGATGTGTGTGCTGGCAGCCCTGGAAGCTACCATGACTCCCATATTTGGCATGCCTCACAGCTGTATCAGGTATTTGTCAGGGGGTGACATCCCACAAGGTCACCTTGTGAGGGATGCTGGCTATGCACTGGAGCCATGGATGAAGACCCCATCAGAAATGCACACACACCAATGCAAGAACGCCATAATGAGGCACACGCACAAACCAGAATCATCATAGAGCGTGTGTTCGTGATGATGAAATCATGGTTCCGGTGCTTGGACACATTTGGTGGAGCCTTGCAGTACTCTCCAGGCATGTGTGCCCACATCTTCATAGTATGTGCCAGGCTACATAATATGATCCTGCGGAAACAGCTGCAGCAGGGTCATAATAGGGAAGGGCCTCACAGCCCACCGCAACTGCCAAGGCCAACACAGGCACAGAGGGATCCAGACCACGGACATACTGTGCCAGCCCCAGTAGGCAGACGGAGGCGTGCCCAATATGCCTACACCTTGGCAAAGAGGGAACGTATAGCACATACATTGACAGTGTAGGCTCCCACAGACTGACACCCCTCCCCACCTGCACACACAGCAAAATGGATGGCACACAAACACGACTACCTGTAAATTGTGATGTATAGGTGGCCTACTGTGGAATCCTACATAGGCAGCCCCCAAACATTGTACACGCAACAGCCATGGGAACATGGAACTGTCAACACCTGAATAGTAGATGCGCCCATCAGCATCTGTCAGTGCTGTGTGTACAGGTTCCTAGGTACATCGGTAGGTCAGAGGCAAAACACCAAACGGGGCAAACAGTGACACCCGTCGCCACAACATCGAGTAAGCAACTGTCGCGTACTGGAGCAGAGGCAATCGTGGGAGCACATGTGTTTTCCTACACACAGTCATCAAGGATTACCCACCACATTACTGAGGGGCTGCACAAAATGTAATCATGGATGTAGTGTCAAGGCGGGGGATGTACCCATGACAGGCATTAGTCACCCTGGCATGCTGCATCCACGGTTGTATGAAGGTGTAGCAAATTATTGGGTGTACCTAACTGAGATATACATACCCAGTGCTGGAGTACAGCCAGTAAACATCACATGGACATACCATGAACTGGACCCATCAAGTTGTAAACTAACAGAGTCATCCATGTGAGTGTAGTGTGGAGTAACTGCTGTAGTGTACTGCACATACAAATTGACATAATTCGTGTACAACCCCCAGATGTCCAAGTGGTACATGCAGTGACTGTCGAGGATGTTCCAGGTCACACGTCCGGCAAGGGATGTAACATAATCCCGACGGCACGGGTAATGCATTCCGGATGCAGGTCATCAGAATATATGTAGCACACATTAGCAGGAATAAGTGTTGCCCACAGCTGGTAAGCGATGTTTAAATACGACTATACGGATATGCGCGAAACAGGGCTAAGTGTCACTGACGACTGCACAGATCACGGTCAATGATGTACAAAACAGGTGACACCAGCATTAGTCACCCTTGAACAAATAGCGCCTCCTCTGAAGGGTAAAACAACCACTGCCAGGAGTGGAACAGGCAGTCATGTACACAATCACCCAACACTATTGCTAGGCAAGATGTACATATGGTAGGGTTGCCACAGTTCAAATGACCAATGTGGGACATACGCCAGATGTCAGCAGGATGACACACACCCGGCCAGGATGAAAACCAGAATGACAGTGATTTGCATAGATGTCTAGTAATGGTCGCAGGTACGTGTTCCGTGTCCTGTAACATGTAGGTGGGTCAGATACAGAATAAGTGTGTCATGCAACTATGACATAAACTATAGGGAATATGTTTGTCCCAAAGTCACAGGACATTTGCTATGTTCACAAATATTTCACGGGACACAACTGCACAAAGAGGTACTGACCCTCGCAAAGTAGGATGGGAGGTAATCTTAACCTATGGCAGGTGTGTAATGTGACAGGTGCAGACACAAATGTGCGGAGTCCAGGAAACACAGTATACACTGACAAACACACAATGAAAGGCGTAGCATGCCTGTCACCACCCCTGTCAGAGAGATGTGTATATATATATATAAATATATATATATATATATATATATATATATATATATATATAGATACATACATGTATATATATATATATATATATATATATATATATATATATATATATATATATACATACATGTATATATATATATATATATATATATATATATATATATATATATATATATATATATCTACACATATATAATACAGATAGAAAGGGCGATAGTGTGATATATGTCGATATACAAGGGGTCACTGGCATCTGCAAATATATAGATAGGTCGACGACATTCTAAACACCTTTGAGGTACAAATAAACAGGATACCGCCAACTATGGAACGTGTCACACACCAACACACGTAACCAGGAGGATGAAAGACAGAAAGAACACAGTACTGGAACAGTAGAACTGTGAGCAATAGGACGATAGTAAGGACATGTAGTCACCGCTGTCGGTGGTGCAGCCCACGTAGGTACCATGTACAACTGTGGTTGTGAGTGATGCAGCTTGTGTATGTGTGTGTTGAGGGTGCCATGTGTGTTCCCATGTGACTAAAGTGTGTGTGTGTGTGTGTCTGCATAGTGTGTCTGTAGGTGGCAACTCGGAGGTAGATGATTACGGTAGGTGCGGGTATAGCTATCTGTAGGCATGCGGTAAACACCTGTCCCACATTGGGAGGGACAGCCCCCCCTGGGCAGGTGTGTCCTGACATGAAACATTAGAAAGAACAACTGTCCGTGAGTGTAGGACATTAGTATGTCCCATATAATATGCAATAGTTGCAGGAAATACTCATGCCTATATGTAAGAAATGGAAATGTTACATGCAAACCGATAAGTAGTGAAGGACCAAGAACAATAGGTATGTAATGAGGATAAAAGTATGTGCTATCCTGTGTACTGACCGTGGCCATATGTCAGCCTTTAAACACCACTGTGTGACCCGCAAGTTTCCAACTATGGCCATATGAAAAGGTGGCAAGCCATGTGACAGAGGGTCTGACACCAACACCACTGCAATGAATGCAAATATCTGGGACAGACATACACGGGATAGCGTTCATTTACAAATATCCCTGCACATATCGACGTACATCCGGAGGTATGGAAGTATCAACTGCACCTGCATACCATATAGAAACCAATTAACAATGGCCCAAAGTAAATTCCCGTAACAGAAGTCTATTAAGTGATAGCAATATAATTAGGGAAGGGGCCCACACACATATATATGGACTACGTAGAAATGCAAGCCCCACAAAACCATATGTGCTACGTACACCCGCCTACATCCCCCACACTGTAAACAATAGCAATACAGACTGTAACCATAGCCCAAACATCTAGTTAGTCAATTACATCTGCTGAACCGTTGACATACCTTGTGAGAGACATTTAAAGGCACCATGCAAAATTGTATCCATCGTATAAGGGAACAAACGGCAATGTTACAGGTGTTTGCAATAGTCCTTTATCAGACTGGTGGGATGACAGGTACAGTCACAGGTAGAACCACATACTCAAGCCATCACACACAATCCACGGGGGACATGACCCCAAAATAGACTTTGCTCTACACAAAGCAGTTGCAATTACACACAACAAAACACAATACAGGCTGTATCCCCGAAGGCAGGGCAAATGGCCAATGCCCAGGTGTAGAATTCAATTATACCCCACTGCTGCCATGTAATTGGCAAATGGAGTAGCTGCACAGCTGAAGTGCATGTAATTAGTCACACTGGACCACCAATTGGCTGCAGTAAACCACATGTTGCAGGTATAGACGTATATAAGGATGACCTGCCAGATATGCAAAAGGTATGCTCATACCATATAACAGTTGAAAGAGTGATACAGAAGAGCGAGATAGAGACAAAACACCAGAATGATATCAAGGTATGTATAACACTAACTGTATGTATAGTATGTTCTGTATTATGTAATGTCAGTGTATGCATAGCCTGGTTTGCAGTAATTAAAAGTGTCTGCCATGCATAAAGTGGGGAATGGTATTTATGTAGTGATGTCTCGCTGATCGTACTAATGCTTGTAGAAGATGTGCGTCCAGCAGTGGGTCACACTGTAAACAGCACAGACACCACAAGGGATGCAACATGACGGCGTTAAACAGAACAATGTCATACGACCCGCCGTCAGTGGCAGGGTATTCCAATAAGTACGTGCCATAGCAGGGGATAGTATATGTAGATATACTGTAAGAGTACGCATGTGTATGGGCATATAACATCAATGACATATCTAAGGTGGACCCTCTGTGCAAGTAATGGTTGAATTATGGGATACCATGTAAAACATGTGTAATGTATAGTACAGTAGATTGATACATCAGATATGTTACACAGGAGAACAGGCATATGATGCCTAACAAAGGTATCATATACTGATGTGAGTAGTATGTACTTAAGATATGTATAAACAGTTATGATGAAATAACTATGTACTCCACTCTGTGCATTTGCAAAGGACGCAAACATTACTCCCATACTAGAATAGCAGAAGAGATGTGACAGACAAACATGAACATGATTGGCGTGTACAATAACAGTATACATAAGGCCCGTAGTCATGGGACATTGTAATAGTGTGACAGCCAATCTAACTGGAAGGGCTATACCAGTAACCATGCACAAAGGACATGTAATAGCTGCACAGGTTCATAGTGGGGTACCAGGCAGTCTGGCAAGTCAATGTGTAACAACAACTACAGTGTGCACACCAGTGGCACCTCTCCAGGGTAGTGTCCTGTGAACAGAAGAGCCATGTGTAACCTGCATCACTGCACAGTACAGCCACTGCAGTGATCCCTGGCGTACATGTGTCTACCATCCAGCAAGCGAGGTATCACATGAACACTGCTACTGACTGTCCATGCGTGTTGTACATTGGAATCATGTCCCAAAGCATGGTGAGTGTCCGGTCTGGGAATGCAACCCCCAAGCACATGCCACACACTGTCGCGTGTGTGCACATATCCATGAGCATCATGGTCATAGTGGCTATTGTGTATGTCGTGTATGTGGAGTATATCCATAAACATATTTGCAGACATGGGTCCTGTCTTTGCAGCATACGTCACCCCCGAGTATGTAGTCTGCAAATGTGTACAGACGTGGTGTCTGTACATAAGCCGCATACATTAACAGTTGTAGCTCAGTAAACATCATGGCATTTTAATGTTGGGTTATGTAAAGCTGTTCTGTAAGGTACACCCTACGCGGGGTGTTGTACCCATGGATGTGTGTATACGTCCAGTGTTCAGAGGTACAATGGGTGCCTATGTACCAGCTACACACCCAGTACAGACATGTGTGAAAACGTAGAAGGATATCCACACCACAGTGGCAATGTGGTAATCACAGGAGTGTGTGCAATATACATATGTCTTACAAACATGTACAATGCAACATGTATGTAGGGGACTAACACCTATGTGATAACCAGTGGGAGGATGGTGTACTGCAAAGGTGATGTTCAGACCAAGTGTCATGCAGGTAGAGGCCATGATGTTCATATTGGTATCTGTCACAGTGACACCCATATGGATGGGGTCTGTATCAGCCGGTGGAGCAACAATGGTGGTGGGTATGCAGTGGTCTGTAAAGTTAGGCAGGGAAGTCCCCTCAGTGGTAGTCTGTACCTCAGGGAAGCATATACCGAACATGAGGGCCTCATGACTGAGGACTGTGGTAAGCCAAGTGTAACTGGATTACAGTATGTGATATGGTATGCCACCCTCAGTGTGTGTGTCCCATCCATTAGCCACATTGCATAACATCCGGAGACATATGTTGTGATGTGCAGGTGGATGTGTATGTAGTCAATACCAGAATGGAGAACGGTGCTGAATGGCAGCGAGAGGACAATGCAGGCTGTGTGGACATCCGTGTCATCATTAACTACTCTGGCGACTGTAGGAAAGGCGTACAACAGGCATAGGAGGCATGCTGTGGCCCCAACAAGACCAACCCAGCTGGCATCAAAGGACTGGAGCACAACAAAGACTTGACAAATGATGTCCATGATGATGTGCCCTATAGCCGTGCATAACAGTCCAGTGAGGTGTGTAGGGAAATAGTCCCAGTCATGCAGCATGGTGCCACCTGTGTGGAGTGTTACTGTTGCTGTGTGCTAGTCAGGGGCCACAATGTCTGGTACAAGGCTATTACTGAATATGGTATCCCAGTGGGGAGACATGCTGTTCAGAGTTCTGTGGACATCACAGCCTAGGATATTGCAGGGTGACAAGGGGCCTGTGTTCTAGGACATATAGAGTGCAGGTCAGTACTCTGTAGGTGTGACTGCAAGTACACCACAATGTACTTGCAAGGAATGTGACCCTGCAGGGAGTGAGAGGGTGTAATGTAAGCAATGAAGTCATCAGACAGCATGTTGCCAACATCACCTGTTACTGTCATGTTCCAAAGTGACAGTGGTATGTGTGAGCAGATATGGGTATTGCATACGACTACTGACATACCACCATAATTCCCTGTGGTACATTTTGGAATGTGTCGCAGTAATGTGTACGTAGCTAGTTATGGAGTATGTGATGAGGGATCCTGTGGCCCTACCGAGGCTGACCAGTGAGTCACCCCCACCCATGGGAATGTACACCACTGTGTAACAGCCCCCACCTGTTGTTGTAAAGTATGTCCATGGGACTGCACCCCCAGAATATTGTCTGTATTCTGGTGTTTACCAGCATGGCTCTGTGTGGAATAACATGAACCACATTGTCGTGTACGTGCCATTGAAGTGCACTGGGGTATGTCTCAGCATTTGCATGTGCATTGTCCACCTGCACATGTGTCACGACAACAACTACCGCTGACATACGACATCTGTAGTTGGTGTTGTAGTACTCATCTACTGTGTATGCTGCGAAGTGTGTGGTGCCGGTATGTGGCTAACAAGGGTGGGTATCAGATGTTCAGATTCCACCAATGAGGGGATAACCGCAGGTGTGGAACAGCAGTCACATGTTGGTAGTGTCCATGTCAAGGATACTGTTGGTCTTGGAGGTGGTGTATGGGTCGAACCAGCTGAGTGGAGGTTATGACTCATGCACAGTGTACGCCTAATTTGTCAGTACATGTGCGGCTATCACAGTTAAGTGTGGGTTACTGTCAGTCTCACATTAGTAGCAGCAGTAGTTCCAGACACAGTTATATGCACCTGGAGTACCTGTGATGCATTGTGTGAAGTAACCAGCCGGATGTGTGTACAACATAGTGGAATATGGGGACACCTCAGCTGTGGGTGTGCCAGTCCAGGTATGTGCCTGAGAGGTACGGTCTGTCTATACCCAGTCATTGCAGGTGTGGTCTGCAGAGCTAAGAGGCAGGTCCCAGTCACTGCAGAGATATTGCAGTGATGCAGTATCAGGTGTGCCTTGCCTGTGTGTGTCACAGAGGATGATGTCAAGCACTGTGTGACATGACCACATGATTCACTAGCCAGTTCCCATTCTGGTGGTGACTGTTATTGAGCACTGTGCAAGACAGGCAGTATAAAAGCAGCAAGAGTCCAACATGTGATCTGTACTCCCAGAGCTGACAGGTGCAGGTCAACTGTGCCACAGCATCATGTTGTTTGGCCGGGGTCTGTCAAAGTGGACGTATACTAGATGCCTGTGGAATGACAGCAGAAGCATGGACAACTGTTGGGAGTGACATAGTCATTTGTAGTACAGTGGTAACAGGTCCGGATGACCGCAAAATGCTTCCCAGGGCATGGACCACACCATCAGGGTGACAACACTGGTGGGCTATTGTATGTCCCTGCACATGTAGACTGTGCCCTGACTGACAACTTCAGTCACACAAACATGGAAGGGGAGTCACATCGTACCTGCTGACTTGTGGCATGTGTGCATAGGTTATGTTGTAGGTTATGTTGCAGAACCAAAGAACCAGAAGTACCAGTGTCTACCAAGCAACACGGACAATGTTTTTTAAGCGCTTTCAATCACTTTTTATTTTTGTGACCTTCTTCAGAAACATCTTATCATATCTGTTACTTCTTTTTATACTCTTCAACAGGAAGTTACATCATAATTAAACAATCATCTAATTACTGAATTAAATAAAAGAAATGTATGTTCGCTAATGTTACAAAATCTAAAAATCATTTAAATTGTTAATATATTGTAATATGACTTATAATGAAAAAGGTGATGAATGATTATATATACAATAAAAATAATGATAATCTATACAATAAAAAAAAATGATTATCTATACAATAAAAAACACTTTAGATTTATCGTGTCATTTAAGCCGGGGAACTTGTCAGCCCCCAGGTACAATTGCCAATATGCCTCTTTGCATTCTAAAATGTTATTTAAGTCCCCATTCAAACTAACTTTGTCTACACTGTTTGACCAATACAGAAAAATAAAGCCAGCACCTCAAATGGTTCCAATGCATAAACTCTATTGCACAAATTTTATGCATTGGAACCATTCGAGGTGCTGGCTTTATTTTTCTGTATTGGTCAAACAAGCTTGGTTGCCGAGCACCAGTCGTACTTGCTAGCTTGTTCCTTAACTGAATTTGTCTACACTGTCTAGTATAAAAAATTCAAACATTTTAAATTCCTTACATATAATAGAATGTCTGAATAAGGCGTTGGATTTATCACTCTTCCTTATAGCTAAATTATGTTCATAAATACGCCTTTTTAGATTTCTTTTAGTTTTACCTATATAATATTGTAACATTAGCGAACATACATTTGTTTTATTTAATTCAGTAATTAGATGATTGTTTAATTATGATGTAACTTCCTGTTGAAGAGTATAAAAAGAAGTAACAGATATGATGAGATGTTTCTGAAGAAGGTCACAAAAATAAAAAGTGATTGAAAGCGCTTAAAAAACATTGTCCGTGTTGCTTGGTAGACACTGGTACTTCTGGTTCTTTGGTTCTTTAATTATCGTTTGTGGTACAGTTTTATGTTGCAGAACCAATTACTGGACAGCAGGATGTAAGTGACTATCGCCTTGTGTAGCCTGCTGAGTGGAACAGCAGTGTGACTGCCGACACTCACCTAAGACAGGTGTATTGTGCATGTTATGACGCCCTATTGGCTGTATGTGATGGGCACACGTGAATGTGGGCCATAGGTTGGTGTGGTTGTGTTTGGCAATGTGGGTTGTCATCGGTGCCCACACAGAGTATGGAGGGGTACTGTACAAGGTGTCTCCGTATGTGTGGCCTGTGGTGGGGATCATGTGGGACCATGTGATGTGTGGGGTGCGTTGCCAATGTTGCACAAACCCACATGACTAACAGGTGCAGTCAGGGTTGGTGACAGTATAACCTCCAGCAGGGCTGCATATGTGCATCCCCCACAGGCTGTACTGTTGTATGTTGGGAGGTGTGCATTGACTGTGGACATGAGAATAGCTCTATTGCCACATGTACAACATAGTCATCATAGTGACAGGCAATAGCACTGGTATGTGCCATTTGGACATGCCTGTATGTAAGTGGTAAGTGGCAGGTGGACAGGCTGTAGAAACCACCATGTCTCACGAGGTATGTGAGTGATGTGTGTACGACAGCTGTTGTGCAGTTATCAAGCTGGAAATGTATGGACAGACAGTGTACCTGTGAGGACTGGTGTGAAATGAGTGCTAAACTAAGCAGTAGCTCATAACATGCCAAGAAGCTCTGAACAAGTGCTGAGCATGCCCATACATTACAGATAGGGTGCTGTATAATATCAACCCACAAGTGTTGACAACAGTCATGATTGGTGGCACCGCATCAGAACACTGCTGGGTATGGTTTGCAGGTCCATGAACCATTATCAGTGTAGGTGTTAGCAGAACAGATGTACAAGACTGTACGGATGTTTGGCTACAGATGCCTGTGTATGTCACAGGAGTGTTCTACTACTGGCCTGTTGACAGACTCACAACTACCAAAGGTGCTACAGTGACATGTGCATATCACACGGTGTCAGCTACAGTAAACCAGGGTTAATGTGTTGTACCCCACCCGCATTGTAGCCCATACCACACAGACAAATGTCAGTCATCTGTGTATGTGATGATGTGAATGGCCATGACCTATGGGCAATTGTTGTCACAGTGTTATGAACAACATACAGAATGGGCTGTATGTGTGATGTGTGTGACATATGTGCACATTCTGGTGGATGATATCAGCAATGATTCCACTAGGGGAATACCCCCGTACCCATTAAGAAACACCTAGGCTGTGGTCAACAGTATGGACACTGTGTTAGGGATGGTGTAGTGTAGTACACCTCCCTGAGCTGGAGTCATCTCCCTGGCCCTTTAGGTAGTCATCTGAGGTACCCATGACATGACAGGGTGGTATCCATGAGCACGGAGAACATTGGACAGGCATACACAGCACCCTTGTGACCAATATTGGAATACATATCACCCTCTCGGGGTAGGGCCCATGCGTTGATGGCCAATACCAGCCTCCACAATACTCACCTCCAGTATGCAGCATGTTATCCACCTTGCATACAGACATATGCCACACTATGCTGTTAGACATGCTACATGTCCATAGCCTGATCTGAAAGACATACATCATGGACAACTACCGTCCCATGACTAGGATGGCCACATGCTGGACAGATCCCTGTGCTATACCTGTGACATACTCCTGCCATACCATGCAGCCCTGTCCACATAGCTGCACATATCATCCCTGCCATACATGGTGTGATGGCTGTATGGTAGATATACTATCATCTATCTGGATCAGTAATGTGTCACTGATGCCCCTCGTGGTGGCATAATGGGTGTTGGATACAGCTAGGAAACCCAGCCCGTACATGCTATAGCCAATAACCTTACCTGCGAATGACATCCGACTAGCCATTGTCCCATGTCTATCACATGTGCAACACAGGTGATCCATGGCAGGATGTTGTACAGCTGTACAGTGCAGTGTAGATGTCTATGGAAAACAGATGCATGTACAGGTTTTCATGCGTACTTGGTGCATTGTCACTGCCCAAGTCCAGTAAGGCTGTGTCTGTGTTGATATGTGATATATCCACAGCATCTAGGTCATCAGCATTACCGTGGATACATCAGGCATGGATAGGTAAGAACACCAGTGCATGCAAACAGACATGTCCACATGGAGACTGACATCACATGCAGTAGGAACACTAATGAGGTGACACACACATATGGGGTTGATATCCAATGCATACTGGATTTTACATGTGTGGGACACATACATGCCAGTCGTGTTAGTGTCATGTTGATTTGCAAAGATAACTGTGCAAATGTACTAGAATGTATGTGCAGCAGTATCACTGTATATGTCTGTAAATGTGACCTGTCACATTCATCATGTCTTACAGATAATGCCGCGCACGCGCCTACCAGCATAAAGCCGACAGGAGGATGATGTCATAATACCGTACCTCCTTGAGAACTATTAGGTGTTATTTAGCCACATGCCACATCATGCACAGCAGCGGGATGACCTGTGGCAGGATCTTCGCAGGAGGGTCAACGAAGTGGGCGGCCACAACCGCACCTACCAACAGGTGCACAGACACTGCACGGACCTCATACGTCATGCAAAACAGCGTGCCACTGCAATCACCAGAGAACAAGGGGGTACGGGTGGTGGGCCACCAACCCAGCCTCCACTCACACACACAGAGGAGCTACTGGCCAGTCTGGGAACACCCTCGGAACAGCCCCCACAAACACAAGCTGCCATCATGGAGGTGGGTGTCTCCCAACCAATGAGCCTGGAGTTGCCTGGTAAGTCAGTACTGAACATATGGCCAGTATATCCCACATATGTGCATGTGTCAGTGCACATCATATAATGTAACAACATATACAAGGTATGTGGACACACATGCTTTATGCTACCCTGTGTATGCACCATACCTCTGAACTGTACGGGTATTTGCAAGATGTCCAGATGTCTGCCTCATATTGTCAGTGTGTTCCCCTTACTATCCGTCCCTTTCTGGCAAATAGCTGAGGAATGGAGCCATTAAATGATGGCATACAGTTGTGTTTACGACTGCACATTCTGTGTCAAACCCATGTGCATGCAAACCTATTGGTCTATCAAATATCCAAGTGAGTAAGAGCAATATGTCACACTTTTTCCTATATGTCCCCCATCATAGTAGGCTTTGTCCACATTTATTGTTCTAAGAGGTTGAGAGGTATGGTATGCACACATGTGCTGACTATATGCTATTGTACATGCGAATGTGTTAACCTGCACTGTGCACCCTGTGGCTGTCATACAGTCATGGATAATGTTCATACTGCTGTGTCACCCTATACAGGTACCTCTGGTGTGCTGCACAGACAAGAGTCCATTGTAGGTGAGTCTATCATTGGTATCAGGCATGTCAAAGCATAGATCTATTCGCCATGTGGCCAGTTAATACATGGATATACAGGTCGCATCACCCATCATCCACACAGGCCACCCATGTGCAATATATACAACTGAAATGATACACAGACATGAAACTACAGTATTTGTCATTGCTACATGTGTGTCCAGCTGTGCATACAACGGTGGAGGTGTACTATACAGTGGAACAAAATGTGTGGTACACAAACCAGTACCGCACAGTCAGCAGTGATATGGGCAGACCACAGCCATCACCATTGTGTTATATGCCCCTGCAATGTTTTCACACATTGTGATGTTCCATCCATGTCTGAGACATGTAGCATTTTCGTTGCAATATTGTCACAATTTCCCATAACCCATACCCCACATACCACACATGCACCTGTTGTCTGCATAGCCCTGTGGATGGTGACATAACCAACATCTATGGGTGTATGTCATATGGGACAACACAGACATGTGTGATAGATGGCCATCACATACATGACCAACACATGTGCACACATGGCCATGGGGGATGGCCAGAGACACATAGCCACACAGAAGATGGGATGTGGATAAACCCTGTCCCACTTTGTCCACACATGGTCCAAGTACAGCCATACTAGACCGATTGTACAGGTGATGTGGTATGCTGCACATCATTAATGCCTGTGCACAGCTAGTGGAGGTGTCGGTGACATGTACCTCATAAGATGTGTTGAATATGATGTCTGTGTCATAGCATGACGGTAGTCACCTTCACAGATTCCACTAACAGTGACAGCAGGCCACAGAAACTGTACTTTCCCCCCCTGCTGTAGGACATCACTGTTAGCTGTGCACCATGTGTGCGTGGTACATCAATGTCATGTGTGAAATGGTGACATGATAGGTCCGCTATGTGTGGACATGGATGCCAGGCAGCTAACACTCTGTAGTCATTGTGCATGGGTGTCATCTGTATGTCCTCCAGTGACCTGTCACATGACACAGCATGGTTGGGTGTGTATACACCTCAGCATCGTAGGTCACAATCCACAGGTATGTCATGGGTATGCATGCAGTTCTGGATATGTAATGTGTACATAACATGCACTGTTTAGCAATATAGACGCCTCATGATGCCATGCAATGGCACAGTGTCTGTACATCACACTGTACAGCAATGTAGATGGCCCAGTCCCCTACCATGCCCATGCACATTTGCTCAACATGCATTCTATCTGTAGGGCATATGGACAACACTGCAATGTGATACCCAGTACAATGCTGTACATGTGTCACAACACCATTGTGTCAGGCATGCATGCATGTTAATGAACATGTCAGCAGATTACATGCCAAGGTCACGTCAACCATGTGTACTTTTATCCTGTTCTAGTCCACATGGTGTATCACGGGGATGCATGCATACTACCATGATCGTGTGAATTGCATGGATAATGATATGACACCTGCCTGCTGTAATGTGCATTCCAGGGGGTATGCTTACAAACACTATTGATGTCTGAGCTGCATGCTGTCAGCTATATCACAAGCATACTGCATGCCATCTGTCATTGCACATGCATGGTGTGTCATGTGTGTAAGTGTCAGTGTGTGTGTGTGTGTGTGTGTGTGTGTGTGTGTGTGTGTGTGTGTCAGTGTGTGTGTCTGTCAGTGTGTGTGTGTCTATTGTAATTTAGAGTATTTCTTTGCATTCACAGGTGATGTAGGTGCGTTACCCTCCTGCGGTCCATCTGATAGTGTCCCCACAGATGCTAGCAGTGATGAACATATGCACGAAGTACAGGCAGGGATGTCAGGGGCAGAATATGTGCCAACGGTTGCCATCCCAGCTATGTCCCCCTCTTCCCCACACACAGTTCAGCTGCCAACACATACTGCATCTACAGTGGCCATAGAGGAAGGACAGTCAGCGTTTGCTAGCATTGAGCAGGAACATGTGATGGCTACGGAAAGTGTGTCTCCACACCATGGTGGCAGTATACTGACTGCAGATGTGCCACACAGGCATGTGGCTGGTGCTGCCTGTAGGAGGACCTCTGGCAGACATGCACCTGCAGGACATAGCGCAGTAGCTGGGATCACCAGACGCATGTTCCAGACTGTAATGGCGGCACAGGCATGTGCCGAACGGCAGAACAGAGAAGGGCAGAGGCTGCAGAGGGCTGCTATCAGTACCCTAAACAACAACATCCAGGCATTGGTAGGTGCTCAACAGTAGCTTGCTGATGTTCTGGACAGGCGATTGGGTGAAATGGTCAAAATCCTTGACCGTGGCATGGCAATCCGTGAGCGTGAGCTGTCTGTGCTGGAACATCTGGTAGGGGTGAAGCATAGGACACATGGACGTAGGCCAGCTACACCACCTAGTGCAGGTCAACGTGAGTGTGCCACCTCACATGGCCGCTCCCACGTAGCAGTAGCAGTGCAGCTGGTGCTGCGATGTCCACACCAGGTCACAGCAGGTGACGTGGACATGGCCCTGGACATTCCCGGCAGGGACACAGTTCCAGTGGCCATGTGTCGTCAGACAGTAGCCATTCTGTACCTCTGCCTGGTAGTGCCCGTGCAACCCCTGGCAGGCACAGGACACGTGGCCGTGTCCGGTCACAGTGAGCTCTACAACCTGGTCTGTACAATCTGGAGCTGTCCATAATACACTTGTGTAGGCCTCACAAATGACAGAACTGTGTGCACACATACACGCACACAGCAAGCACAACTGTAGGGCTCAACAACACCCACATGCATATGGAACAGACATGTCCATTGAAATCACTGGCCCTCACCCGCACACATGATGTCATCCATTGGTGCAGCCTATGCCCCTGGAAAACAGTATCACCCTGTGCATATGATGAAGCCTGTACTGCATCCCTGTCATCCACACCATCGGTGCAGGGATATGCTCATATGGTCTGATGCACAGGGTGAACAGAATAGTGAGAGGTGTATGTAACATTACTTGTGTATGCATATTGCGGGATGTGTATGTTGTACTGGTATGTGTGAATACTGAGATGTGAGAGGTGTATCTATCATAACTTGTGTATGCATATTGAAGGATGTGTATGTTGCATTGGATGTGTGTGAATACTGAGAGATCTGAATGTGACATCAGTGGTGTACTGTCAACATGCACCAGTCATACCATGTAGTCCAGGTGCAGCATGCATTGTGATATGTACACAGTATGTGTCTCGGTTACAACAGTAACAGCATGTTGGTAATGATGCCCTGGTTCCCTCCTATGGTGTACTGGCATGTGCCTACAGGTAGCAGTGTTTGCAGTCCCCCATGTGTAACTGTGGAGTACTTACAGGCATGTATGGCAATATCAGCATGCTAAACGTACCCTCAACCTGACTGTTGGACAGTCGAACATGACACAGATGTCCGAACATGACACAGATGTCCACACATATACTGCACCTGAAGCATGTGGTCAGTTGAACAGGCCACAGTGGACATAGATGTGAGATACATACCAGGAAACATTACAGGTGTGTTGACATGGTGCAGGGGTTGTACACAGCGGTCAGGCCAATGATGTTAGAGGCCACCTGATAGCATGAGGCCACAGTGTGTAGCGGTAATACCCTGTCACAGTACAGGAACATGACCACATTCACGGGGTCTACAGCACTATAACACACCCCATAGTGATCAGGTGTGGACCCTTGCCTATGTGGTCATTACCCTCGCAGTACTTTGCACCCACACGACATGGCACAGAGAAGGGACATGCACAGGTAGCCAGTATGGCTGGGACTGATGGCATCAACAGGGTAGTAGACTGCATCACCATGTGGGGTTACTGATCCTGTTTCCACAGTATGGTAGCATATACCCTCACAACAAGCACCAGACAGCCATACATACATGCATACACACACACACACACACACACACACACACACACACACACACACACACACACACACACACACACACTGTGGTGACCAGATATGTGTGTATAGATAGCCAATGTGTGTGATGCACCACACCTGCCGACCTCATGCTTTCCACACTGCAGTATGTACAGATCTCTACAACAGTGTACAGGGATGTGTTACATCTGGGACGTAGTCCCCACCATATGTGGCATGTGTGGTCACACAAGCGGATAGACATGGCAGTGCTGGGAATGATACACCTGTCATATGATGATCCGTTTGATAGAGATGCAGCGGTACTGTATCAGTATGTGTACCAACACTATGTCTGGCAATTGTGTGGCTATGTGCACACGGGAGGATGTCAGTGATACAGGTATCATGTGACATACAGTTGGTTACACCTGACCGCTGTGTATGCATTAAGTCATCACCATCAAGTAACAGTGACATAGCGTACTGTTTGTACATGGCATGGAGGGTGGCATGTGACACACCTGTGAGCCATCCCCGGCACACATACATCTACACAGGTGGATCACCACTTTATGTACACAGATCCCTCCATACGTGATGTACAACCAACTGTACTGTCTGTATGTCACCATATACAGGTGTCAATGATGGGGCTGCATTGCGACTGCATGTTGTAGTTAGGCACAGCTGTGTTATGGATATCGGCCACTGCACATGCATGGTTGCTGCATGCACAGTACAGATTGTACATGTCCCAACTGAGCCCTTGCGAGTTGAGACTCCATCTGCATGCATGACGGACCTTTGCAACTGCTAAGTGTGTGAGCATGCCCAGTATGCTGTTGTGTAGATGGACACACATGACAGTCCCAACTGAGCCCTTCCATGTGTAGACTCCATCTGCATGCAAGATGGTCCTTTGCAACTGCTAAGTGTGTGAGCATGCCCAGTACGCCGTTGTGTAGATCGACACACAGTACAGTCCGAACGGACGTGCATTACTAAGTGTGTGGCCATGCCCAGTGACCGCTTGTGTCGGTGATGTCCCTCTGTGCATGGCCGTTGACATCCTGTATAGCCATGGTGGTCATCCAGGCAACAGATGTCCATATTCAACGTCACGATGGATGCCTACTGAGTACACACTGGTCGACTATATTGAAGGGTGTACTGTCTGCGGGGCATCCCGTGACTATGTTATGTTGTTGTGGTGCACCATGAATCTTACGTTGCCACGATCAAACCACTGCCATGTGCTTCTCTACATGTATTGTGGGACAGTAATATGTCTGTATTCATTCAGACTGATCAGTCTTTATACAATCCCTGTCGGCGTCCTTGTCAGTGTGGATGATGACACACAACTAGAAGTATGCCTCTGGGATGGCTGTGTTTAGTAATCTCCGTAGCGCGTTCTGTAAATGCATCATGCTGTAGTGTGTTAGGGTAGTTAGGTGGATGTTCGACTCCCAGCCCTGCCAAGTGTGTGTGTGTGTGTGTGTGTGTGTGTGTGTGTGTGTGTGTGTGTGTGTGTGTGTGTGTGTGTGCGTGTGTTTGCGCGCATGCTCCCGTCTGCCTGGGGACTCAGTATTGCGTTTAGACACCTCACACCAAAGAAGTTTCCTACCAATGTCTTTGCCTTTGCGGATGATGACACGCACCTAGATGTCTGCGTCTGGGACTGCTGTGTTTAGTAATCTCAGTAGTGCATTCTGTAAATGCGTCATGCTGTAGTGTGTTAGGGTAGTTAGGTGTATGTTCGACTCCCAGCCCTGCCAAGTGTGTGTGTGTGTTTGCTCGCATGCTCCCTTCTGCCTGGGAGCTCAGTCTTGCTTTTAGATGCCTCACACCACAGAAGTTTCCTACCGACGTCTTTGCCTTTGCGGATAATGACACGCACCTAGATGTCTGCTTCTGGGACTGCTGTGCTTAGTAATCTCGGTAGTGCATTCTGTAAATGCATCATGCTGTAGTATGTTAGGGTAGTTAGGTGTATGTTCGACTCCCAGCCCTGCCAAGTGTGTGTGTGTGTGTGTGTGTGTGTGTGTGTGTGTGTGTGTGTTACCAGCTGCATGACAACAGTACATTGCTTTTACAGTATTCAGTCTCCATAACATCCGTGCGGCGTCTTTACCTTTGATGCTGCTGTCTGCAGGCTAGACGTGTGCCTGTGTGAATCATGTGATCCACAGATCACGGTAGCATGTTCTGTAACTGCGTAATGCTGTTGTGTGGTACAGTGTTTACGTTTGTGTTCTGCTCCCAACCCTGCCACGTGTGTGTGTGTGTGTGTGTGTGTGTGTGTGTGTGTGTGTGTGTGTGTGTGTGTGTGTGTGTGTGTGTGTGTGTGTATGTATCTATCTACCTATATATATATATATATATATATATATATATATATATATATATATATATATATATATATATATATATATATATATATATATATATGTATGTATGTATGTATATATATATATATATATATATATATATATATATATATATATATATATATATATATATTTATTTATTATTTTACATTTGTTGACCGGGCTAGTCCAGCTGGATACATATCCATTTTCAGCAGAAGCCCGGGGAGAAAAGCTCCTCGAGAGTACAGAACAGTATTTTACTTAACTCAAAAGTAAACTAAAAACAATTCAAAGTTTAACAGGTGGAAGTACCATATATAGTTAAGCTAATTTAGTACATGAAAGAATATATTGGAGTAAGTAGTTAGGAAAAATGAGGAACTGTGTACAGTTCAAAACACATTTGATGTAGTATCTTATGCTAAGTATATATATTAACATAGTAGGGAGACAGAAAGTCATATTTTGATATAAAAGAGAGTCCAATCAATTGAAAGGAAGATATACTTCTGGTTATCATTAGGAAGTTAGAATATACAATCAGTAAGATTTAGTACCTTAGTAAGAAGAAGACATGAGAGGTTAGTCTGGGTTCAGACAGGTGCACAGCCAATGAGATTTGAGGTAGGTTTTAAGCCTGCTTTTAAATTGTGTTAGTGAAGGTAGTGAGGTTAGGTCACTGGGAAGAGAGTTCCAGTTTTTACCTACGGTATTAGAGAACAGAGAGTCCCCTGCCTTATTGTAGGTTTTGTGTAGTTGTACTAGTATTTTACTAGATGAGCGCAGGGTCTTAAGGTTGTGGTATGGGGTGATAAGGTTGGTAAGAATTGATGTGTTGTTAGGCTGATACAGGATTTTATAGGCAAATGTTAATTGTTTAAATAGAAGTAGATTGCGTAACTCTAGCCAGCCAAGATTGTGATAATTAATACAGTGATGGGTCCTAAATGGAGAGCCTGTTGCAAATCTCGCTATATTGTTGTAGGAGACGACCAGTTTGTTCATGTTGTTTTTTGAGAGGTTAGTATATATAGGGGAAGCATAGAGGAGGGTAGAGAGTAAGTGGGTCTGGGCAATAGTAGATCTTGCTAGTGGGGTAAGAAAGGATTTGATTCTATATAGGAGCCTAGTTTTTGTTAACTGTTTTTATGGTGTTGTTAATGTGTTCTTCAAAGTTAAGGTTATTGTCAATCAGAACTCCTAGGAGTTTTGTGTTAGAGTCAGGGGATATGATGGTTCCATTGTTAGATGTGACAGTAAAGTGTAGAGATGTGGCCCTGTGGGTGGGGGTAAAAAGTAAAAGTTTGTTTTTTTTAGGATTTAGGATGAGACACTGACGATGTAGCCATTCCTCAGCTGTGTTAAACACTTTTTGGGTGAGAGATTGAAGCTCTGCTGGAGTTGAGGCTGTGCATATAAATGTGGAGTCGTCGGCATATTGAATTAAGGAAGCTTGAGGGATAACAGTATGTAGGTCATTGATAAAAATAGAGAATAGAAGTGGTCCAAGTATAGAGCCTTGGGGGACACCTAGTGCAATGGGGAGATGGGGAGATAGGTTGTTTCCCCACATAACTGCTTGTTGCCTATTGCCTAAGTAGGATTCAAACCATTGTATAGTAACAGTATCAAGGGATAGATTTTTTAGTATGTTTATGAGAAGTTGGTGGTTAACCATGTCGAAGGCTTTGGAGAGATCAATAAAAAGGGCTGAGGACAGAGTGTTGTTGTTGCGATTTTTATTTATACAGTCGGAGAAGGATAAAAGGGCAGTAGTAGTACTGTGAAATGGCCTAAAGCCGTGTTGGCAGTTAGCTAATAAGTTATCTATAAGGTGTTTTAACAGTTGCATATGAACGCATTTCTCCATGATCTTTGCCAGAGGAGATAGTATGGCAATTGGTCTGTAATTGGATAGTTCCCTAGAATTTCCACCCTTGTGAAGGGGGATAATGTGTGCAATCTTCCAAATGGAAGGAATAGCATCCTCAGAGATTGTTCTGTTAATCAGAATGGAAACTGGGTAGGCTATGTATGTATATAACTATATATATATATATATATATATATATATATATATATATATATATATATATATATATATATATATAATATATATTGTATATAGATATGTATGGTGGGATTATCACTCTTGAATGTGCTGCATTATCTGTATGTGAGCACCTTGGATGTATGTACATCTGCTATGGCTCTGTGATAGTGCACATACTGTGTGCTGTAGTGATCGTGGGTTATACATGTGTAGTGACCAGTTTTTGTGTTGCTGGGTATTACACGGGCATTGGAAACAATGTTAGTACAGCACCTTTGAATGGTCGTATGCAGATCTTGGCAACAGTCAGCAGTGGTTATTACATTGGAGTGTGCGTATGGCTCATATCTATCTGTAGTAACAGACAATTCTATGCACCGCAGGTTAACATTACAGACTCACGTTTATCCACAGGTTGTGGTACAGATCCCAGGACTGTATGTGTATACATTGACAGGTGCAGGATTGGGATGTGTTAGATGCATGGAGGGGTGTCCATGGCCAGTAATGGGGATCTCTACAGCCTGGCAGGTACGGTCTGTTACTGTCCTACAACCTCCTGTATATGGCTGACACATGCTGTACCTGTGTATATGCAGACACACACACTTACCACAAACAGCTACGGCTATCACATACACAAACCCATTGCACCACCATTGGGCCATGCAATAACCGTTGTCCCTCACACACACACACCTACGTGTACATTGGATGGCTCAATGACAGCTCTGAAAATGTTAACACCACACCCAGTGCATATGATGTCACCTGTGCCACCACCTGTGATGTGTAACATTGATGCAGGATATGACTAACCTGACGCTGCTGCACACGGTGGCTTTATTCCACTGTATTGATGTTAGCATGCTGTTAACACACAGTGTGTTACTTCCAGGTGTATATCAGCAGGCATGATGCAGCTATGACCATCACTGTAGCATAGTTTACAGCGCTGTTACTTCTGATGATGTATTCTCCATCCATGTGCCATTTCACTGATGTGTGTAGTGTTGGCAACATGTATGTCTGTGTGTGCAGTACGTGTGTGATGTGTGTAGTACACATGTATACATGCTTACAAACGCATACACGACATTACACAGGCTTCACCATTCGTACACTAGCTTACTCGTTCTTCCACACTCCACACGCACACATGGGCTAACATGCGCGCACACATGCTTACTCGGGCTTACTGGCGCACACGGGCGCAGACACACTGTGGGCAGGTTTGCAGTTCACATTGGTGGTATCCATGGTATACACCGTCAGTCTCCTGACGTTCCCTAGGATAGCTCATGACATGCCTCTTCCACTGAGTACTGACAGCACACATGTGACACTGCTCCGGTGAGGTTACACTATTTTATACATACACACTCAAGTTGTCACCTATCTTCCACTGTAATAGTCCCCTTAACCTACACTACACAGTAGAGGCTTGGCCCATATGGCATGACATGTTGTGATTCACTATCCTCAGCCTCACTTGCCTCACATTGCCTACGAATGCTTCGTTAAATCTGTGACAGAGCGCTTCTACACATAAGAACCAGTACGCAGTAGCCATGTTGTCTCCAGCTTGCCATTCATCTGCATGGCGTACTAACATCTAACTAAACCTACATTTTGTATATATATTATACATATGTCTTGTTTGGAAGCACAGCATGTTCTCGTGGCACTGCGCTATGCTTCCACACCAGGGATTGGGGGGCGGACAATTACTGGTTTATTGATATCCAATGGACAAAGCTGCCACTGGCCTTGGACTTGGACATTGGCATGCTTCTTTGACTGTATTCATACTGTATTTGCAGCTGTCATTGCTCTGTTTAGCAACGTGCAGAATGTTTGTCGCATAACATCCGGGTACATTTCTGCACATAACTCTGCTCTTGCACGGTCAGCTTACTGTTTCATGTATCGCGTAATTACATAATTTGCATAGCTTACATGTACAAATGAGGTATGTTGCAAATCCCAGCATTGTCCGTGCAATGCTCGTGTTACGGGCGGTCTTGCATGCCCCTACGGGTGTTTGCTGAATAGCCTGGCAGTCATCTTTCCTTGCTGTACTCTCACTCAATCCATACACGCTGGAGGCATCATGTATCATGGCCTAGGCTTTGCTGTGTACTATGTCTATTTGTGGTGTATGCATGGCTGTGGGTATGTCCCACTGTCATCACTGGCAATGGTGACACCCTATAGGTACTTCATGTAGACTGCTGTGTCAGTTGACATGTCAGCACAAACCTGCAGCCAATACTGAACTTCCTACTGCAGTGCTTTTCATACCTTCTGAGTTATCTTGCGGTCGATAATGCTGTTTCCTCAGACATGTATCTGTTTCTGATCATACCTATCATTCTCCTAGAGCAAAACATCTGTACAAAGCTTAACATGATGGGGGGACAAATAGGGGAAGATTCTACATATTGCTCTTACAAACGTAGATAGTTGATAGTATAATAGGTTTTGCATTACTATGACCTTTCTGAGGGATTTGGGGTCTGAAACTCATATGTTTATCATTATTTAATGACATCAGTTCTCAGGTGTTTGGCAGACAGGTACAGATTGTAAGGAGAACACACCACACATATGAGGCATACATCTGCACATTCATACAGTTGCCAGGTATGTTTCTGATACTGTAAATCAAGTTTCTTACACCAATACACACAATACATAGTGCCATCACAGGTCAGTTGCCATTACATTCCTATTGCAGGACACACCCACCCAGAGGGTTATATTCCTCACACAGGCCAACAGGTGCTTATCCACACTAATTATTCTATCATGTACCTTATGTGTACGCCAGTATTTGAACTTCCCGTCAGTGGCAGAGCTCACGTACGAGTATGGGGGACTGGACACTGTATCGGTGACACTGCATGACACCCTGAGGGACACATGTCTTTTGAGTCTATTAACCTTCCACATTGACTTTCACAGGGCATACATTGTCATTCCCATTTGTGGAAGTACATGCTTTTGACTTGTACATGTTTTGTCACTTGTCCTGACGTCTTTCTTCTCACCTGTCCACCTAGTATCACTAGTTCTGTTCATCTACTTAGGACGGGTTACATTGATACCTTTCACCAGTGCACATTATGGGTAAATGCCATGAGGCTTGACCTATGATTCTGTTACATTTGTCATGATAATGTGCCTTTCTGGTAGATTGCTGGCAAGGCATGATGGACTGTGCAATTAGGTAATCATGACTGACATTTCTATTTCATGATTACTAACTCTCATAACATTCATATTCCTGACTACGCAATTATTCTATCAATGTTCTGACTTTGTCTCGGGTATATTTAATATAGTCCCTATTTGTCTTTCGTGTACTATGCCTTAGTCCAGCTGTCTTATTCTGACATTTTGGCAGGTATGGTTACCATCTTGGCCATACGCATGTCCATCCATGATAATCGCCTACATGACACTGATATAGGTCCCTACATCTTCCCCCAATGGTTTACCCAATATCCAGTAGATGGGTTGCACTTTTTTGGAGAATATAGGCGTGTGCTATACCCACATAGGTATATTGATCACTCCCATGGGGCGTACCTAATAGATTTGTGCCAACCAACACCTTGGCCCATTTCTGCATACCCATGATTCCCTTACCTGACACCCCTCCAGAGTACCCATTAGACATGTTTAATGTGAACGATAATAAAGTGTGAGGACACTTCCGAGCACTCCCCACTCTGCGGATATCAGGTTGTATGTCATACATTCTATCGACCCATGTATTATTACCCTTGCACCTGCTACTGTTGCATGTACACCTATATCGTAGTTGCACTTGTGACGTCTTTTGCATCAATGACAGTTCACCCTTCATACAGGATCAATTTTTGGGGTCCTGCATAGGACACCTATATTCATGTTTAACGTGTAGAACTTGCAGGCCCTGTCACACTGGTACTTTCCGGGCAATGGTTTGGAAAGCATCAGTGTATTTTCCTTTCATGCATGACTGTCTATCTATCCATAATAGCTATACTGTGACCTATTTATGTACATAAGATATACGTGCAGGGACATATGTTTGTTGTGTATATATCTATTCATGTATCGTGTGTGTATATATATATATATATATATATATATATATATATGTACATATATACATATGTCTGTACATTCCTCATCTCATAATTTGCTTTGGTTTATGTCTGTGGATATATGTGTATATATATCTCCATATCATACCTTCCAACTGTACAGATTTCCGCTGCATGTACAGTTGTTTGCCTCTTATCTTTGGTCCATTTTTCATAACCTTGTGTCTATCTGGCAAGTTACTGGCATATCATGTAAGACTGACGTTGGTAAATAATGACAAACATTTCAGGTTACGACTTCATACCCTTCAGAGAATCCATGCTAGTGACACACCTGTTATTCTATCCACTTTCTATGTTTGTTAGGCCAGTATCTGAGGATTGTCCCTATTTGTACCAGTTGTTGTCTTGTCTTTGTCCGGTTTCGTACTTTACGGGGTTAGCAGGTATGAGTTATGTACATAGAACGTGGGGAAAACACCATTCATTTTCTATTCTGTGAGCGGATTACACATGCACAGGCGCACTTGCATATCCGTATTGTGGGTTACATATGTTTCATAGATAATTGTGCTTACGTGAACTTTCATAATTCTGACCATAACAGTTACATATCTGTATTCCGGTTTACGGACTGCTGCGAAACACACGTTCACCTTTACATATTTAAATGTGTGTACAGCACGAACACATTCATTACACTTTCAAGTTATATGTTCAGTGGTCGTAGGTCAACCGGGACTGCATTCACGTTGGCCGGATGCCGGTACCACTATTCTATTGGTGTTCTCCCTCATTGATATGCATACCCATAGTACTTAGCTACAGCAACATATGCCTCTCCGCTTCACCTACAACACAGGCATCCATTCTCCTGCTGGGAAAAATGCGGTACTACATATTACACATTCCCTATTGCCTACTGGTGTGGACTCCGGCTGCATTGTTAATCACTCCGAAGATATGCAGAACACCAAGGCGTATAGTCCACCACATACATGTCTTTGATTGTCAGGGTGTTCATGTAGTGATCTGGGTGTAGGCTTGTCCACCTGGTGAATGGAACTTCCCTGGCCGAGTTCAAATGTCAGAAGGAGCGTATGGACAGGGATTATCTCCCTATTTTGACGTATTACCTGTGTTTATAGACACAGGTGTTTGGCCGCCTGTCAGCAGCTTATTCTGTTGGCAATACATATTATGGGTGGGGTTGTTACAGTCCATACTCCACGGTGAGGGTTGTTCCCATTCAGATTTGACTATTACCTGTATACAGTCATACAGGGATTATTATTTTGGACATGAAGTGACTACAGGTATGCAGTTGTACATTACACAAGTGTGAAAGGTTGTTACTGTAAATATGTATGGACCATACCTCTCAACCTCTTAGAGCACCAAACCTGTGCAAAGCCTACATGATGGGGGGACAATTAGGGACACATTTTAACAATTGCTCTTACAATCTTAGAACGTTGATAGAATACTAGGTTTTGCATTTGCATGACTTTTCTGAAGGTTGTGGAATCTTAAACTCAGGATATTTCTCATTATTTAGTGACGTCAATCCTCAGCTATTTACCACACTGGTGCAGATTGTCGGAGGCACACATCAACACTATGGGGCGAACCTCTGGTCATTCTTAGGGTTGCCACCTTTTCAAATGCCCAAAGTGAGACATGTTCTGTGGAGATGTCAGATTTTCCAGGACAAAACATACCTACAGCCATGCATAGTACAGCACTTTAACCTTTTTTGTACATATAATAGCTTATTCTAGTAACATTTGAATTGCGTATGCTACTTCACATAACATATAGAAGTTTCATTTATAAGATAACTGTTTTATGCGACTATTAAAGAAAATTAGGAAATAACTTTGTCCTAAACTCTCAGGACATTTGCTATGTCTTGATTTTTTTTCACAGGACACAACTGCCTACAGAAGGACTGTTACTCACAAAGTGGGACAGGTGGTGACCCTAGTCATTCTGTGAATATCCGGACAGTTGAGCGGTATGGCACGGACCTCTGTAATACGCTGTTGTGTTCTGGCACAGCAGTAGCTCAGCATTAAAGACTGCAGTCGGAACGTGCTGACAGACAGTTGGGTTTCAGACTTCATACTCCAGACATTAATGTCAATGTGCAAACTGTTATTCTATCAAATGTCTATGTTTCTAAGAGCTATCTTTACAGATTGTCCCTGTTTTTTACCTTTGTCTCACTTATATTAACTGCTCTGTCCAGATATCTTGCTTAAACAGGTTGACAGATGTGGTCGGTCACGAGTGCATACAGTCAGTGTCCCTCACACTTGATCAGGGTTGACCTGTTTACGTCCATGTCTTCCTCACCCTCATGCCGTTTTCCACTTTGCAAATGTGTGCATTATATTCTCCCTCCTATTCGTGTCTGGACACATGCGTCACGGGAAGGTATTTTATCCTGGATGGTAGGTTATGCATGCCCACTTAGGGCTGGAGAGTGTAATGGCCATCCACTGCACATTCTGACTTGTGTCCAGATATCTACTGGATTGGACATCTAGGGTTGCCACCTTTTCAAATGGCCAAAGTGGGACATTTTTGGTACAAACATCAGATTTTACACACCGACACATATCCACGGTCAGTACAATGGTTAGAACTTAACTTTTTTGCCTAAATAAAAGCTTATTCTTGTAGCATTTTAGTTGCTTATTCTGTTTTTTATAACATTTAGGTATTTTAGATATAGAATAACTGTTTTATGAAACTATTACATAAAATATAGGAAATAATTTTGGGCATGCATAACCTACCACCACAGATGACATCCCGGGCTGTGTACTACATGAACTACAATATGAACTGGCACCTCACCTAAGTGTCATGTTTAATCATAGCCTCACCTCAGGTTTCATGCCCACTGAGTGGCGCAGATCTACAGTTATCCCAATCCACAAGGGGGGATCCACCTTGGATCCCGGAAACTACCATCCCATCAGTCTGACAAGCCTTATCTGCAAGGCCATGGAGCGTATTAACGTGGAACTTATAAACAAAGACATTGGCAACCTTCAAACACTGGACCCCACCCAGTTTGGGTTTGTGAAGGGCCGATCTTGTCCCATGAACCTGATTGACTTCTTTGAATCAGTCTCCAGAGCCATGGACAAGGGTAAGGTGGTCCACACAGCCTATCTAGACCTTGCCAAGGCCTTTGACACCATCCCCCACTCTGGAATCATAGATAAACTTACTAAGTTGGGCATTAATCCCTATGTCACCCAATGGGTTGCTAAATAGCTTACTGATAGAACCCACACTGTAAAAGTAGCCAACTCCAAATCCAGCTCCAGACAAGTGACAAGTGGAGTACCTCAGGGTTCAGTCCTGGGGCTGCTCTTGTTTGGCATCTACTTCTCTGAAGTACAGGTCAACACTAAGGGACTCTGGCTAACAAAGTTTGCAGATGACTGCAAACTGGGAGCCATTATTGAATCCCCAAATGATGTGGATACTCTACAAAAGGGCCTTACAGAAACAGATGCTTGGTGCCAGAGCCATGGGCTCAAGCTCAATGCCAAGAAATGTATTGTTATCCCCTTTGGGAAAAAACATGTATCCATGAATTACCATATAGGTGGCAGTATACTAAACACAGAAAGTGTGATAAGAGACTTAGGGACACAGGTGGACAGTGGTCTCACCTTCGATAACCACATCACCACAACAGTCAGGAAATCTTTCTATGTGGCATACCTCATCACGAAGGGCTTTTCAACCAGAAAAAAGGAGGTCATTGTCCCACTGTACTCATCCCTCATTAGACCTATTATAGAATACAACGCCCCATTTGGTATGTACCTCTCAAGACATCTGCAACAATTGGAAAGGCCTCAGAAATACCTCACTAAAAGAATCACAGGCCTAAAGCAGATGCCCTACGCTGACCACCTTAAAAAACTCCAGCTATACTCTGTCGCATATCGTCTACTCAGAGGCGATCTCTGCTTAACATACAAGGCCATGTCAAACCCAGAGCTGTTGGACATGCTACACTTTAAGAAATCCCAATCCCTCAGAGCTACACACTCCAGGGATCTAAACCTTGTCATCACAATAAACAAAACATGCTGGAGGGATAGGTTCCTGACCCAGAGACTTCCCAGACTGTGGAATAGATTGCCCATACATGTCAAGCAGAGTGCCTCTTTGGACCTCTTCAAGAGGAACCTTGACGATTGGATGGGAGAAAGGAAATTCACCCCAGGGATCACGTCAGTCACCCTGCTAGACAGAGGTCCAGGAAAGTAAATAATGTGGGAAGAAATAGCCAGGGAATTGTTATGGCTAGGCTTGTATAGGTGCTAAGGCTGATAGCCTAGTACCAACCTATGAACCTATGAACCTAAAATGTCAGAACATTTGCCATTTTTACAATTTTTTGTCAGGACATAACTGCGCAAAGAGGGACTGTCCCTCGCAAAGTGGGACAGGTGGTAACCCTATGGACATCATGTCATCATACCCATTCTACTATTTACACAAGTTGCTTATCCCATGAGGGATATCCCAAAAATTGGACTAGACCAAAACAAGTTAGATAACGAAGATTTTTGTGGCTTCACAAAAATGTGCAGGGGTTTTACATGCAGGGGATACATGGTTTGCAATCCTGACACTGCCTAGGGTGACAATACCTACTACATATGCGTAGGGGTCACTGTGTGTAGCTGTGTCTGCAACAAACCAGTGGACCAAGTACGGCTGGATTTGGTGGACGTTCTGGTATGGTGGCAGGTTGTGTGTTGTGGAGGGTATGCTGGGTAGGCCATTATGCATCCAGGTGTGTTGCGTTTGTTATGGCCAGTTCCATCAGGACCCATCTGTGGGTATGTGATGGTGACGTATCTATACATTTTTCTCGCACATTTCCATTTTCAAATGTTTGTGGGATTGTGTTCTACACTATGGCCTGTCTGCTTGTCTTGCAGCTGTTTCTACATGTGGTTGTGTTTCTTTCCACTTCACCCGCTGCCCCCTCGTACACCTCTAGTTCACCTTTTCTGCATATGACACAGTATCGCCTTTGAAGAATTTACCATTAAACACTCACCCCTCACACGCGAATTCCTCACACCCCATAGAGCACTACGTTGGTTGTTGGCCCATGACACGGCCAGAGGTACACATTGACTACCCTACATGTGTCGGGTACCTTTATGGTTGTGTAGACTACCCTGCCATGCTTGCTTTCCACATGCTATACCTCACGCACACAGGTAAACGCCCGTACTTCACTTTCATTACTTGGTTGGTGTATCTGGGTACTACCCATTTGACTGTGTCACATACACATTCAGATTATACAGCTGCCTTCCGGATTTTGCCAGCCTGTTGTACTCATTGGTAGGATGGCACCTTTTCCTATGTCCAAGCTATTCCTTACACATGTCCGAATGTTGTGGACAATGCCTCCCCACAGTCGACGGTTGTGTTTCCACCTTTTCAATTGGCCACATTGTGACATAGGATTACCACCTGTCCCACTTTGTGAGAGACAGTCCCTCTTTAGGCAGTTGTGTGCTGACATGTAATTGTAAACATGGAAAATGTCCTGTGATTTTATGACAAAATTATTTCTTATATTTTATGTAATAGTTGCATTAAACAGTTATTCTGTATCTGAAATACCTACATGTTATGAGAAACAGAATAAGCAACTAATATGCTACAAGACTACTCTTTACTGTAGGCAAAACAGTTACATTCTGTCCTTTGTACTGGCCATGGGTATGTGTCAGCCTGTAAATTCTGATGTCTGTGCCAAACATGTCCCACTTTGGCCATTTGAAAAGGTGGCAACCCTACTGTGACATTTGCGGTGAACACAGGATATTTTACAGGCCGACACATACTCATGGTCAGTTTGGCAGATAGAACTCACAATTCTTGCCTATATCTAAGCTTATTCTTGTAGCATTTCGGTATCTTATTCTGTTTGTTATGACATTTATGTAATATACGTTCAGTGAAATATGTTTAATGCAACTATTGCATGACGTCTACGGAAGAATTATGTCCTATATTCTCTGGACATTTGTCAGTTTTACATGTTTGTGTCAGGACACATCTGCCCACAGAGAGACTGTCGCTCACAAAGTGGGACAGGCGGTAATCTTGGTCGATGGTACGGATCATACTGTTCCTTTCGGCCTATATGTGTCCGTATTGTTATGGCTGTTTATATGCTCCTTCTGTTTCGTTTACATGCGTATGCTATTTCCTATCACATTTGATATGTGAAATACAGACATACCTTTTGTATGTGACTATTACATGACTTGTGGGATATGATTCAGACATACGGTCACTACATATATCTACATTTCTCCTCGTGTATTTTGTTATGGACACATCTGCACAGCTATGTTCCCTCCCTCACATTATGGGTTGGCTGGTGACCCTCTCCATTGGACTGTATGTACCTACTGGTGGCACGCTAACATATGATACGCTTCACTTCCACATGGTATAGCTATAAACACTACATTGGACTACGGGCACACGGTTTTCATGTCATTTGTTCAAGGGTAGGGACCCATTATTCCCTACCGTGCATTTGTGTTTGATTCTTCATTTTCTGTTCGCAGGGACTATGCTTTGCATACGTTTCAGTATCCGCGGACACTGATAGGTATGATTACTATTGCTGGTGGAATATAATATTCAGCAGTTTAGGTTGCTCCTCGATGGCCGACATTGACACTCCTCCCTGCGCAACTTCGATACGCCCCTTGCACTCGCGCACGTTTCCTATGCACGTGACTGTGGTGGCTGCGCGCCTTCATTAATATGCATATGGCTCGACTACTCCATATATATGCCGCACAGCCGGCGCAAGCCTTACGCCGGCCTTGCGCTGAGCTTCATGAATCTGGGGGATGGTGTATTTTGCATTATCAGATGCTGACATGTTGCATATTAACAGATGCTGAGGTAATAACATAGTAATAAAATAAAGCACAATATATTAAATAATTTATAACAGGTGAAGAGTGCACCATTCAGCAACACAGTTTCTATTTTCAATTGTAGTATTAAATAGCTCAGAATGCAAAACAAGAAATAAATAAAAACATAGGCTTCAAATATCCAAGTATGAACACAAGTGAGACATTTTCATAGGTACAGTGGATATGAAAAGTTTACACACCCCTGTTAAAATGCCAGGTTTTTGTGATATAAAAAATGAGAGCACAATAAATCAATTAAAAACTTTTCCCCACCTTTAATGTGACCTATAACCTGTACAATTCAATTGAAAAACAAACAAATCTATTAGGGGGAAAATATAAAAAAATAAAAAATGTACAATAAGCCGGTTGCATGTGTGCACACCCTTAAACTAATACTTTGTTGAAGCACCTTTTGATTTAATTACAACATTCAGTCTTCTTGGGTACACACCTGCCATCAATTAAAGAGACTCTGATTAACCCCAGATAAAGTTCAGCTGTCCTACAAGGATTTTCCTGACATTTACTCGGTTGCCTGCTACAGCAAAAGCCATGGTTCACATTCAGGAGAAGGGTAGAAAAAAAATTCCAGAGCATTGGATATATCATGGAACACAATGAAAGACAGTCATCAAAAAGTGGAAAAAATATGGGACAACAGTGATGTTGCAAAGAACTGGATGTCCCTCCAAAATTGATGAAAAGACAAGATGAAAACTGATCAGGGAGGCTGCCAAGAGACCTACAGCAACACTGAAGGAGATGCAGGAATTTCTGGCAAGTACTGGTTGTGTACTACATGTAATAACAATCTCTTGTATTCTCCATATATCTGGGCTATGGGGTAGGATTGCAAGATGAAAGCCTTTTCTTACACAGATAAACATCCAAGCCTGGCTAAAATTTGGAAAAGAATACATCAAGTCTCATAGGCTCATAGGTTGGTACTAGGCTATTGGCCCTTGGCCCTATACAAGCCTAGCCATAAGAATTCCCTGGATATTTATTTCCACAATATTTACTTCCCTCCCAAAAGCATGTGGGAAAATGTGTTATGGTCTGATGAGACCAAGGTTGAACTTTTTGGCCACAATTCCAAAAGGTACGTTTGGTGCAAAAACAACACTTCACATCACCAAAAGAACACGATCCCCACGGAAAAGCATGGTGGTGGCAGCATCATGCTTTGGGGTTGCTTTTCTTCAGCTGGAACTGGGGCTTTAGTCAAGATTAGAGGAATTATGAACATTTCCAAATATCAGTCACTTTTAGCCCAAAACCTTCAGGCATCTGCTAGAAAGCTAAAAATGAAAAGGAATTTCACCTTTCAACATGACAATGACCACAAGCATACATCCAAATCAACAGAAGGATGGCTTCACCAGAAGAAAATTAAAGTTTTGGAATGGCCCAGTCAGAGCCCAGACCTAAATCCAATAGAAAATCTATGGGGTGACCTGAAGAGAGCTGTGCACAAGAGATGCCTTTGCAATCTGACAGATTTAGAGTGTTTTTGCAAAGAAGAGTGCGCAAATATTGCCAAGTCAAGATGTGCCATGCTGATAGACTTCTACCCAAGAAGACTGAATGCGGTAATTAAATCTTAAGGTGCTTCAACAAAGTATTAGTTTAAGGTTGTGCACACTTATGCAACCAGCTTATTGTACATTTTTTTTTTATTTTTTATATTTTTTCCCTTAACAGATTCATTTGTATTTCAATTAAATTGTACAGGTTATAGGTCACATTAAAGGTGGGAAAAGTTTGGAAATGATCTATTGTGCCTCATTTTTTTATATCAAACCTGGCATTTTAACAGGGGTGTGGAAACTTTTTATATCCACTGTATGTCTGATATACTAAAAGGTGCACTCACAATTTCATAGGTTCATAGGTGTATAGCAGGCTAACGACCACTGGGGTCTAACCATGCATTCCAAATGTATCTCATGTGTTATTGTGCCTTAGAGATTATTTTAAGAGGTGTATGTTAGTTAGGGCATGATTTGATTTAATTTCCAATTTCCTATCCACTGCTTCAGGTTGGGCATGAATAAATGTAGGGAAGGGCTGTGCTTTGCATGGATGGGAAGCCTATTCCAATGAATGGGGATTCTGTGAGTCCCTCCAACATGTCCTATTTATGTCTCAAACAAAGTTTAAATCCTTAGATCTAGAAGGCCTGGTGCTGTTCATTTTGTGAGAATGGAAAATGTCCACTGGAGCAGGATCTAAGGCTGTCTTCTATGCCAGGCATAAATGACCTGTCAGCAGGCTGTAGGACAAAGAAAACTATTGCATGCTTAGACAATGACCAGTGAAGAAAGTTAAGAATCAAATTCTGTACTTGTGTCTGTAAGGTAAATCTCTTAACCATTTGCAAACTCCCAATACTCATCATCTTTCATAGATTTCATGAATATTCTAACGTCTTATGACCATTCATGCCTTGCCAGTACCCTCACTCACGCTGTTCCTCCTTTCTCCATACGGGCCATACCAGCTAATTCCAGAATAAAATTTTCCAGCCCATCCAGTCATCTAAGTTATGTTAAAAAGAAGATAATTAACCGCACTGTTTAACATACAGAAGAAGTTTTTTTCCAGAAGTTTGGGAGAAAGTGGGGTGCTGTGTTAGAAACATATCTCTCCACTGTGTTTTATGTATCTGTTGGTGAAGATTTAGGTCACTAGTTCTAGTACTGGTGGAGATACTGGACTTGTGAAGATGCAGGAGTTCCAGGACATCTGGATGACTAATGGCACAATAACTGAGACTGAGATCTCCTTTTTAGAGGCAGAGTCAGTAGCACAACAGGTTGCGTATCTCACCATTGATGTGGGCAGAGCAGAAGTTTGCAGGTTCTATTCCCACTGAAGACAAATGGATTGTTGACACTGCGCTGCAACATTAGAGGGCACTGACTCTAGAGTGTGTTGCCTTTTTGATGAAATGTTAAATCACAGTCCCATCTGTCAGTATTTATAGTAGTTTAGGATATAAAATATCACATGGTACCTATAAAAAAGAGAAGTTCACTATTGTCCTGGTCAAATTTCCCCTAGTAGTAGAAAATGTCACCCCAAAAAGATGTCATTAACCTAGTGAGACTAACCCAGTCAGCAAAGCCAAAAAAAATAGTTTACAAAACACTGATTAAAGGGATAGAGCTTCCAGCCTGTTTTAATAGCTCAGAAACTTTAGACCCATAATGTTTTTGGTTAGGAATCTTTAGGATCTTTGCAATTTGATATATTTAGTGAGATACATTTCAAAGTGGGTGTTTTACTCAATAATTTGTCACAATGCTGAGTATAAGGTGTGATTATCTTTTTGGACTTTGCGATGATATTCTTTGTTAATTAGGTGTGCTAAATAAAACATTTTCCTGACTTTTGTCACATGATAGTCAAAAAAGAGGGTTATCAACCCAAGTTCCTAGGGCCCTTACAACATTTTCATTTTGTAGAGGTGTGTTGTCTAGACGTTACAATGAGGGATTGGTTGTCTACTAAAACTGATGATACTACACTTTAACATTTAGTCTGGCCCCAATTTTAGGCACCAAGAGATGGCTAGGGAGAGTTTATTCTTCTGGGTTTAGGTGTCAGATGATGACTTAAAAACAACCCCCAGTTAGCAGTCATTTGAAAACTTTGTTATACAGATGTCCTAGCCTTCTGTTTTAAGGTCTGAGAAGTAAATTATGAAAAGAAGGGTTCCTAGCTCTGAGTAACACCACTAGTCACTGTCATACTTTCTGGTAAGGCACCTAGAACATGTACTCTATGTTTTATCTTTTAGTCCATTTGCTATCCATATTTCCACTTATGGATCAACTTTTATAACATTTTGTTTCTGTATGATGCCAGCATGTGGATGGTGTCAAAGGTGCTGATCAGATCAATATACACTACGTGTACTGTATGGCCATTGTTTACAGCCAGAGTAATCCTTTTGAAGTGGTTTATCAGATTCAGTAGACAGGATCTATCTTGCATGAAACCAAGCTGTTGGAGGTCAAGTTTAAGATTCCTGATATTGTAGATTATAGAAGTCAGTTATTATGCATTCAATGGTTTGGCAGATTATGTCACTAAGGCCTATAGATCTGTAATTAATCTAGGCAGCTGTAAGGCCACCAATATAGGTGAGATTCCCTTAATGAATGTTGCTACTGTGTCATGATCATGAGAATTGCTATCATAAGTGAATTTTGATATTTTGTCATAGAGTAGACTGAGGCAGGGATGTTTGCAATCCTTAAATTCGGTGAGGTCTGCTGTAGGGGAGTGTTGAAAGTTACAAGACTTTGGTCATACTTCATTGGGGAATGAGGTACCAGAGGAGTACTGCAAGAGGCTGCCATATTAGTAAGAATCAGATCAATAATTATTTGTCCTCTATCTAGCAGGTTTATTTGCCAGCTGCTCAAGAGAATCTTTGTTGTTTATGTCTAGAAAGGTTGGGGCATGTCCTAAATGGGAGGTACAGGTGTACTGGTTTATTGAAAGGTAGTTAAAGTCACAAAAAGTAATGGAGATTTTGCTAATAGGAAGATCATTTGGGATACTGAGGAATCTTACATGCTCATTGGGGACAAAGAAGTCATTCTGTTACAAGCTATTAGTTGATGATTAATCATGTCTAGAGGGATTTGAAGTTCAGTGGGCTTAGTCTGTGTGTCCTCTGGGAACTCTCCACAGATAATATGGTCTCTGACAAATACAGAGTCCATCGCAGTTGCCATTGTGTCTGAAGGCATGAAATGCATAAAATCTCAGTATAGAGAGAGTGTCTTCTTTACATTTATACCAAGTCTGTGTAACTATGCAGATACAGATGTTTTCCAAATTCAAGAGTACTTCAAGGTCAGTCAGTTTATGTTTAGACTTCTGGCATTGAGTATAGCCACCATGATGTAATCTGATTTCAGGATGGATATGCTAATTATGCAGAAAAATCCATTAAGTGCACTGTGCCTGAAAAAAAAAGAAGTAGGGAGCAGCAAAGGCTTTAGCCAGTTTGTGGAAGTCTTGGAACAAGAGGTACAAGCCTTAGTGAATCAACCAGGCTGACCCATACTGGACCCCCCCCCTTCTGGAATGATGCCAGATATTTTATCAATTGTTGAAGCCAATGTCTTTTCTTTGTACCAAGGCATCACATGAGGTGAAGGAAGGATTTTACTCCTGACTAATGTCTTATTTGTAACTTGTATAGGAAGATTTGTCATATCTTGCTGTATGCCCCCCCAGGCCTTTATGTCTCAAGTCATTCAATCCTATATGTACCATTACTATTTTGTAGCCATGCTTGTCAAGAAGTAGGGTCCTTAATACATATTTTGTCAGAGATCCTAGTACCTAAAAGACATCTCGTGGTCACCCTCTCCTTGTGCAGCCTTCTGAGTAATAAGTCAGTGTACCTGCCAGTTACTCCTATATAAATCAAATGTGTGGCTCATATTTAGGTTACATGGCTAGACTTATAAGGGCCCTAGTGGTTCTTAGCCTAGTATATAACTATGAGCCTATCAACTTATAATAGCAGCATCTACCACAAAAACATTTCTATCACTGCTGTGGTTCAAAGTGGTAGATTTGGGCTGTTTTTGTTCAGGATGACTGGTTATGGGAAGTATGCATGAGATGGAAGAGTTGCCTGTTTCTACAGAAACTTAATTTTTTTTTTCAAGGAGGGTTTGGGAATGATTATCTTACAGCCTCAGCATATAAGATTTTGATGTGATTAGAAGAAGAATGCGGTGGAGGTGTATGAAGCTCTCTCTCACACAACACACACACACACACACACACACACACACACACACACACACACACACACACACACACACACACACACACACACGCATGCACGCACACACACACACACACACACACACACACACACACACACACACACACACACACACACACACATACATATACAGATATATGTGTATTTCATTTAGTAATCATCAGTAAAAGAAAGTCATTATATCCTAGCAGAACCCACACTATTCACAATTTTCCTTTCCAAACTGCTTTCACTACAGTATGGAAGACTCCATCCAACCTCATCAATATCAGTGTCATCTGGCTATGTTGGGAACTAGCAATTCTTCATATCACAGATCTAAAAGCTACAGATGCATACTTTAGTCACTCTATGTTCACTTATTAAATTATACATAACCAAAAACTGGTTATATCGTACCAAGTTATCCTGGAGGGATTTCCGAGCTATGGCTACAACCTACATATCATCTCAAAAAATAATTATAATTAATCCTAAGAAACATATCTACAACCAGAAACTGTGAAATTTACTTTTCGAAAAGATTCTACTTATTTGATTACAGTCGAAATCTACATCAGACAAATTTTGACTACAGGACACTGACTATTGCATATTATCCTTTTTTGTGACATCAAATTGGAATTAACAAATGAACAGTATGTATCGTTATTGTTGTCATGGTTTGATCCTGGAATTACATATAATGAATGGTTTATTTGTTTATCCTTCAATCTCTCAGATTTAACTTAGCAGCATTAGTGTATGTAATGTACATAGTTATTAATTAGTTTGTACTGAAGATAACTTGGTTTGTATAATATTTGAAAACCTCCTGCATTCAGCAATATGTCTAACATTATGTAAAAAATTAGAGTGCCATCATCAGAAGTTAAACCAACAACTTGGACATCACTGTTATTGCTAGAAAAACACCCCAGTTTTCAGAATTGCTTTCACTCTCTAAACTGACATCCTTAAATGGAATCTGTTACATGATATAAAAGGTCAGTGGGTATTCCACAGAGAATTATATGGAGACCGGACATCAGAGAATGAAAAAAAAAACAAAAAAGAAGAAGGAAAATGATCACAAACCAAGAAACAATTATGGCAAAACCACGGAAGCAGACAAGACAACGGGTAGGATTCATGAAGCCTCCGTGTAAGAGTTAGCAAATCTTACACGGAGGCTGCAGTTAAACGGGGTGATGTCAGCATGCCATGCATATTCATGAGGGCATGCTGAATCACACCCTAGGCTAACACGGTCCGTGTAGCAATGTAGGGGGGGAAGTCCGCATGGCGAGTCCTGCAAAGGGACATGCCCCCAGAAGAATCACAGTCCCAAAAGGAAACTCCCACGAGCGAGTCCGCGGAAATGTCAAGAAACACAACAGCACACATGCCCCCACAGACTATTAACCCAACTGAAATGTAAAACGTAAAAATGAACAGTTTAATTTTTTTTTACAATTTCAAAAATGGTTGCCCGTAATTGCGCTGGTTTGCGCAGGTGTGCCCTTCGCTCAGCCACAGTTAGCAGTCATTGAAAAAGCATATAAGATCTAAATATGCAAAATAAGCCAAGTAGCAATAGCATAGTGGTAGAGACGTCGGCCAAAGAGGAGGTAGTCACGGTTCGAGCCCCAGCAACATCATTTTTTATTTTAGTAAAATAAGCATGAAAGAATCCCCTGACATATATGTATATATATATATATATATATATATATATATAATTATAATTTAAGTAAAATGCAATGAAATGGGCCATGTTTTTATGAAGAAATCTGACACAATAAAAAAATAAAATAGTTTATAAGTGCCCATAACTGAGCAGCGCTCTAGCAAGCTGAGTATGTCTGCCCGTAGGTGACCAGTGGTTTAACAGGTGTAATACGAGTGCCCGGAGATGAACATCACTTCAACGCCCTGAAACTGTGTTCCCATAGTTGTGCAACATTTCTCACAGCGTAATATGCATGCTCATAGCCAAATAACCCATTAACCAGTGTAACCGTTTGCGCGGAGCTGCGCAGCGCGCCAACTGGCTTACCAGCGGGCAACATTGAGCAACCTGTATGAAAGCCGCCTTTAAACAGACACACCTCCTAGCCTGTCTAGACAGTAGTAAAATAAAAAAAAGCAATGCCCAGGCTCGAACCCAGGATACTGTGCATCATAGTCAAAGTACTGAACCACTAAGCCATGACAGCTGTACTGAAAAATGCAGTATTAGCATATATATAGGGATTAATGGAAATAGAAGCATGACAAAGCAGGTTTTGTGAAGCTGATACAATTCCAAAATGGCCAATCACAGATAAGTGGGGGAAAAACTGCATATATAAGCCCCATAGGCAGGAATATACAGCATAACTGATTGTGGAACCTATTTGCAGTCAGGATGGCAGGTGTAGGAGAGGGTAGTCGCTTCCAAGCACAGAGGTGGGGTGTTGAGGAGTCCAGATACATGATTTGGCTCCTAGTCCACGATCATGAGGCTCAACTCATGCAGGGCCAGGTTCTGTGGGGTGCGTATAAGGCAGAGGCGTGGAACCAGTTGGCACATGATCTCACCAGTGCCACAGGCATACCAAGGACTGATGAACAGGTTCATCACCACCATGCGGACCTGAAGAGATGGAAGCAGGACCAACTGAACCGTTGTATCCAGGAGGCCCGGCAAATGCCCAACGCCCCACTACTGAGTAAGTATCCATGTAATTATGTATGTAAGGAATTATCCTAACTGATATTATGGAGATGTATGTTCCAATATTACTTCATTTATATTACAGCTGCAGATGTGCATTCTGCGAATCGGCGAGCCTATGGTGATAGGCTGGAGCGGTTGCGCCACCAGGCAGGTTAGTAATTATATTTCTGTAATTGTTATACAATATAAGTGAGACAGCTTGTAAAAGAGTTCAGTGTAGTTACATATTAATAAAGTTCAAATAACACTAGAAGAAAGATTCTGCTAGTACTGTATGATTAGATACGTGATGCAGCCTGTAATCCAGAAATAAAAATTAAACAAGTCTGAAATAGTGATTTCCCACCTGAATTGTAATATCAGATAACCTGCTGCAGCCTGAAAAGCAGTGGTAAACAAGCTAAAGACAATAGACATGTGTCAAATACATCCCATTTGAAAATCTGCCATATGAAACAAGTGAGTCTGTTGGAAAGGATTGTTGTAATCATGTATGACATGTTAATAATGCCTAGAATAAAGTACCATCTTGAATTGTAAAAATAAAACAAGTGAGAGTGTGAGAAAGAGGTATGAATCGACCAAGAAAGCTGTTATAACTCTTGAATAAAGTATACTGCAGTCAGTACATAATGAAATGAATGAGACAGCCACAACCAAAAAGGGAAATGTTTGAAATAAAGTACTGAAGCTGAATGTGTCTGTCCCACAATTTGGATATGTTGCTGTACCCTTACAATATGCAGATAGTATGGTTGTATGAAATAATGAACATCCACAGTTGTCTAGAGCCTTATAAATGAAATGTAGCAGGATGCTGTACCTGAACATAGCCAGATATGAACGTGTATGAATAAAAATGCAATGTATATTAATGTAGCAGTAACAGTCCTATCACCAACATTCCTAAGGTTACATATAAGAAACTGTACTAAGACCTGTAGGGTATATATATCTGCAGCTACTAGAGATGTACAGCATATGTATAGGTAGTTGAAGTTGTTAATGAAATATTTCTTCACCCTACCCTATATTCACAAATAATGCCATTCCACAACAAACTGGGTATGTGTATTCGCAATTAATTCCTATGGACATTTGCCTGTTGGTTCAAACATATTTGCACGTACGTTGCTGCATGTGCCCTGTTCACATATCCAAACCTGATGGCCTGTTGCCATCAATCAACCCTGCATGCTGTTGGATTGTGTACTGTTGTTCCAAATACGCATGTGTTATGCTTGCTGTTCAATGTTTGGAATTCATGGGTGTTTGGTTAATGGGAATACTGATGCATGCTGTTACAACTAATTTTGAATGGTATTCTTTGTTACTAACCCAAAATGTCATAAAATATTTCCAAACATAGGACAACAGGGAAGGCGGGTTCCAGTGGACCCACCTCTCCCACCTCAGCTGGTGAGCGCACCTGGCACTAGTGCACAGGCCAGAACCTCCTCCGGTGGCCCTGTGCCACCTTCGAGTGGAAGCGTTGCAGCGGATGGGGCTCATCCCCCCACTGCAAGCATGGCCGGAGGAGACAGTCCACTCACCATTCAAAGTGTCCGGTCTGTGGTGCGTAGCGAGATCAGGCATTCTGTGCTTGAACCCCTATGCCAGCTTGAGGCTCGGGTGGCACAACTCACGGGTGTCTCTGCTGCCCGTCCTACACAGCCCTCAGCACAGCCTCGTCCTGGGCTGTGAAGGCACAGTGGCAACTGCCCATGGGTGGGGATCTCAGTTCCTCTATTGCCATCTGTGGGCTCATGGGCTCGCGATATCCAAACATCAGGCCCCATCAATTGTGTTTCCCCCCACATGTGTCATACTCCACCCCTGTATGCATCTTGTTTGTCTTGTCTGTTAACCTCCCCTACCTACCTCCCCAAATATACCTACTTCCTGTACCTCACATCCACTCTCACCTGAAAAAAAAATAAAAAAGGGCACTATGTTCCCGCAAAAAAATTATGCCCCATACATAGCTGCCCATTTTGCAGACACGTCAGCTGGACATGTGAACTGGTAATTACAATTGGCTGTACAACATATTGTGTTGTCCTCACCCCTCTCTCAGGGGTGGAAGGTTTCAAATTTCACACCAAATTACAGACATATGCACAGCTGTTGCTGATAAAGAAATGGGCAGCTATGGGCCTTTCCTACATCCTTCCTGCAAATCCCAAGCTTGTTTTCCTACTGTCCTACCCTCTTTGTGCCCCCTTTTTCACCACTTTCCTATCTCCCCATTTTCTTTTCTTTCAAAGAAATTAGCGCTTATGTGCGTGACAGTAAGCACTTTTAAGCAGTTAAAAGCGGGTGTGCACTTAGCTAAGTGTGTGTGTGCAAAGCTAAGCGACAGTGCACATGCATGAGTTCCGCGCAAACCAGCGCACACCCACTTACAACTGCTTAAAAGTGCCTTAGTCACTCTGACTGACAAGGTCTGTAGTCTGCTCAGCAGCAAAGTAAAATTTCTCTGTCAGTCTCGAACCCAGGACCTTGGAAACACTAGTCTGCATGACTTAACACTAAGCCATGACTGATATACAAGAACTTTGTGCTGAAAGCAATATATCATGAAATAGTAGGACTGAATGTAAAGGGAATATAGGAAGGCAATTACACAAAACTTTTCTTGTATCTTTACTGGCAATTCTTGTGGATTTCTATAACATTAGTGTGATAAGAGAAACAGCCATGCTAGTCGGTAGCTATTAGGTAATAATGTGACAGTAGCATCTTGCAAACCACACACACTATCAGAGCAGGATCAACACTGCCATATTTGAACAGGTAAGAGGCCAGATCTTGCAACTGTGACTGATTTACAGGGATGTCCCTGATTTGAAAACAAATGTTAACTGTGCCCCACTGACTCCCTGTGAAATGTATTAACAGTAGGCAGAAAGGTGTGGAATCCCACGTAATGGTAACTGTCAACTACGGAAAGTATGCACTACTTGCATGTCAGAAATGGTGTAGTAATACATATGCTCAAAATACCCCACAGTCACAACTGCAGAATATCTGAAATATATCATGGGTGTATCCCACTGATATGAACCATTCCCTGAGGCTCATAAAAGATACACCTGAGAGTATCTGAGGCCTGCAAGTGTCACAAACTCAGGCATATCATTCTGTCTGCTGTCACACACTCTGTGAATAGCTGTAGAATAGCTTCCACAACACACCCACATGTAGGTGTACAACCCACAAATATCAAAGGAGGCATCCAACTAATAAAATAAGGACAGTATAGCAGTTTACAAGCACTGCATGTGCCTGCTATCCGTAACTGTTAGTACAAAGTATAAGATGCCACTACTGCTCAGCAGCAAAATAAAATACCCTTGTAGGTGTCAAGCCCCACACCTTGGCCAGACCAGACTGCATGCAGTACCACCAAACCACAACAAACATATAAGGAATTGCTGCTGAAAGAAATATAGCAAGCATTACAAGGAGTGAATGTAAATGGAAAATAGGAAAGCCATAGCAACACAGTCCAGTAAAGACACCTAGCAGGCATTCAAGGAGTGAATGTAAAGGCCAAATAGTGAAGCCATAGCAACAAATTGCAAGAGCCACTGCTGTATACCAGTTACTCCACAAGTCCCACAGGAAAGCACATACTCCCATTTAAACAGTATTAGTATTATTAGGTGTCAGTTAACATACACACTGAGAAGAATAAACTGGAGGAAGCAATAGTCAGGTGTCAGTACAACATGTATGTCAGTGCCTACAACACAGCCTGAAATATGACAGATATACCAACCTTCACACTCACACAACAGTGTCCACAGCATACCAGCATGGTCCCCACCTTGAAAATCTGAAAGGGCTATGCCTACCTAACCTAACATTTTATAGCACTGTCCTGAAATCACAGTGAGAACTGCAATTACCACACAGCAGGCTGCATGCAATTAGTAAATGCTGGCTAACAATTGATGCAGAGTCCATCACATGTGCATATACCTACAAAAGCAGCCAGTCCACACATGCAATACTTTCATTGCAACATCTGGAGGGAGAGACAGAGAGAGAGAGAGAGAGAGAGAGAGAAAAAAAAACAGAAAAACTGAAAAAGAGACACAGAGACGGCCACCGAAAATAAAACAATACAAAAAAGCAAGCTAACCAGCAGCAAGCCGTCACAAACAGCAGTGACAAACAAAGGTAATGTAAACTAATAATGTAATAGTCTACATACTGTGAACCCTCCATATGTATTAGCAGTCTGTATATATATATATATATATATATATATATATATATATATATATATATATATATATATATATATATATATAAAGATGCATAGGGCAGGGACATACTGCAACTGTTAGTGAAGGCTGGACATACATATGCATGTGAAGGATGCTATGTGCACATATCAATGTAGGTTGTAGTGCAACGTACAATGTAGGTTGTACAGTAATGGATGTTTAGCAGTATGTTAGTGTGTGTATTCGTATGTGTAAATAAAAGGTATATATATTTATATATATATATATATATATATATATATATATATATATATATATATATATATATATATATATATATATATATATATATATATATATATATATATATATATATATATATATATATATATTATATGTATATGCATGTATATTTATATATGTATCTATATATAATATGCATATGTATATATATATATATATATATATATATATATATATATATATATATATATATATACATACATAGCTAGAGAGGGATGTAGAAATAGATAGACCCAGAATGATACCACAGTACAAGGACAAAATGATTGACTTCAACAATTGGCTAAGCTTCTGGTGTCATTCTAAGGGGATCCAGTATTTGTCTGCCTGGGATGACATGATCGACAGTCCATGATGCTTTGCCAGAGATGGCCTGCACCTGTCGCCCTTAGGATTCCGGATACTGGCTAAGACTCTTGCCACCCCTATAGTGCCTTTTTTAGGCAAGGTTCAAATGACAAATTCACCACCGTAACCGGTGACATCTGTGCAGTGACAGAGACCTGGTTCAAAGCTCCAAAGAGCACCCCTGCATTACCAGGCTTCAATTCTTACCACACCTTTTGGCCACCTAACTCAGAAAGAAGCACTAAAGGTGGAGAAATGTCCATATTCATTAAGGATATCCACACCTCCAGGCTAGTTGCACAGCATAATGCATCCGAGATTTTCCAAGTGCAACAAACTCTGGGCAAGACCGCAATCCAAATTGTAGCTTGCTACAGACCCCCCACCATGCCCCAGGATTCACACTCCTCATTTCTTAATACACTGGAAAGTATTAGGGTACAACCCAACACCCTAATAATGGGCGATTTCAACTACCCCACCGTTAACTGGGAAAACTACTCATGTACCAACTCTTTTGCTCAACGTTTTCTAGAATTCATAAATACCAATGCCTTGGATCAACTTATTCACACCCCCACCAGGGGCAGCAATATCCTAGACTTGGTCATCACCAACATGGAAAACCAGTGTACCACACCAGTGGTCAATTCCTCGTTGGTCAGATCCAACCACAAGCTAATCAGCCTAGACATCCCCATCTCACCCTCAGCCCCAATTAGGGAAACCATCGTAACAAACTTCTCAAAAGCCAACTTCACACTTCTTAAGAAAGAAGTGGCAAACTTCCTGACACCCATGCAGACGGACAATAGAGGTATGACTGCCGAATCCTACACAAATGCACTTTATAAGCACTTACACGAGTGCATGGATCATGCTATCCCTAATAGAACCAAGATGTTATCCTCCAGACAAAGGAAGCCAGTCTGGTGGTCTCATGCCATAAACAAACTCTACAACAGAAGAAAGAAACTGTTGCAAATATAAGTAAAATCCCATGACTGGAGGAACTCCCTGGTCAACCTCGGTAAGAAGCTGAGATCCCTCATAAAATCCTCCAAAGCTAGTTACGAAAACAAAATTGCCACTGACTCTAAAGACAACCACAAAGCATTCTATAGCTATGTCAAGAATCTAAATGGGAACACTTAGATCTGCTCTGTGTTACAGCATAATGGCACTAAATATACAGAACCAACTGATATTGCCAACATCCTAGCAGATAGGTTCAGTGCTAACTTTACCCCCCTCTCACCCCCTAGAGGGCCCATCTCTATACTGGAAGAATGCAAAGTTCCTATAAACATGGCTGCACAGGTAAAAAACACACTCTCCAAAGCCAAGAACACAGCATCCATGGGACCTGACAATATCCCAGGCTGCATTCTACACGAACTACAGAATGAAATGGCACCCTACCTAAGTACCATGTTCAATCATAGCCTCACCTCAGGCTTTGTACCCACTGAATGACACATCGTGACAGTTATCCCACTCCACAAAGGGGGAGCAACGATGGACCCCAGTAACTACCACCCCATTAGCCTGACGAGCCTGGTCTGCAAGGCCATGGAATGTATCATCATGGAACTCATAAACAAAGACATTGGTAATCTCCAAACTCTGGACCCTACTCAGTTTGGATTTGTAAAAGGCAGATCATGTCTCCTAAACCTGATTGACTTCTTTGAAGCAGTCACCAAAGCCATAGATGATGGTAAAATGGTTCACACAGCTTATCTAGATCTCGCCAAGGCTTTCAACACCATCCCCCACTCTGGAATTATAGATAAGCTCACTAAACTAGGTATAAATCCCTATGTCATAAGATGGGTTGCCAACTGGCTCATGGACAGAACCCACACTGTGAAAGTAGCGTATTCCAAATCCGACATCAGACCAGTGACAAGTGGAGTACCACAGGGTTCAGTCCTGGGTCCTCTCCTGTTTGTTATCTACTTCTCTGAAGTGCAGACCAACACAGAAGGTCTTTGGCTAACAAAGTTTGCAGATGACTGCAAACTAGGAACCATAATCGCAACTCCTAACGATGTGGACAAACTACAAAAGGGCCTCATTGAGACAGATACCTGGTGTCAAAGCCATAGCCTGAAGCTCAATGCCAAAAAGTGTATTGTCATCCCCTTTGGTCAAACCTCTGTACCCATGAACTACCACATAGCTGGTAGTCTACTTAATGCTGAAAATGTGATAAGAGGCCTTGGGACATAGGTGGACAGTAGTCTCTCTTTTGATAATCACATTGCCACAGTGGTCAGGAAATCCTTCTACGTGGCTCATCTCATCACAAAAGGATTCTCATCCAGAAAAAAGAGGTCATTGTTCCCCTCTACTCATCACTTATTAGACCCATTATAGAGTACAACGCCTCTTTTGGTATGTACCTCACAAGACATCTACAACAACTGGAAAGACCACAGAAATACCTCACAAAGAGGATTACTGGCCTCAAACAGATGCCCTATGCAGACCGTCTCAAAAAACTACAGCTTTACTCCATCGCATATCGCCTACTCGGGGCGATCTCTGCCTAACACACAAAGCTATGTCAAACCCAGAGCTGTTGGACATGCTCCACTTAAAGAAATCCCAATCCCTCTGAGCTGCACGCTCTAGGGACATTAACCTTGTCACCACAATAAACAGAACTTGCTGGAGGGATAGATTCCTGTCCCAGAGACTTCCCATACTCTGGAACAGACTACCTATCTATGTCAAACAGAGCTCCTCATTAGCACTCTTCAAGAAAAATCCTGATGATTGGATGGGAAATTCACCCCGGGGATCACTTCTGTGGCTCTGCTCGACAGGGGCATAGGAAAATACTATTCGTGGGTGGTGACAGCCAGGGTACATTTATTGGCTAGGCTTGTATGGGCCCTAGGGCCGATAGCCTAGTACCTACCTATGAACATAGATAGATAGATAGATAGATAGATAGATAGATAGATAGATAGATAGATAGATAGATAGATAGATAGATAGATAGATAGATAGATAGATAGATAGATAGATAGATAGAATATGTATATACATATATTATGTAATAGACACATACATATATAGATATATATAGATACATACACATATACAGACAGATATGAATGTCTACAGATATGTATGTATATGAATCTCTCTCTCTCTCTCTCTCTCTCTCTCTCTCTATATATATATATATATATATATATATATATATAGTTTTATAGATACATATAAATATATATATATATATATATATATATATATATATATATATATATATATATATATATATATATATATACTGAGAGAGGCACATGTGTGCAGATGTATTGCAACAGGTGCCTGGTGACAAAGGCATGGACTGAACACCAGTGTGGATACAGGAGTATCATACCCCATTCCAAAACACTTACACCACTAACCACCACATATGTGGTTGCCTGCCTACTACTGGATGTGTCAGGAGGGAACATGGGAAACAAGTGTACAGTAGCCTCCCCTTTGACATTCACAGTGGCACACCAGTTTTGTAATACCTGTACATGGTACGTGTGAGCAGAAATGGTGTGTCAGCTAGTGAAATGTAGGTCACTGTACCCCTCTACACCTCACAATGTCCTACACGGTATGTACCTTCCATGACAACTACAGAAAGGGAGAAGGACACAGTCATACCTAACAAATAGTGATAATGCCCTCAAACACATTACCTATGCAGAGTGACTGACAAAACCACAGATAGAGTGCCTCTCAAACTACCTACACAGAGGTTACCACCGCTGGATATACATAGTTAAGTCACACCCATAACAGTTGTCCAACAACCATGGTAACACCTCACAATATCCCCAGCCTAAATGACCTATGTTTGTCATCCTTGGCACCGCAGTAAAGAGCACATGGTGGAGGTATGGGTTCCTACCCACAAATAAGCCATACCCTGGAGTAAACCACCCAGCATTAAGAAGCAAGGCTCCCCATTAGTAGATGTCAGACATACCCCTGTTGAATGTTATGCAGATACGTAGTATGCCATATGAGTCTTGACAGGAGCAAGTACAATCACATTACATGTGTCCCAAGGGGCAGGGTAGCATAACAGTATGCTGCTTTAGGCCCAGGCCCAATAGCATACTACCTGCCTATGACACAATGCGCACACACATATACTCATTGCAATACCAACTATATGAGGTGGAATGAGTGTGCCACTGACTGTGTGCAAGGTCTGTAATGGTGTGATTGCTCAGCATGACTTTCTGTCTGTCATGGTAGTGTGTGTCCTTGGTGTGAGGCCAGAGAAAGATGTGTCAGGTATTGGGATACAAACATACTACATTGCCATATGTTTTGCTGTGGTTCCCTGTATGTGACTGTGGTGTAGGTATGGTTATGGCAACAAAGACTACGGTGCATTACCAGTGAAATTTGTACTGTGCATTGCATGCATTGCATGGGTTGACAATGCTCCCCATACATTACCTTGATACAAACCCCCAGTGTGAGGCTGTGCATTAGACCTCAAACAGTGTGCCGACTGATGGAGTATACTTGTTTGTTGTATGGAGTGCGCCAGGCACTGTCACACAGTTGTCAACTGAGCAGTGATGTGTGGTCATTTACATGTGTATCCCCCAATAGACAGACAGATGCTATATATGGCAGTTCAGTGATATCACTGCAGTAAAGTATTATGTGTGTCATATCACTTGCTCACATATTTTTCTTTTCCTTCCAGGGCAATGGTGGACCAGTGCAACCCCACGTACTCTGCTGCAGAGGAAGAGGAGATACACTAGAGCCTGGTGTGGGATTTTGCCACACTCTTTTCCCGCACCAGCCAGAACCAGCAAGAGAGGGCTGCACTGTGGCAAGACCTTGTCCGTTGGGTAAATGACATAGGCATGCATAACCGGACATATGAGCAGGTGTGCCATCACTGTAGTGATTTAATTAGAAATGTCCGTCAGCGTGCATCTGATATCCACAGGCAACAGCTTGCCACAGGTGGTGGGGCGGCTATACACCCCCCTCACCAGACTGGAGGGGCTCCTCCTAAGTGTTGTGGCTCCAGCCCAACAACAACAACATCCACACACATGTGTAATGATGGAGGCTGGAGCCACCCAGCAGGAGGACTTGGAGTGTGCAGGTAACATGCCATATCTATAGTTGACTGTTCACTACACTGGTAGTTTATGCATGTGTGAGGTGTGTACTGTGTTTGTAGCTGTTATCGTGGTAATCATTGTGCAAGAGTGATATTATCAATATCGGCAGTAGACCTGTGAAAGCCAACTGTTGTACTACTGATCTGTATCATACTCACAGTATCAATGGCACAGTTGTGCCCACTGACAATAAATGTCTTATTTGTGCAGGTCCCTCTGGTATAACAGCAAGGCAACCAATCCATGCTGGTGAGTGTGTAATAACAATCCTTTAATACTAATGATAATAATAGTAATAATACCCTGAAATGGTATTGCTATGTGTTTGATTGCAGGTGTGTTTGTGTCTGTGTGTTTGTATCTCATGTACTGAGGAGTGTGAATGTGTGAATGTGTGCATGTGTGCATGTGTGCTTGTGCCCATGTGCCCATGTGCCCATGTGTGCATGTGTGCATGTGCCCATGTGCCTCTGTGTGCATGTGTGCATGTGCCCATGTGTGCATGTGCCCATGTATGCATGTGTGCATGTGCCCATGTGCCCATGTGTGCATGTGCACATGTGTGCATGTGTGCATGTGCCCATGTGTGCATGTGCCCATGTGTGTATGTGTGCATGTGTGCATGTGCCCATGTGCCCATGTGTGCATGTGCGCATGTGTGCATGTGTGCATGTGTGCATGTGCCCATGTGTGCATGTGTGGTACCATTGTGTGCACATTGTAAACTCTGTTTCCTGTCTTCCTCTCACAGGTTCTGGTGCTGCTCTGGTGGTGTGCAGCAGGGAACCTGAATCTGCTGCTGGGGATAGTGATAATGATGATACCTGTGTAATGGCTCAGGGAGGTGTGCCAGGGTCTGTTGTTGGTCAGCCACTCGACTGTACACAGCTGTCAACCCCATCAATGCGCACAGTCATCCTGCCAATACATCCATTGTCACCAATATCCCCTAGGTGATGGACAGCATACAGTGGGCATTGACCAGGGTAATAGGTTCATAGGTTCATAGGTTCATACTAGGCTATCTGCCCGAGGGCATTTACAAGCCTAGCCCATAGTTTTGTGGCTTACGCCACCCCTTTAGTATGGGGAACTATACCCATTATTTTGCTGTGCCTCTGTTGAGCAGTGACACTGAGGTAATCCCTGGGGTATATCTGCGATCTCCAATCCATTGGTCAAGATTTCTCTTGAACAAGGCCAGCGAGGTGCTCTGCCTCACATATACCGGGATTTTATTCCACAGCATAGGGAGTCTTTGGGTGATGAATCTATCCCTCCAGCACGTCCTATTAATAGCCGTGTCAAGGTTTAAGTCTCCCGCCCTTGTGGCTCTGACGGATCTAGATTTTTTTAAGGTGAAGCATATTCATCAAATCTGGGTTTGACATGGCCTTGTATGTTAGGCAAAGGTCACCTCTGAGCAAGCGGTAAGCGACTGAATAGAGCTGGAGTTCTTTCAGTCGGGCAGCATAGGACAGATGTTTGAGACCCTTTATCCTTTTGGTGAGGAACTTTTGTGGCCTCTCCAGCTGCTGCAAGTGTCGGGTCAGATACATTCCAAATGGGGCATTGTACTCGATCATTGGTCTGATGAGTGATGAGTATAGGCAGACTATGACCTCCCTTGATCTAGATGAGAATCCCTTCATGATAAGGTGGGAAATGTAGAAGGTCTTCCTAACTACTTTAGCTACATGGGTGTCGAATGACAGACTACTATCAACCTGGGTCCCCAGGTCCCTGATAACTTCTTCTGTACTCAGTGGATTGCCACCTATTTGGTAGCTAGGGTAACCTTGTTTTTCCCGAAGGTATGACTATGCATTTTTGGCATTTAACTTTAGGCCATGGCTCTGGCACCAGTTATCCGTTTCTGTGAGACCCTTCTGAAGGATATCTGTGTCAGATGTGTTTTCTACTATGGCTTCAGTTTGCAGTCATCTGCAAACTTTGTCAGCCATAACCCTCCTGTGTTTGCTTGTACTTCGAAAAGTAGATGCCAAACAAGAGTGGGCCCAGGACTGAGCCCTGTGGTACACCACTTGTGACAGGCTTTGAGTCTGACATGGCGCCAGCAACTCTGACCCTGTGGGTTCTGTCACTCACCCAGTTTGCAACCCATCTTGTGATGTATGGGTTAACATTTAAGCTGATGAGTTTTTCAATGATACCCGAGTGGGGTATTGTATCAAAGGCCTTCGCCAGATCGAGGTAGGCTGTATGGACTGCCTTTCTCTCATCAATGGCTTTGGTGACTGTTTCGAAAAAGTCAACCAAGTTTAGAAGGCATGATCTGCCTTTGACAAAGCCAAACTGGGATGGATCCAAAGTCTGCAAATTCGCTATGTCTTTATTTATGAGGTCCATTATGATCCTCTCCATGGCTTTGCAGATAAGGCTTGTCAAGCTAATGGGCGGCTAATTTCCAGGGTCGGTGGAGGCACCGCTTTGTGAAGTGGGACCACAGTTGCAGTGCGCCACTCCTGGAATGCGTATCCAGAGGTAAGACTATGATTAAACAGCTGTCCTAGCTGTGGGTTTAATTCCTCGTTGAGTTCGTGGAGCACACAGCCGGGGACACCATCAGGTCCCATGGATGCTGTGTTTTTTGCTTTGGAGAGAGCAGTTCTCACTTGGGTGTTGGAGATGTTTGGGGGGCTGCAATCGCTTGGTATAGATATCTCTCCTTTTGGGGGGGAGGGGGGGATCAGTGGCACATGCATCCCTTCACAGTAGCCATGGCCAGAGTCCTGACATGGTACCACACAGGCAGATGTCCAGGGGTTCTTGTGGGAGCATCCGTGGTCATACTGCCCCTGTCAGACGTGCCCACAGAGGTCTTTCAACCTCAGCTATGTTCTGGTCTGTAATGCAGGCACAGTCACGTATGGAACGGTACACCAGACAGGGTCTAAGGGAGCTGAGAGCACATCACACTGCTATGAATGGCACTATGCATGACATTGTGGCTGCCATCCGTAATTTCACAGCGGTCATTGACAGACCTTGGGGGGACACATTAGATCTGTTCCACAACTACATGTCCATGAGCCAGGGCAATGCAGGATGGTTGAGGCGTCAACATGGACGAATGCCAGCAACAGCACAGCTGGCAGTTGTCGCAGATGACAACAAACCCGCAGCTGCTCCCATAGTGCCAGTACCAGCCCCAGCAATGCTGGGTCTGTGCTGTCATCAGACCGCCCTAGGAGACCATGTGCACATGGCTCTGGACAGTCCCAGCAGGGACATGTCTCCAGTCATCAACCACCTGCTTCTGATGACAGTACCCAGTCTGGCTTAGTATCTGATACTGTCCGTAGCACCCCTGCCAGGCACAGGTACCGTGTCCGTGGCCAGAGGCAGTGATCTGTATGACCTGGCAGGACACCCGTATATGGCAACCACGAGGTGGAACTGTGTGCATGCATACACACATGCATAATACTAACACCTAGGGCTAACACATACATGCACACACTGCATCAACATTGCCCCATCTTCTACGGTTGTCCCTCACTAACACACACACACAGTCACACACATACATGTCGATTGGTTGTATCAGTGGCAGACTCAGACATACCAAGTACACACCCTGTGCATATGATGAAACTGTGCCACCTCCTGCAATCTGTAACATCGATACAGGACTGGTTAACATGGTGCTGATGCACAGGGTGACTACATAGAAGTGTAGTAATATTATCATGTTGTCAACTGTACAGTGTAATGATATCATTGTGGGTATATTCCAGCATGCCTGATGCATTAACAGTATGATTGTCATTGTATTGTTTGGTACACCCCTATTAATTACCATAGTGTAATGTCTGCACATCTTTGCATTCTGGTGGTAAGGCTGTAAACAGAAGGCCACCTACATAGGTAGCACAGGGGATAAGAAAATGGAAGCAATGATACTCAATGATGGACATGTAAACCGCAAGATGCATGCAGTACAACCTCTACTCTGCATGGAGAATGTTGATATCTGTGCAGTAATAGACAACAGGTTCAAGACCCCCAAGAGCACCCTAGCACTACCAGGTTACACCTCATACCATGCTTGACAGCCCCAAAACACACAACTATGACAGGAGGTGAGTCTCATTAAATGTCAGGGATACTGTGGTGGCAGGACAGGTAGCATACAGCCTACTAAGTTGGGAACTGCTTATTGAGGGCTCAGTGTCTGTTATTCTAAATGTGTATTAGTTCTGGTTTAAGCACTTGGGCTTCATGCCAGTTATTTTACATTACGAAGGTTCATGGTCTGCACTCTTGTGGGAGGAGAGGCTGGACTCTGCCCGTCTGAGCTGGGAATTTCTGGCTAAAGGCTTATAGTGCCTACATATTTGAACTGTTTCTTACTGAAATTGGTGCACCTTGTTTGCTGTAGCATAGACTAGATCCATGCCTGCTGAATGTAGCTTTGTTTGTATGCTTGTTTGCTTGTTATTTCCCTGAAACACTAATTCCACCTGAAACGCAGCTTTACAGTGCCTCTGTGGATCCCTAGTGACATCTGCATTGCTTACTGTACATATGTCCTTGTTTCACTTGACAGAAAGTTACTGTTTGTCATTTATGCATTTAAGTTACCTGTAACACATTGCATTTGAGTTACCTGGCACTTGCTCACTAAAGCATTTATATATGCCAGTACTAACAAATTAAAAGCACTACACCCTCACAAACTCACATTGAGTACCTTGTTCCCCATTGGCCCTTTTTGTTGTTAATTATAAAGGAATTCCCAATACTATTCTAGCATGTCCAAAGGTCATTTGTCAATCTCCTCTCTGGTCCAGCTGGTGAATCTGGGAATCTAGAGGCAATGTTACAACTGCCTCATGTACACAGACAACCCTCTCCTCCTCCCAACAAATTCCAACACATGTGAGAGATGCAACCATATAGCCAAACTGCAGGCTAAGCTCTCTCAACTTAGTACTGGCAAAACCTGTCAGGAGGAGAAGGAAACCACAGTCACTACAATTCCAGTCTCACATAGACCTACCACGACAGCAATCCAAACAAATAAACACACAAAAACATACTCGGAGTCTCTAAATAAAATTCTGCCTAAGCAGCAGACACCTCCAAAACAGACACACAAGCAACCGCTACCCCAGAACAGAACGCGTGCAACACATAGCTCACAAAGCCAGTGTGCCGAACAGTCACAGCACGTAAGGCTAAACAACACACCTGCTACACTTGTGATAGGTGCCTCTATCGTCAGGTACACTGACATCCCGCTCACCAGGCTGAACAAGGAGAAGGTCACGGTGAGATGCCTGTCGGGTGCTATGATCTGCCACATAACACAAGCACAAAGGTCACTCCAAGGCATGTACAAATATGACTCAGTCAGTGTCCATGCCAGTGTGAATGACCTGAGATGTACCTCCCTGGACTACATGATAAGAAACATAGAGGAGCTCTCTGAGCATGTGGCCCAGACTGGTATGACCCTGACCTTGAGTAGCATCTTATCCTCACCAAGAGTGATGCCACAATATGTAGACAAGATGATCAATTTCAACAATTGTCTCATGTTTCAGTGTCATTCAAAGGGGATCCAATGCCTGTCAGCCTGGGATGACATGCTCGACAAGCCATGATGCTTTGCTAGGGATGGCTTGCACCTGTCACCCATGGGCTTTCAGATATTGGCAAAGGCTCTTGCTACCCCCACAGTGCCTTTTTTAGGCAAGGCTCAAAAGACAAGACCACCTCCATAGGTATCACAAGGGATAGGAAACTAATAGTAATGCTACTCAACGCCAGCAGTGTAAACCTCAAGATGCATGCACTGGAAACTGTCCTTAGCATGGAGAACATCAATATCTGTGCAGTAACAGAATCCTGGTTCAAGGCCCCCAAAAGCACCCCAGCACTGGCAGGTTATACCTCATGCCATGCTTGTCGGCCCCAAAACTTGCACCGAAACAGAACAGGAGGGGGAGTATCAATATTCATCAAAGATACACACACCTCCAGGTTGGTGGCACAGCACGAAGCATCAAAGACTATCCATGTGCAACTAACAGTGAGTAAGACTGCCTTCCAGTTCATAGCCTGGCACACACCACACTCCCAAACCCAGGTAACCCACTTGGCCTACTTAAGAATACATGAATATCTGCAGTTGTCTACAAACAACAATATATTGGGCAGCTTCATTTACCCACACATAGACTGGGAGCATTACTGTAGCTCCAACACCCTAGGTGTAAGGTTCCTCGAATCCATACACTCAATTGCTATGGAAAAACTTGTTACCACTCCCACAAGAGGGGAAAACATGCTGCACCTGTTCATCGCCAACATGTGGACTATATGCTCCAGACAAGAAGAGTATCCCTCGCTGGTAAGATGACACCATAGACTACTCTCACTGTATATTCACATACCAAATGCAGCCCCTGCACAGAAAACCACAGTCATAAAGTTGTGTAATGCAAATTACATGTATTCACATGAGAACTATTTAAGGTCACAGGTACATATGTCTATGTGGCACACACATACCTCATGTGTGCATTGACATTACTGATATGATCTATATCATACAATATTAAGAGCAACACCCCACACACATGGACAAACACACACATGGCATTTGTAAGATTCAAACCCCTACCTATGTTATGATACTTGAGAGAGACGCATTAGCGGAGTGCGCTATTCGCATCATTGGGAGGTTTCCCTTCTCCTGCTATACTTATAGGGTGCTGACATCATCAGTGTTTAGAAAGAGGAATATGGATCATGTAGTGTGTTTTTCTAGTTGCCAAAAGGGACACTTTTTTCACACACCCCCCCTCACCCAAACACACACAGAGCATTTGCAGGATTCAAACCCCTACCTATGTTATGACACTTGAGAAAGACGCATTAGCGGAGCACGCTATTTGCATTACTGGGAGGTTTCTCTTCTCCTGCTGTACTTATAGGGTGCTGACATAATCAGTGTTTAGAAAGAGGAATGTGCATCATGTAGTGTGTTCCCCTAGTTGCCAAAAGGGACATTTCTTTCACACACACTAACCATCTTCACCCCAACACACACTCAGCATTTGCAGGATTCAAACCCCTACCTAACTATATTATGACACTTGAGAGAGACGCATTAGCGGAGCGTGCTATTTGAATTAGTGGGTATTTTCATTTCTCCTGCAGTATTTATAGGGTGCTGACATCATTATTTATATAGAAGTATTTACATCTATTACTATCTGTCAGTTAGGGGGATAGCATATATATGCATTAACAGCCGCCTACTTCAGGGTCAGATATGGACATCAGCACTGCCAGGTTATGTTTTATACCATGCTTCGTGGCCACAGGACCTGTAACACACAACATAACCAGTTCAGACCACCCCTCCCATATCCAGGACACACACTTTGCTTCCCTGGGAACAGTGTAGGCTATGAAGGTGTTCACATACACCATTACAGTGGTTAATGTCAGGTACAGGTATATTGTTTGGGGGAACTACTCAGGCCTCAACAACATCACCCTACAGCCACTACAATTTGTGAATCCACGTGCTATGGCAGGACCACTCACCACAGCCACAACTGGGAATACATATTGGACCTGACCATCTGCAACATGGGGACTGTATGTTCCACACCAGAGGTAGACCACCATTGTAAATATCTGACCATACCCAACTTTCCCTGGACATCCCTTTCCCATCCCCACCCCCAGGCAAGGAAGTCACTGCAAACAAAGTATTTATCAAATGCAGACATTGCACTTGTGAAGACTGGGGTGGAAGACTTCAAAGGACCCATGCTGGGGGATTATACAGGCCACTCTGCATAATCCTTGACAATAGCATTCTATGAGCATCTGGAAGGATTGCATTGATCATGCTATCCCAAATAAACCCATGACTCCTCCACAACAGGAGATCTGTAAGCTGTACAACAGAAGGAGGGAGCTAATACATTACAGAGCAATATCCCACAGAGGGAGGATGCCTCTGAACAGTATTGGCACGACACTTTAATCCCTCAAACTCATCACGTCAAAGTGTTGACAGTGACATTGTCCAGACACTGCAGATAAGGCTCCCCTCAGTCTGTAATTGATGCCCAATTACTGTTATAAGTCCTTGCCAACCGTCTTCCAGCAAACACCAGCCACATGGATGTGACATTGCAAATTCAACCCCTGGGATCTCCACTGTGTCCCTGCTTGATGGAGGCACAGCACACTAGCCGTAAACGGTGCCTTCTGTGACCTACTTTACAGAGACACAGTAGCCTACTGTACTGGGGAGGCAGATGCCAAGCACACTCTGGCTAAGTTTGTATTCCATAGGGCAAACAGCCTAGTATTGACCTCTACACCCATATGTTTAATTTTCAGATGCACAATATTTGTTGCTGATAAACTGTTTGCAGGTCTTTATTGCCATAGCTTTCCCTGTTTCTATGAACAACTTGTGTATCTGTGGAAGATGTTTGAATATGAGAGGGATCCACTATTTAACTTATGTCTCTGTAGTCATTTAACTGTGTGCACTGGGCAGATTGCTGTATTGTGGTTTGTTCCTGGATTAACACATACAAATACCAGATATGTGTGGCCAACTGCTAAACTGAGACATGGCCTAAGCATGTGAGCATGCCTAGTTCAGGCTTTCCATGGCTTGTTGCCTGAAATATGTCTCATTTATCAAAGTGTGCGAGCATGCCCAGTGTGAGCTTTCCATATGTTTAAATCTGCAGTCCACCACATTTGTGGTTGTGTGTGAACTTCAGCAATATTTCACATTCATAGTTGTGTGTTGGGAGTCATGTTGTGTACTTACTGCCCAACTGCTTTGTGTATGAACCCAACAGGGATTATACTGTGCCTGCAGGGTTTCCATGGGTTAGTTTGCATACAATTGTCAACATCCTTTCATACTGACCAAACACTGTAATATCGTATAGTGTACTGGTTCAGTACTTTCACTGTGGTGGACAGTATCCTGGGTTTCAGTCCTATCACTGCTTTAAATATTCATAGTGAGCACACCAGACTGGTTAAGGGCCAGTTGTGCACATATGACCATGTTGCATTTTGTTCGGATATGGACTACGTAAACCAGGCTTGTCCAACATTGGTAGTGCATTCCACAACTTGGGTGGACATTGACAAACACTAGCGATGTGCTCACTCTCATTCAAGTCACCAAAAGAATTGGAGTCAGAGGGAGTCATTAGAGTCACTTCCGATTGTTCCAGTTCTTTTTGAAGTGTGACCGGGAGTTCGTTTTCCCTAAAAAATAGTCAGAAGAGTTCTCCTCCCTTTGATTAGAGCCATTATTATGTTGCGCACTCCTAGCATTATGGACTTTCACTCTGTTGCTCTGCCTAGGTGCTCCATTAACCTGATGGTCAAAGTTTTCTTCATCATTATCTAGTGCGCCTTCATCTAGTGCTCTAGGGAGATTGTCCTCATTCACCCCCTCACCTAGTAAGTTAGTTGGTTGTATTATAGTGAACTATAATCTGACTCCAATTCTTTTGGTGACTTGAATATCTTAACCAATGTTAAGGGTGACTTTACAATATATAATTTTTCTACTTTTCAAGTAAATCCCTGCTTGATTGAGTTGTTGGCATATTGAAATACTTTTGTCCCTACCACAAGATGTAAGTTTGTTAGGACTTTAATTGAGCTTAAATGTTTTGTAAGAAAACTGAACTTGAAACTTTTGTTCAACAATAGTGATGCGGGTAGGGATATTAGTTTAAAATTAGCGAGTACTTATAATCCACCCCTGCATACTGGTTTATTACTTTTTGAGAAAACTTGTGAACTGGACCTTAGACATATGACTTCCACTGATTTCCCATGGAACAGTCATTTTGAATATAATGCTACTGAGGAACAATTGTTGGCACTTGACCATCTATGTAGAGCCCCTGTCAGAGTAATTAAACCAGACAAAGGGGGTGGACTTGTAATTTTTGACAACTATAAGTACATCAATAAGATGGAGTCTATCCTTTGTGGTCCTGCATATACCTTGTCATCCCTGAATGAAATGAACACTTCATATTCTAGGAACAGAGGCTATTTCAGAGATTTATTTATAAGTGGCAGCAGTGACATGGACACATACAATTACATTGACATTACTATGCCAAAAACACCAGTAATCTTTGGGATCCCCAAGATCCACAAAAACTTACTTAACCCACCTATACGTGCTCTTATAGACAGCCGTCTTTCTCTTACATACCCATGCTCTCAGTTAGTGGAAAATATTTTATCTAAATATTTGAAAAATGTAATTCATATTTGTAAAGATTATTGGTCCTTTTTGGAGAAAATATATAATGTAGAATATAGTAACACATTCAACTTTCTTACAACAGATGTTGTAGATCTATACACATCTATTCCTCATCTTGAGGCGATAGAATGGATCACTCTAATGTTGATTGATATGAAAGCCTCTAAAAGAGAGATTGATGTAGTCACACAGTTACTTGACATTATATTGTCTTCTAACTACTTTACTTTCAATGGCAAATATTATTTGCAGAAACAGGGTGTGGCAATGGGGTCCCCTTGTGGGGCCAGCGTTGCTAATTTATTCATGGCTTACTGGGAGAAGAACAACATATTTAACAATGTCAGTAGAAAGGAAAAAGTAAAATTTTATACAAGGTATTTGGACGATATCTTCATTTTGTTTGAGGGTGACTGTATGTCGGCTATGAGTTTTGTTAACTCACTTAACGACACTACCACCTTTTTAAAATTCACCTCAAACTTTTCTGAGACTGTCATAGATTACCTTGATATAAAGTTAAATAAGGATGCGATTAATGGTGAATATTTTTCTAACATATACAGAAAGCCAACTTATTGTAACTCTTTGTTACATTATAAAAGTTGTCACCCTTTCAAGCAAAAGAAAGCGATCATTAAGGGCCAACTAATTCGCGCATCAAGAATGTGTAGTAGAGAGGATTTGTTTTTGAAGGAATGTGAATTATTAAAAAATATGTTTATTAACAGGGAGTACCCAACTCATCTATTTAATGAGTTATTTGATGAAGTCAACACTAAAAGGTCACTTGGTCAATATTCACCCCTTCTACCACACAAACATGATGCCCACCTTGTTAGTAATGGTAGTACAGAAGTAAGTTTAGTGAGCCAGGATCTTGACAATACTCTTTTTATTAACATTAAGCCGTCAAGTAATGGTTTTGAAAGTAGTTTTATTACTACATTCAGTATAGATTCTAGGAAAATCCAGTTTATTTTATATAAAAACAGGTATTTTATTTCTAACAATGAACAGCTACTAGATAAGCTGGGTAGGAGACCTAAGATTACGTATAGGAGGGGTTGCAATTTGAAAACGCTTCTGAAAAGACCTAAGACATTTAATTGGACTACTAGATCAAAAGGTTCATCCCAGTGTGGGTCTTGCAATTACTGCCACTTGGTGAAGGCTACTAATACATTTACCATCCGTGAAAGGAAGTTCAATATAGATCATAAATTAAATTGTGAATCTAGATCTATAATTTACTTGGCTACATGTAATTGTTGCCAAGCGTTCTATTTAGGCACGTCTGATAGAAGATTACGGGACAGAGTATATGAGCATGTTTATGCCATCAGGAAAATGAATAGAGAAAATGCATTAGCTAAACACATTTTGAAGAACCAAGGGCACAGTTTCCAATTCACAGCTATAGACCAGGTTTTAAGTCCAGAAAGAGGGGGTCCTGTCTCTTTACTTTTAGAAAACAGAGAGTTGGAATGGCAACTGCTCTTGGATTCGTTTTCTTTTCCAGGTTTGAATGAGCACTGCAATATCTCATGTATATGGAAAATGAGGAGTTACAGACGTTAACTTACTCATAACCTTAATAGTTAGTTTGAATATATTTTACCTTATTATAAAAGCCTGGTGTTATTGCTTAAAAAAAAATTCTTTAATAAGTGAACATATTTTCAACATATTTACCTTTAAAATAGGTTGTTTTTAGAAATTGGCATTACTATATAGGATGTGGAATCTATTACCTGTCTTGCAAGGCGGCACATACACATACATTATATACATTTTTCAATATTTTAATCTTGAAGTTTTTTATTTTTATTTTTACAGCTTATTAAAATATTGTTCTTATTGCTGTAATATCTTGCTTTTAGGGTTTTCTACAGCATAGAAAATATTGTACATCAGCCAGTGTATTTACTTTTTGGTAGTTTTATGATGTAAGCATCGTAAGTGTAGGTCACATATACAGCTTGTTATATCTTGATTGACTTGCTTCTTTAGTGTAACCATTACGAGCTACTGCACTTTATTCTGTTCTTGAGAGATTGTGTATTATACGTGGCGTTTTGTTTTTAACATTGACATATTATTTTATTCCATATGTTTTGTCTTTTTAACTGCCTTTGAATGAATAATTACGCATGGGCATAACTATAAAAGCTAGAGTTGGCGTTTTTTTTAAAACAATCTCTGAGGAAGCTGTAGCTTAGTCTTCAGCGAAAATGCTTTTATTTTAGTTTAATAAATCCTGCGTTAAGGTTTTGCTTAAGTTTCGTTTATTTTTATGAAGTGCGCTTTTATTTGGTGTTGGTACGTTTTTTTACTCATGGAGACATCTGTTTAATGTGTTCGAGGTTTAAAATAACGTAATTGTTGGATTATCTTTCACAGACTTGTTTCTTGAGGTGTCTGCCTTTTAGTGTCTTTTCATTCGTTTCAGTGTACGTGACTTTTGGAGTTGGTGAGTATTGGAAGGCTCCACCAGATGTGTCCAGGCACCGGAACCGTGACTTGAGCAGCCCAAACACACGCCCGATTACATTTCGTGTTTGTGTGTGTGCCTCATTATGGCGTTCTTGTTCAGGTGTGTGTGCATTTCTGATGGGTGTCATCAGCCATGGCTCCAGTGCATAGACAGCATCCCCCACTAAGTGACCATGTGGGATGTCCCCATTGGCATATATCTGGTACAGCTGCATCAAATGCCAGATATGGGAATCATGGTAGCTTCCAGGGCAGCCAGCACACACATCCATTATTATGCCCTGGGCATCACACATGACCTGGCAGTTGATGGAGGGGAAGCCCTTGCGGTTAATGTAGGCCCTACCCCGCTCACCGGCTGGTGCTTTGAGGCATATATGCGTATTACGCTATTTGCTGGAAGAGAGAGATATTGCTGGCCAATACCGCATGGGAATTGGAGAAATATACATGCTCACCGACATGTGCTGACATGGCATCCAGGAACTGGTGCAGTACCCTGGATGCTGATGCCTGTGATATCCCCATCATATCACCAGTTGGTCTCTGGAAGGTACCTGTTGCTAGTATTCTTAGGCCAACACATACCTTGGTTTCCACTGGGATGGGTTCCCCTCTGTTGGTTCTGTGTGTGAGGCGTGGCCTGCACAGCTCAACAATTTGCTGCAGGAGGTCTCTATCCACTCTATAGTGCTCCACTATCTCCAGCTCATGTAACCCCTGGTAGGTGACCCTGGGCCTGTACACTCTTCTCCGTCTACTCACTGTGGGTTGTCTGGCAGCATTTGCATAGTCACCACCCTCAGCAAGTTGCATTTGTCTCCTTATAATAGCTATGGCAGCCCCTAGCATTTTTGGTCTGAGTGAAGCTTTTTCAGTTTTCACTTCTAATAGCTTACTCCTCTGTTGCAGTGTCTCTTGAGAGAAACATTCTGCACTGTTGATGCAGAGGTTTAAGTGCTGGGCTGGGCTACTGTTCTGCCTGTGTAATTGCCTTCTTCTGATTGTTTTCACCTGCTAGCTCTGCCAGTAATCCCTGCTAGCTTCCTACTATTTCCCATGCTTCCTTTTTCCCTTCTGTTTCCTCAGGGGGGAGCGACGTGCATACCAGCGAAAACACGCTCACAGTGGCTAACACATGCGCACACATGCTTAGGCGGACTAGAATCTGCTTATTTGAGTTAAAACGCGTGCACACCAGCACAAACAAGCTTACAGGTGTTTAAACAGGCTCCTACATGCGTATTCTGCCTTAAACGCGCACACTCACGCTTACACGCGTGCACTCTCTCTTACTCGTGCCTACCAGCGCGCACACGCGTGCATGCACGCCCTGCAAGAAACTTTGGTGTTATCCATAGTGTACACCTTCCATTTCTTGGCTTTCCCATGCCTACTTGTTGACACTCCTCTTTCCATGATGTGTGACTGACAGCTTTCACATGCCACTGTACTCCAATGAGCTGCATTCTTTTCATACATTCCCCCCTGTGATGTCACCTTTCTCCTACTCTGTTACTCCCCCTTATCCTACTCCTACACTGCACAGAATGTGCTCATTTCCTATGTAACAGTGCGATTCACTATCCTACCACTCATTTACATAGGATTGCCTACTAATGCTTAGTAACATGTCTTACACTCCGCTTCCCCCCTTAGCAACCCCTACTCGGTGGCCATGTTGTTTTAGCCTGCTATTCCCTTCCATTGTAAACTCATGCTTTGCATAAACCCACATTTGTGGGTTTAATATTTTTATTTTTCTGTTTTTTTATAGCACAGCCCATTTGCGCGGCGCTGTGCTACGTTTAAACATCTGCGATCACCGATAAAAAAAAAATATATTTTATGTTTGCATCAGTGTACATTGCCAGTGGTCACATATTTGGCCATTGGCATGCTGCCTGGGACATTTGCAACCTTTATTTGGAGCTGACAAGGCTCCATTGTGTTATTTGCAGAACGGTACTCAGTTATCAACTGAGTACATTTCTGCAGATAACACGGCTCTTACACGGGCAGGTTTCTGCTTCCTGGATCGCAAAATTACCTCATTTGCATGCCTTTTGGCTGCAAGTGAGGTAATTAGCATATCCACATCCTGCCTGTGTAAGAGCCGTTTTAGGTGCTCTCTTACACGCACATTCAGGCTGTTCCTGGATCGCGATGGCTGCATGGAGTCTTACACTACTCTTAGACTCCGTGCAAGCCATCGTGAATCCTGCCCAACATTAAAACAACCGTGAAGGTAAGAATAGTGACCAACAACTTTTAGAGTAGTGACCACACAAAATGATACTTTTGTGCTGACATCAGCCAATGAAAAATGAGGGGTGAAATTTTATAACTCAACAAATATAAGAAGCAGACAAAAAGAAACATACTGGATTAAGAGCAGAAGAAAAACAGGGAGGGGAGATAGCAACATTCTTCAGGCGCTCAGATCTGCTGTTGAATGTTCTGCAACTGCCTTAAAGCAGTCATTAATCCTGAACTACCCTGAATTTTAGTCCTCTCCCAAGAAAAAAACAGAGTTTAATCCCAAATGTTAGATCACTTAAAACATAAAACACATTGCAGCTATTAACTGGAAATATAATAAGCTTAAAGAATTTTGCTGAAACATGCAGGCTGTTAAAATGAATTTAAAGCATATAACAAAGAAATGAAAATTCTTTTGACCCTTTGTTGTGTTATTGAATAGCCTTTAACTATCTCAGTCCAGAAGCAGTAGCAGTTTAAAAGAACACAGCAAGAACAAGGCAAGATACTGGGAAAACTTTCCAGACAATTAAACTCTGTTTTGAATGTCCTAGAATTGCCTTAAAGTAGTAACTATTTCAGAACTAGCATGGCTGTCATTCCACTCCCAAAAATGAATGCATGGCATAATTCCAGCCAAAATTAAACACTGTTTTAAGTTTTTTTACATAGTAGAGATGGGAAGAGACAACAAACTAGAGAGGACAGCCTTACTTCAGGTGACAGGTTTTGAACCAGAGACCTTATACAAACCTCACGTTTTTTTGTTTTTTGTGCATTCTGTTTTTTATAAGATCTACTTGAAGTCATTTAAGAGGAGAAACTATAGAAAGATCAATGTGGGAGAAAAGAGACCTCAAACTAGTGATGTTCTAGATGTTAGTGTCAGGTAAGACCTTAGTTTCTATACCATGTGTTTAGTTTTTATTAATTAAATTTGGACAGGGCACCTGAATAAGTGAATTTTTCAAAGGTCAGTTTAAAAGATACTAACTGAAAATTTAGTAAATACGTATTTGAAATAATGTTGTTTTTACTTTATTTTCAAAGGATAGCTTGGCAAACTAGCAGACTCAACAAATGTGGCCAAACCAGCACTAATTATATTACATGTGACAAGCCTCGATGCTTATTACATATGCCAGTAACTATGCTATTGTGAGAGATGAGCAGCTTCTTGTCGAAGATGAAGCACAAACTTGTGACCAAATCATGTTATATTATCTTGTCACCAGATCACAATACATGTAGCAGAGGCAGAGGTAAACATTGTATGTGCATGTGTACCTCTGTAGCTGTTGCAGGTTTGCACCACAGATGAGAAAATTATGTTGACAAAGTTGATATAATGTACAACTAGATAGATAGATAGATAGAGAGATAGATGTTTGCATAAAAAATGATCTATGACAGGTTAAATAAATGGATGTCTAATGGTTAAGGAGATGTTTCACTGTAACAACAGAAGCCACAGGGGTGGATAGAAGACTGCAAAGGTAGTTGCCCAACAAAACAGGGCAGCAAAACACAATGGAGAAGATGGTGGGTTAATACTTAAATTCAAAATAATGTGAAAGTTAGACAGGTGGGATACAGTAATGTAACTATGATGTACCAACCTGCACATGTTCTGGCAACAGAGTGTGAGGACTGAACCTGCAATATAATGTTATTGCCATTGAAAAAAGAAAGCTATAATACCCACATGGGAGCCGACCCATCCAGGCAATTCATATGCCAGAATATCTACATTTTTCTAGCAGGGGGGCTCACTTAACCAATCAAACTAAAAGGAGTCATACTACATATACATATCAGGGAACTGTAGCACATATGCTGACTGTTATCAAGAAGAAAAGACAGGCCTCAAAGAAATTGAACACATGACTGTCTTACTGATATTCTCCCTACCAGAGAATTAGCTAAAGCAGCCATTGAAGCAGCCAGACTAAAAGGAGTCATAAAACAGATATTAGGGAATTGTAGCATGTGCAGACTGCAAACTGAACATTGGAAAAAAAATTCGAATCCCCAGTGGATTACAGCTCCACCAGTTAGCGCACTGTCACAGCAGAAGTCATTAATGGTTACACCAAATCATCAAAGTAGTTAAAATAAAGGTATTACATGCACTTTATTTCATATTGGCATGTTTATGCACAACAACATGCAGTTCAAATGAATGACTGATTAGTGCATGATAAGGATTCTTCTTCATTTTCACCACAGGATGCAGAGTGTCATTTCTCTCTGGTTTTATATAGGCATCACCATTGCTCTCTGCCAAGCTTCATGCAACATGTGACAGTAGAAAGATTTTTTTAAGCCCTTTGTAGAAATATTTAAATCATGTTAATCTATGTTTGGCCAGGTTAAAGATTAAAAATGGCAGTATAGGACAGAAATGAAAATGAAAAGCAAGCAAAGGGCAGAACACAAGGTTAGCCAATAATGAATGAGCTGGATGGAGATTGGGTAGAAGCGTACATCACAACTTCTTAACTCAACAACACTAGAACAGTAGAATCCATGCATAAATTTGGTAAGAAAGTGTCAAGACTCCCTGACAGAATTTACAAATTGATCATAGGATCATAGGAGGTTATTAGGCTAATGGCCCCTGGGCCCTTACAAGCCTAGTCAAGTTCAACCCGCATTCCCAAGGGTGTCTGGTTCAAGCAGATACTAAAATCAGCACCTATTGCCCCCATCCAAGAGGGACACTGGTGGAACCCAAGGGTGAATTTCTGGTTATCCATCCAATTGTCCAAACTGTGGTTAAATAGGGCCAATGAGGGGCTTTGTTTAACATGAATAGGAAGCTTGTTCCAAAGGTGGGGCAACCTCTGTGAGATAAAGCTGTCTCTCCAGCAAGTTCTGTTGATGTCACATACCAGGTTAAGGTCCTTTGAATGAGTGACCTGTGTGCCATTTGACTTGTGAATGTCCAAAATTTCCATCAAAGGTGGGTCAGAGATCACTCTATATGCAAGACACAGGTCACATCTGAGCAGTCTGTAGGACACAGAGTAAAGTGACAATGATTTCAGTCTGTTCGCATAAGACCAGATCTTGAAGACCCTGAATTTTCTTCATAAGGAGCCTTTGTGGTCTCTCCAATTGTCGCAGGTGTTTGGAAAGGTTGCACTCTATTATTGGCCTGATGTGGGCAGAGAGCAGCAGGGTTATAACCTCTTTTTTTCTTTATGCAATGCCCTTACTTATGAAATCAGCAATATAAAATGTCCTTCTTAACACTGTAGAGACATGGTGATCAAAGTAAAGGTTGCTGTCAACATGTGTATCCAGATCTTTCACCACTGATCGTGTGCTTAGTGTATTGCTATTGATGTGTTTTTTTGCAGGAATATCACCCTTGCCAAAGGGGATTATAATTAATTTTTTTCATTAACTTTAAGACCATGACTTTGGCACCAGTCATTATTTTGCGTAAAACCTTCTTGCAAGATGTTGACATTGCTAGGAGTTTCAATTATTGCTTCCAGTTTGCAGTCATCAGCAAACTTTGTCACGCACAGTCCTTTAGTTTTAACCTGTACTTTGGAGAAGTAGATTCTGAACTGTAGGGCTCCCAGAACCGATCCCTGTGGAACACAACTAGTTACAGGTCTGCTGGAGGAGGTGGAGTCCCCTATTTTGACTGTATGCATTCTATCAGTGTGCCAGTGATGATAGATACATTTCATTTCAGGGTAATGGAATAAATGATAGCAAGAAAATTAGACACACCTTAATACATTTGAAGCCATGCCTTTGTTACACATAATCTCTGAACCAGAGAACTAAGCCATGCATTGGAACCATTCGTAGGGAAGGTGTCAGTATAACATGGAAGACATGATGGTAACAAAAGAGAAATACACTTGAATGCTTTTCAATGCATGTTTGTCACTCATAATTCCAAATCAGAATATTGGGCAGGAATGTCACAAAAGTGCTCATAAGAAAGGTATCAGAAGAATCACATTTCAGGGGAATACAATACAGTTACAGTCTGAAAACAGCATATTGCAAAAAACAGCACAACATCCCGAGAGAATTAGAACCATGCACCATTCAGTGAGAATGTACACATCACAGTAGAGCCCTAGATACCATTACAGGGAAAGTATTAACTTTAGTGTATTTTATAATTGCTTGGTGATGTGTTCTGATACTGAGCTCATTTGGATAACTGAAAGCAACACGACTTGTACATGTCAAAGATTTTTATTCATTGTTGCCACAGGATGGAAAGTGTAATTTCTCTGTGTTTATATACAGGCATCAATGTTTCTCTCTGCCAGTTGTTGGGTAACTTATGGAGGCAGAAAGAAGATATTTTATAAGCCCCTTGCAGGCATGTGTGCATTATATTTATCTATTTTTGTGGCCAGATTACAATTTGGAAATGAGAGTACAGGACAGATATGAAAAGGAGATGCAAGCAGAGGGTCGAATACAAGGTGAGCAAATAAGGAATGAGCAAGATGGAGATGGGATAAGGGCATAACTCTCAACTACTTATCTTAGTAAGCCTGGTGATTTACAACAATATTTGTAATTATTTATTAGCTGATATTATAACTGTTTTTTCAGAAAACTACACCCTTTAGGATGAAAAACTGGAGCCAATCAGATATACATTACTAAATATCTTGGAAGTTGAGCGGTTTGCATGGGAGTATTTGTTGTGTGACAAAAGCCCTTTTACTTTTTACTTGAGAAGGGAAAGTTGGGGAAGGAAGTCAGTGAAGTAAGACACAGGTAAGAGGGAAATGTTAGGCTACATGAAAGACACACATGACTGGCATAGTGTGGGGTAACAAATTGGAATGACACATTGGTGAAGGAGACAGACAGACAGGAGTACAAATAGTGGGTTGGCATGGACACAAAAGGGAAAGGAACACCTGATTTTGGAATCATACTGAGTATTGAAGATATAGTCCTCCTAGCTTAGACCCAATAGGAGATTTCTCGTCACCCCAGAAGCCATTTCCATTGGGTCCTGCCTCAAAAGGTGGAGTCAACACTGAGCATAGTAGTGCCTCAACAAGACACCAGATCATTGTCTTCACATGGCCAATGTGGACATCCAACCTTCTGTCTATTATCTCCCCCACAAACTCTGCCAGCTCATGATTGGTTTCAAAAGTGTCACCTGCACTTGAACTGCTATTGTTGAGTAACATGACATCACCCCCAGTGTAAGGTTATCTAACCTTGGAGGTACAGGTAAGACAAGAGATGTGGAGACAACTGTGGCTGGCTCTCACCCAGATTGGATGGCCACTTCTGTTGGTGGTGGCAGTGGCATTAATGCTACCACCTTTTAGGGAAATGGCAGCCCTTGCTTGTGGGTTAGGTACAGATTGCTGTACTGCTGTATATAACACATCCACAGATATTACTAGGTTATTGATATATAGGTTCATAGGTTCATAGGTTCATACTAGGCTATCTGCCCTAGGGCATTTATAAGCCTAGCCAGAGTGTGTTTGGCTTTTGCCACCCATTTTAAATTAATTTTGCTATGCCCTTTTTCGAGGTTAGTATACTGTGCCTCTATCTAACAGTGACATAGAAGTAATACCCTGGGTAAACCTACGATCTCCCATCCACTCATCAAGATTCCTCTTGAAGAGAGTCAATGAGGGACTCTGCCTAACCTGGACTGGGATTTTATTCCAGAGTGAAGGGAGCCTCTGGGTTATGAATCTGTCCCTCTAGCATGTCCTATTTATTTCAGTGCTGAGGTTCAAGTCTCTCGAGCATGTAGCATGATGGGATTTGGATTTTCTGAGGTGCAACATGTCCATTAATTCTGGGTTGGACATGGCTTTATACATCAGGCACAGATCGCCTCTGAGCAGGAGGTATGCCACTGAGTAGAGCTGGAGTTTCTTTAACCGGGCAGCATATGGCATCTGTTTGAGCCCTTTGATCCTCTTGGTGAGGTACTTTTGGGGTCTTTCCAGTTGCTGCAGGTGTCTGGTAAGGTACATCCCAAAAGGGGCATTGTACTCAATTATGGGCCTGATGAGGGATGAGTAAAGAGGCACGATGACCTCCCCTGATCTAGATGTGAATCCCTTCATGATTAGGTGGGCTATATAAAATGTTTTTCTAACCACTTTGGCCACGTGGTTGTCAAATGAGAGATTGCTATCAACTTGGGTCCCCAGGTCCCTAATTACCTCTTCCATACTTAATGGATTACCACCTATGTGGTAATTTGTGGGCACTTTGTTTTTGCCAAAGGGGATGACTATACACTTTACACTTTTTGGCGTTTAGCTTGAGGCCATGGCTCTGGCACCAGTTGTCTGTTTCTATGAGGCCCTTTTGGAGGATGCTTGTGTCAGCTGGAGAGTCGATTATGGTGCCTAGTTTGCAGTCATCTGCGAACTTGGTCAGCCACAGTCCTTCCGTGTTGGCCTGTACCTCCGAGAAATATATACCGAACAAGAGAGGTTCCAGGACTGAGCCTTGTGGGATGCCACTTGTAACTGGTTTGGAGTCTGACATGGCTCCAGCAATTCTAACCGTGTGGGTTCTGTCCTTGAGCCAGTTTGCAACCCATCTAGTAACATAGGGGTTTATATTTAAGCTGGTGGGCTTATCTATAATGCCTGAGTGGGGTATTGTATTGAAGGCTTTTGCGAGGTCCAGGTAGGCTGTGTGGACCACCTTCCCCTCGTCAATGGCCTTGGTGACTGTTTCAAAATAATCGACCAGGTTTAAGAGGCAGGATCTGCCCTTAACAAAGCCAAACTGGGTAGGATCCAGTGTCTGTAGGTCTCCAATATCTTTATTTATGAGGTCCATGATGATCCTTTCCATAGCTTTGCAGACCAAGCTAGTCAGGCTTATGGGGCGATAGTTTCCAAGGTCCGTTGAGGCACTACCTTTGTGGATAGGGACCACTGCTGCTGTATGCCACTCTTTGGGTACATATCCTGTACTAAGGCTGAGACTGAACAGTAGTTTTATGTTTGGGTTTAGCTCTTCTTGGAGTTCATGTAGGACGCAGCCCAGGACACCGTCTGGTCCCATTGATGCTGTGTTTTTTGCTTTGGAGGGGGTGGCTCTTACCTGAGCATCTGAGATGTCAGGGGGGCAGCACTCTGCTGGGATAGATATTTGCCCTTTTGGTGGGGGAGTTTGCGGTGAACCTGTCAGCTAGGATGTTGGCAATGTCTGTGGGTTCGGTGTATTTTTTGTCATTTTGGACTAATTCTGAGCATATCTGGGAATTCCCACCCAGGTTGCTAACATAACTAAAGAAAGCCTTGTGATTATCCTTAGTGTCCTGTGCAATTTTTCTCTCTAGGCTGGCCTTAGACAATTTTATGAGTGCCCGTAGTTTTTTGCTAATACTGATCAGAGATGCCTTCCCTTTTTGGGATTTTGCTCTATCATGTAGTAGCTTCCTCCTTCTATTGTATAGTTTGTTTATGGCTGGGGTCCACCAGACAGGATGTCTGCCTTTGAAGGATTGGGTCTTGGTTTTATTTGGGATTGCATGATCCATGCATTCCTGAAGGTGTTCATAGAATGCGTTTATAAAGGATTCTGTGGTCTGAGCCGTATTTTCCACAGGCCCGTGGGCTTTGAAGGATTCCACCTCAGTTTTGAGGAGTGTGAAATTTGCTTTAGAGAAGTTTTTCACTGTGGTTTTCTTGGCAGGGGGTGGGGTCGGGATGTGAATATCCAGTGAGATTAGTTTATGGTCTGATCTTACCAGTGAGGGATACACTTCTGGTCTGGAGCATAGAGTCCCCATGTTGGTGATGATCAGGTCCAGTATGTTTTCCCCTCTTGTGGGAGTGGTAACAAGTTGTTCCATAGCATTTGAGTTTATAAATTCTATGAACCTTTGGGCTAGGGTGTTGGAGCTAGAGTAATGCTCCCAGTCTATGTTTGGGTAGTTGAAGTCACCCAATATAATGGTGTTTGGAGAGACCTTCATATTTTCCAGTGTTCTCAGGAAGGCCGAGTGGGGTTCTTAAGAAGCCTAGCCCTGCATCCCCATGATAATTATTAGCCCTTATATTTTGCAATATAAATCTCCAAAGAAGGGTTGCACAAGACTATGTTGGGTATTTCCCTATTTCCCTATCCATTAGGGCCACTGTTGTTAAACTAGGGGTAAATTTGTGGTTACCCAAACATTTGTCCAATTTATGTTTGAATATAGTCAGGGAAGTACTCTGCTTCATGTGATGGGGTTGCCAGTTCCTTAAAGGAGGTATTCTCTGTGATATATGCCTATCCCTCAGGCATGTTCTGTTAATCTTGCTAAAGAGATTGAGGTCTCTTGAGTGAGTGTTTCTGATACCACTGGACTTTAGAATGTTTAACAGTTTTGACAGAACAGTGTCTGTTGAGGTTTTATATGTGAGGCAAAGATTGCCACTCAGTAGCCTGTATGATACCGAGAAGAAAGTCAAAGCTTTGGGATGACCTGTATAGTTTTTATGATTTAGGAACTTGTTTTTTGTGAAGAAGCATCATTGTCATTCGAGCTGTAATTAGTATTTGGAGAAGTACATACCCAAAGAAGCATTAAACTCAATAATCAGCCTAATGAGAGAGTGCAGAGGAACAACCATTTTCCCAGAACAGCATGTCATACCCTTTGATACAAGCTGAGCAAAGAAAAAGGACTTCCTTACAACAGTGGAGACATAGTAATCAAAGGACAGCTCATTGTCAACATAGGTTCCCAGATCTCTAATTCAGGATCAGTTTACAGAAGGTGTTTTCAGGTTAATGGTTACAGAGGGAGTATTCTGAATTCTACAGTTAGATTTTCTTGGCATTTAGTTTCAGTCGATGGTTTTAGTGCCAGTTATTTGTTTGGGACAGGGCTTCTTGTATGATCATGGTATCCTCTGGGGAATGTATGATGGCACCGAGTTTGCAGTCACCTGCAGACATGGTCAGCCACAATCCCTTAACATTAGCTCTCACCTCTAAGAAAAGTGGCTCATGGACTAAACCTTAAGGCACTTCACTAGAAAAGTCTTTTGGAGGCGGTAGAGCCACCAACCCTTACTTCCTGTATTCTATTTGAGGCAATTTTCTATCCAGTGAGCTAAATAGGGATTACCATTTAACAGGGAGACTTTATTTATGATCCCTGAGAGTGGAATGGTGTCAAACCCTTTTGCAAGATCCAAATGAGCAGTGCTCACTGATTTGCCCATGTCTGTTGCCTAAGTGACTTTTCTGAAGAAGTCAATCAGGTTTAATAGGCAAGACCTGCCCCTGACAAATCCAAATTGGCTTTAATCAAGAGTCTGCAGGTCACCTATATCCCTATTTATTAGTTCTATAGTGATCCTTTCCATAGCCTTACAGTTGAGGTGAGTCAGTCTAATGGGTCTATATGCACCTGGCTCTGTTGTAGTCCCATGTTTGTGTAAGGGAATGTATATTGTTATTCTGCATTCATCTAGTACAAAGCCTTCTATATGCATCACCTATTCTTACTAACCTTAGGAAATCCAGCCTAGCCAAACATGACATCTGCTACAACAAGATAGCAGAATTTGCCACCAACTCCCCCCTTCGAACATATCACTGCCAATTCCTAAGACAAGTATCTTGGATAGAATTGCCCATTCAGCTCACCCTCAGTTAGCTTACCATGGCCCATCAATTGTTTTATGGACCAGAAAAAAATACAAGCCCTCCAATGTCTCCTCATTCCTTACACAAACTCATGACCATTAAGATCCACTAATGCAGCTCAAATACAAGTAACTAGAAGTAACAACAGCTCTGGAGACTCCCTTTATTCCTCTTATGCTGCAAAAGTGTGGAATGCCTTACCCATTGACATCAGACTCATTACAAATGTAAAACACTTTAAGCATCTTATTAAAATCCACCTCACTAAGTCGTGCCTATGTACCTGTGCTGATCACAGGTCATCGCCCCATTATTCTACTTCCTTCTTTCAACATTTCCCTTCCCATTACACCCAGACTAGTATTTTCATTCTGTGCTCTCCAACTCACTTCTTCCGACCCCGGAATTTCTACTGAATACTCCGTCTTTCTGATCTCAGTTTTTCTATCTCGATATACTGTATCATATCATTACATTATGTTCTACCTCTTTGTACATAATGCGAGTATCATTAGCACACATACTTATGTGTGCTTGTATAATCACAGCTGACAATTTTCTGTTAAGCTTTCATCCTTGTATCTAGTGAAATGTTCTAGCTTTCAAATATAATTGTCTTACTTTAATTACTTCTAGTTTTGCTTTCATTATATTTTCTTGCCCAAATGTGTATTTACCCTTACATTACCAATCGCTGTCTTTAGATATTATGCAAAGTTATTTGATACTATGTTTTATTATCTCATGCCTTTTCATTGTTGTGTCTATATTTGTTTATATTGTTTCTGTTCTCGCTTGTTTTGTTCCTTGCCAATGTAATACTCATTTATGGTTATAGTGGAACTTTTCTCCCTGGAACTCCACTGAAAAAGAGCAGTTTGCCCAGTCAGACTCTCCTGGTTAACAAATGTAAAATAAATAAATAAATAATGTCGAATAGCTTCTGTAGGTTGTCTGACCATTCATGTCTTTCAAGCTAGGCAGTAGGCAGCCTGGTATGTTTTCTAGCCCTATAGGCACAGTAATCTTGACCTTTGTTAGTGCCTTGAGAATTTGTTCTTGGGAGATCTGAGGGGGGACGCTTATACAGAATTATTTGTAATGGCTACAAATGTTATTATGCAAGCAGATAGTTTTTCACAAAGCAATCTCTTAGTTGTGCTGGTCTTCTTATGCACATTTCCCTATTCCTTTCAATCTCTGCATACACTGGCAGGATATCTGGTTAGCTGAAAGATGCTATACTTACAGTACACAGGTGGTGACCATGCCTTAACTTCATTGTCCCATTGGCGAAGGAGGTCAGGCTTGCATTTTCTTAAGTCACTGTAGTGGCAATAGCACTGTTCCTCCCATGTGTTGGATACCAGTAGCATGGCTGACAACCTTGACCAAACTATTCCAGGCATCAGCCTTATCCTGATATAGTCCTCCTGCAGGAGCTCTGGTTATAATGCTTATGGAGGATGTCAAGAATAGTCTTGGATTCACCTCCTCTGTGCTATAAAAGGAGCACAACCATCACCTTCTCCATAACTGTCTCACCTTCAAAGATCTCAGAAAATGGCAAGAAGGAATGTGTATCCAGAACACTTGTTGCATGTCTCAGATTTCTTCATTGCTGGCCACTGACAAGCATTTTCACAATGTATTGCAAAGTAATAAAATATAGGTGCTGTATTATTACGATTCTAATGGGCCATTAAGGTATGAAACATGGCAGTCCTCCCTCCATCTATTTGCTGCTGAGAATAAATGCTCAACAGTGACTTCATTTTCAGATGTTTAATAATGATATGACAATTTCCTGAACCCTAATCTTTTTTATGCACCTCAGGTGTGTGTTTTTCAACCATGTGCACAGCACCATATGGTAATCTTCATGAAGCTTATCAGGTTTGCTCATTGCACAAATTGAGAGCTAATTAGCTTATTCATCACAATGAGGGGGTGAATTTAAATGACAACAGGCTTACAGCCTCATTGCTCTAGTGTAGTTCACCTGGTGCACTTCTCTGTAAAGAAAGCTCCTTTCCTCACCTGTATAACCGATGATATCTGTGCCCAATGCTTTTACTTTATTATTCAGTTTGCCTGTGGATATGCACATCCTGGTATAGTTTTAAACACAGTAAAGTATTTTGGCTTATGTCTATTTTGTGTGTAGATATGTATATATATATATATATATATATATATATATATATATATATATATATATATATATATATATATATATATATATATATATATATATATATAAACACTATATATATATATATATATATTTATTTATTTATTTAACATTTGTTTACCAGGAAAGTCTGACTGGAGCAGAGCCCATTTTCAGTAGAGACCTAGGAAAAACCCTCCAGACACATGTTTTTGGAATGTGGGACGAAACAGGAGCACTCAGAGGAAACCCACACAAATGCAGTGGGGACATGCAGACTCTGCACAGAAGGCATTTCCACCAAGAAACAAACCAGACAGGCTCTTGCTGTGAGGCAACAACGCTAACTGCTGAACCACTGTTTAACCAGTCTAGAGGTGTATTTGTTTTTAATGAGTATCCATCTTCATTGTTGTAAGAAAGTCCTTCTATATTGCACAGTTTATAAACAAAGACATTTTGCCTATATATAGGGATGACATTGCTCCCCTTTAGTCAACCCTCATTAGGTCATTCATTGAATTGGAGTGCATCTGTCCAGACACGTGCAACAACTGGAATGCCTACAGAGATACTTTACTAAAAGGATACAATGCCTGAACAGCATTTCCTACGTGGACCGGGTCTATATTAGAAGCCCAAAGATCTGTTTGAGCGAATCTGAAAAGAGCAACACATATTGCGCAAACTACAGAAATGGCAAATGTCCAAAACTGTGAAATTCGACATGTCGATTTGTCATGGTTGGCCCGTCTGTGTTATATCTCCGTAAGGTAAGTGTGCGATAGTTACGGACCTTAGGGTTAGGGTGCGGGTTAAGGTAAGTGCATAGATAGGTAATGTATGTAAGGATTAGTGTAGGTTTAGAAGTAGGGTTTTGTTAAGTGTATGTGTGTGGATTATTTGTTTAGTTTGGGTATATCTCTGTAGGGTAAGTGTGCTATAGTTACGGACCTTAGGGTTAGGGTGCATGTTAAGGTAAGTGCATAGACAGTAATGTATGTAAGGTTTAGTGTAGGATTAGAAGTAGGGTTTGGTTAGTGTATGTATGTGGTTTATTTATTATGTTTGGGTAGGTAGCATGTAGTGGGCGGTGGGGTTGGCCGACTATGATGATTTGAGATTTTAAATTTCACTGTTTAGGGGGTTTGGCGTATTTTTGGTTCAGGCTATATGTGCCGCTGTTGTAGTATTCGCTCAAAAGGGTTTTCAGGTTTATAATATAGACCCTGTGGACCAACTCAAGGCCCTATCACTGTACTTGTTATCCTACACTTTTTGAAGGTGACCTGTATCTGACACAGAAAGCACCCTACAATCCAATACTAATGGTTTACTGTACATTAGCAAGTCAAATGCCATCAGAAGTACTATATCTAGGGAACTAAACAGCTTCTGCAACATCAACACAATGGTTTGGAGGAACAAGTATATCTCACAATGTATACTGCTGCTCTGGAAATCACTCCCCATCCACATAAAACAAAGCTCATCCCTGTCCATATCAAGATGTAACTCGGATCTATGGATGGATATTTACCCCAGAACTGGCACCTGTACAAGTAATGAATAGAGGCAGCTCCTAAACACTTTATCTCATGCATGAATCCTCCAAAAAATATCTATGGTATGATCCCAGTTAATCTCATTGGGGTAATATATAATTATTGACCATGGGATGGGTAAAGTCCATCTCTAACCAAATGGGATAGGATATTTCAAGTACAAAAAGGGAAACTGGCTCAGAGTAAAAAGGCCCACAAAGACAGCTAGCCTAGTACCTACCTATGAACCAACATATATATATATATGGCTTGACAAGCCACGCTGCTTCGCAAGGGACGGCTTGCACCTGTCACCCCTGGGATTCCGGATATTGGCTAAGGCTCTTGCCACCCCCATAGTGCCTTTTTTAGGCAAGGCTCAAATTCTAAACCTACCACCCTAGAAAACAAAAATGGGAAGAAACTGAGGGTAATGCTGCTCAATGCCAGAAGTCTAAATCTCAAAATGCACGCACTCGAGGCCCTTCTCAGTATGGAGAACATCGATGTCTGTGCTGTAACTGAAACCTGGTTCAAGGCTCCTGAGAGCACCCCGGCACTATTAGGTTTTACCTCATATCATGCGTTCCGGCCCCAAAACCCGGACCACACCACAAAAGGAGGGGGTGTATCCATATTCATAAAGGATACCCACACCTCCAGGTTGGTGGCAACGCATGAAGCTTCGGAAACCATCCAGGTGCAACTAATCATAGGCAAAACTGCTCTACAAATTGTAGCATGCTACAGGCCACCCTCTCAAACTCAGGAACCCCACACAGCCTTCCTGAAGACACTGGAGGGTATAAATGTATCTCCAAACACCATCATATTGGGTGACTTTAACTACCCGAATATAGACTGGGAACATTACTCAAGCCCTAACTTTCTAGCCCAACGGTTCCTGGAGTTCAAAAATTCAAATGCCATGGAACAGCTAGTCACTGTTCCCACAAGAGGAGAAAATATACTAGATCTCATTGTCACAAACATGGGGACAAAATGCTCCACACCGGAAGTATATCCCTCATTGGTGAGATCTGATCACAAACTAATCTCACTGGAAATCCACATCCCGCCCCCACCCCAAACAAAAAAGACCATAGTGAAGAACTTCTCTAAAGCAAACTTCACACTACTCAAGACTGGTGTGGTATCCTTCAAGGCCCCTGAGCCAGAGGAAACCACAACCCAAGCTGCGGAAGCCCTTACAAATGCCTTCTATGAACACCTCCAGGACTGCATGGATCAGGCAATCCCAAATAAAACCAAGACTCTTTCCACAAAGGGCAAACGTCCAGTCTGGTGAACCCCAGCCATTAACAAACTTTACAATAAGAGGAGAAAGCTATTACATGATAGAACAAAATCCATAAAAGGGAAGTCACCCCTGATCATTATTAGTAAAAAAATACGAGCACTCATAAAATCAACTAAGGCCAATTTTGAGAGAAAAATTGCCGTGGATTCAAAGGAAAATCATAAGGCCTTTTTCAGCTATGTTAGGAACCTGGGTGGAAACTCTCAAATATGCTCAGAATTAGTCCAAAATGATACAAAAATCACTGAACCCACAGACATTGCCAACATACTGGCAGACAGGTTCAGTGCAAACTTCACCCCTCTCCCCTAAAGGAGAGATAACTATCCCAGCCGAGTGTAGCCTCCCGGACATCTCAAATGCGCAGGTGAAAGCTGCTCTCTCTAAAGCTAAAAACACAGCATCAATGGGACCGGATGGTGTCCCCGGCTGTGTGCTACACGAGCTAAATGAGGAATTAAACCTGCACATAAGGCAGCTGTTTAATCTCAGCCTTACCACAGGATACGTGCCCAAGGAGTGGCGTATGGCAACGGTGGTCCCACTCCACAAAGGCGGCGCCTCTACGGACCCTGGTAATTACCGCCCCATAAGCTTAACAAGTCTAGTCTGCTTTTTTCTTACATAAAAGGAATAAGTGTTAGAGAGGGTAGTGATAGCTACTTTATGTGACGTGAACTTTATAAAAAATATTTCCTTCCTACTCTACAGAATTACCCCTGCAGTTTGCATAATATTTGCAAATATATTGGCAGAACGGTGGATTTTGTTAATGGATTAAAGTTTAACTGAAAGGGACATTACACTTTTGATACCTCTTATTTACGATATTCTCTTTCCTCTCTATATAGTTTGAGTTACATTGGTCAAAGAAAAAGAAAATTAAAAGAAAGCTTATACAGGAAAATATAAAAAGTATTAGAAATCAGTGATGTCAAAATTCAGTGGCAGAACATATTGTTAAATAATATGGATGGTAATTTTAATGGGACTAAAGCATTCATTTAAAAAAAATCACTTGACAGACAGAAATGGATAAAGTTTGAAGAAGCTGTTAATTAAGGAGACATAACTGATTTTGAAATTTAATGCCACATTCCCCTTTGGGCTAAACACTGATTTAACTCAGAAGCTGTTAATTGTGTAATTAGTTAATCAGTCTTGCTTTAAAATTAATCATACTGCTTATTTTATGAATTTTATTATCTATGTGATGTGTCTTGCATTTTCTTTCTGCTGTTTAAGTCTTTGAAGGCATGTTCATGCCAAAATTTGGTCCTTGTAGAAAAACTGCTTTATTTATTTATTTATTTATTTATGTACTATGTATGTATGTATTTATCTAAAGTGGTGATATAATAATGTTCTCATTGTGTGTGTTAGTGGTTTTCCTCCTGTACTCTGCTGTTATTTCCCATATCACTAATGAAGGCTTAAATGCCTTAATGTAAGGAACACGGAGCTGTTTTTATTCATGTTGGTACAAATGATTTCCATATGCAAAAACCCTCTGACTGTTGCAGCCATCTTAGATAACATAGCTAGTACAGGTGTTAAAATTATTTGTCACAAATCACATATAAGAAGGTGGGTCAAGTCAGCATGAATGGAAATATTTTTTGGATTAACACCTTCATGAAAAAATAGCCCATATTAAAAATGGAATTGTGTAGAGGAACCAGTTCTAATTTGGGGCAAATGTGTTTAGACAGGATGGTGTGCACTTGTCAAGATAAAGGAAGAGAATGTTTGCATTAGATATAATGCAATATTCGACTAACACAAGACAGGATTTTTGCCAGGTTAGAAATGTAACAATTCACAGATAACAACATTTGATATGCCTCTGATAGTTGCTAATACTAGGAGCAGTAGTAATATTTTCTTTTAACTGGAACATTTGCTACATTCCCACAGTATTAATTATGTGACTGTTTGAGATATATGGTTAAAAAACAATGTCTGGCACTAGTTCTGTTAAGGCCTATTTTTTTTTTAACAGACACTCTTGGTGAACATATTATGATCAGGATTAAAGATTGTTATGAGACCTGTGATTATTACATGTTCACTGATACCACTAATACTGCACATTGTGTAACTGTGACAATAAAGAGAACCCTGGAACATATAGGTTCATAGGTTCATTGGAGGTTACTAGGCTAGCAACCCTAGAGCCTTTACAAGCCTAGCCGTGTTAATCCCAAGTATCCCCATTTATTTATGAACAGAGTGGGTCTGTGATCAACACTGGCTACCCTTGTTCATGATGGATATGGGTGCCATCTCAGGGGTGAATTTGCAGTCTCCCATCCAATTATCTAGGTTGCATTTGAATAGGGTTAGTGAGGAGCTCTGTTTTATGTCAATAGGAAGTTTATTCCAGAGAAGCATCAGTCTCTGGGAGATATATATGGCCCTCCAGCATGTTCTGTTAATGTCACAGGCTAGGTTAAGATCCCTAGAAAGAGTAACTCTTGTCCCATTTGACTTGTGGATGTGCAGCATTTCCATTAGGCAGGGTCAGGGATTGCCATATAGGCCAGGCACAAGTCACCTCTCAGTAGCTTGTAAGATACAGAGTAAAGTGACGGGGCTTTCAGCCTGTCCATGTAGGTCATGGCTTAAAGTCCCTGTATTTTCTTAGTGAGAAACCTATGAGGTGCCTCCAGCTGCTGTCATGTCTGGTGAGGTATATGCAAAAGGGTGCATTATACTCTGGTCTGATGAGGGTCAGGCACAGTGGAGTTATAACATTCCTTGACCTGGACACTATGCCCCTGCTTATGAGGTGTGCTACATAGAAAGCTTTCCTTACCACTTGGTGGCCTAAGTTCAAATTGCTATCAAACTGTGTTCCCAAGTCTCACACCACTGGGTTGGAACTCGGTGGGGGTGCTGTTGATGTAATTTGTAGGGAATTCCATTTTTTCAAATGGAGAATTTTTTTGCATTTAGTTTTAGACCATGGCTTTGGCACTAGTCATTCATTTGTGTTAGCCCTTCTTGTAATATGTTGGCATTGTCAGGGGACTCAGTGATTGCTCCCAGTTTTCAATCATCTGTGAACCTGGTGAGCCAGAGGCTGTCTGCTTTGGTCTGGACTTCTGAGAAATAGATGGCAAACAGTAAGGGGTCCAGCACAGACTCCTGTGGTACTCCACTGGTGACTGGTCTACTGGTTGAGGTGGAGTTACCAGTTTTGACAGAGTTAGTTCTGTTAGTGATTTAACTGGCTATCCATCTAGTAATGTAAAGGTTGATCCCCAGCTGGGAGAGTTTCCCATTGATGTCAGAATGGGAGATTGTGTCAACAGCCTTGGCAAGATTGCGATAGGCTGTGAGCACTATCTTACCTTCATCCATGGCTTTAGTGACATTCTAAAATAAGTCTACAAGGTTTAATAAGAGAGATCTACCCTTAACAAAGCCAAACTGGGTTGGGTCTAGCATTTGGAGGTCACCTATGTCCTTGTTAGGTCCTTGATAATTCTTTCCATGGCCTTGCAGATGAGGCTGGATAGACTTATAGGTCTGTAGTTCCCAGGATCAGTTGATGGCCCACCTTTGTGCATGGAGATTACTGTTGCTGTTCTTTATTCTGCCGGAACATAGACAGTTCTCAAGCTATGATTAAACAGAATGCCAAGTGGGTCTGCTAGGTCTTGTTTTAGATTGTTTAGTCAACAACCTGGGGTATTATCTGGTCCCATTGAGGTCATATTTTTGGCTTTGGCGAGTGCAGAGAGATGACCTGTTCTCAAGAGATACTAGGCAGAAGACTGGTGTCAAGTATGCTTTGGGATGTGGTAGGTGGGGATGGGGGGATGAAGTTTACACTGAATCTGTCAGCTAGCAGCTTGATGATATCTTCCAGTGCAGCATGTGTGATCCCATCTACAACCTGTTCAGAATATAGCTGAGCATTTCCTTTTTAGACTTTGGACATAGTTAAAGAATGTCTTATGATTATCTTTGGCTAGGGATGCAATTTTAGTTTCGCAATTTGCTTTAGAAGACTTTAAAGGATCCTCAGCAGAGGAAGTGATTTTAGTTTCATAATTTGCTTTAAAAGACTTTAAAAGATTTCTGATTGTCTTGTTTAGGCTTATTAGGGAACTCTTCCTCAGCAGAGTGACACCCCTCTGGCTTTTGCAGAACAGTTTCTTCCTCTTGTTATATAATCTGTTTATACTTGATGTCCACCATGGTGGCTGTTTTTACAGGAAGACCTGGTTTTGATCCGGTTAGGTACAACAGAGTTGTTTATGCAGGGCTTTTGTGTACACTTCTGCATAGTGATCATTGATGTCTGTGACTGCGGGTGGTGTTTAACTTTTTATACCACCACTTAGTAGGCTGTAGTTAGCTTTGGTAAAGCTTTTTATAATTTTTGTTCCTGTGAGGGTGTCATTTCCAATAGTTACTTCAAATGAGACTGATTTGCGGTCTGACCTAACCAGGGAGAGCATCACACACGGGGAAGTACAGTGACCCCCCCCCCCCATTTGATGAGTACTATGTCTAGAGCATTAGAGCCCCTAGTGGGGGTTCAGACTATCTGTTCCAGAGCATTTGTGCTAACAAAGTCCAGGAACCTCTATGCTAGTGTGTTTAGCTTGTATATGTCCCTCAGTCTATGGAAGGATAGTTGAAATCTCCCATGACTAAGGTGTTGGGCTGTATGGCAAGGGAATTCCAGTAAATCAAGATAGGCGGTGTGCTTATCCTGGTTCATACTGCGGGATCTATAGCTAGCAATGATGTGGTATAGTACTTTTCTGATAGTTAATTGGACATGAGGTAGTTTGAGAAAGTCATGTTGTTTGACCAGTATCGAAGTGTATTTGGTTTTCATGAAGATGGATACACCTCCACCTTTAGTTCCCTCACACTTATTTTGAGGTCTGAATGTGTGGAAGTCATTATAGCCTTGCGCAGCTGGGGTGTTCTCAGTGGCTTTGAACCATGTCTCAGTAACTGTACAGATGTCAGCATCCTCCAAGGTGAGGAGTGCTTCCAGGGAGTGTTTAAACTCTTAGCATTAAGCAGCATGACCTTGAGTTTGTCTTGATTAGATTTTGTTACATTGGAAAATGTGTTGTTTTGACATTACCTAAAAAAGGCACTGTGGGGGAGACAAGGTCCTTTGCCAGCATCCGAAAGCCTAGGGAAGACAGGTGCTGACCATTTCTAGCAAAGCAGCAAGGTTCTGTCTACCATATCTTCCCAAGCTGACAGATACTGGATCCCCCTGGACTGACACCAGTATCTAAGCCTATTGTTAAAGTCAATTATTTTTGTTTATATTGTGGCATCATCCTGGGTGAGGGAAGGATACTGCTTAGGGTTAGGGACTTACCTGTCTGGGACACATAATCAGAGAGTTCCGTCATGTCTATCTTAAAATAGTTGAGAGAGGTCATTCACTCCAACATGGTCTATGACAAAGTAATAACTGTACTTGTTAAGTGACTTGAGTGCATGCATAATTTGTTGGATCCTGGTGCCTGACAGGCAGCTGACCGTGACCTTCTCTTTGTCCATTCTAGTGAAGAGGACATCTGTGTATCTCACTATGGAGTCACCTATGACCAAAACATTTGATGCGTTTTGCCTTGGGGCTTATTTCTTGAGATACTCTTGTGTATGTCGATATGTGTAATGTTTTCTTTTTGCGTAGTGGTGAGTTTGGGTGGTGTGTGTTTGGGAGGTCTCTGTTCTTTTGGTAGGCTTTTAGTGAGCACCTCCACATATGTGGGTTTATGTGTCATGGCCTTATTTTATATGAGAGGGGAGGTTTACATTAGAGGTGAAGAGTGTGTGTGTTGACAGCCTGTTTGATGTCTAGTTTGTTTTTATGTCAGAGAATTGACTCCAATTCCACAGTATATTTACATCTGTCACATAGGGTGTTAGCTTGCTTTAGAAGTAAATGGTTGTCAGTATACATGAAGCAATTGCTACATTTCCTGAAGATACCCATATAAATCAAGCTGGCATGAGAGATGATGGGAATTTGCCTGTCCATTGCAGCAGGATTTTTCTGAATGTGGTATTTGGGCAGGAAGTGGGCCAGCTGTACTTAGGATTTTGACTCAACTAGTGGGCTAGTTTGACTTGGAGTAGCTAAGGTAGTGAGTATATAATAGGTTGTGAATGATAAGTGCAAGAAAGTTGCTTAGAGTGCAACTGAGTTGCCCTTTGCTGAACAGGGAAGCTTGGGAGTTTCAACTGGAAGATGTCTTGGGAAATATAATGTTCCAGGATGTTTTCATCTATACAGGGCACTGCTAAACACATTTGTATAGTGTGCAGCAATGAGCAAATGTGAGACTTATATACAGACTAATTTAAAAGGTTTTTAACACAACTACCAATGGGAAAATCCCAAAATGAGCCTTTCTGCAGCAATCCCCAACTCAGTTGGGTCCTGAGCTACACACGTCTGCCACAAGGGTGCAGAGAGGTCTTCTTAATGTAACATGTCTCGTTTAAGAGCATAGTGATACCAAACAGACTAGATTCAACAGGTCTGAATCTAGCCTATGCTATGTAAGGCAACGAAAAACAATGTCTAGATGGGAAGGAGTATGGGAGAGTCACTCAAAGGTCAAGGTGAGACTGTTCAGCAGTACACCACTAGATGACCTGCAGTGGTACCAGTCTCTGCATAAACTGCGAGCTCCTTGAGCAGCTGTGAGCAGTGGGAGACCATGGAGAGCACCTCCGGCAGACAATTAAAAACCGAAGAAGTCTTTCTACATGCAAGAACAAGGAGGCTTCTATACCAGCAGGATGAAAGACCCCTACAAGATCAAACCCTCAGGGCAATCAGATAAAAACACTAAAAGCTTTGACCAGGAGTTCCCAACTTGGATGGGTTGAATTCAGCTCTCTGCTCCTACCAAAAAGAAAAAGAAACCTTCTAATGTAAAATTATCTGGTTTTGAGCTCAGCTGCAGAAACAAATGCTTTACAAGAGAAGTCAGAATTCTACATGCAGTATCAGGAATACTCAGAAATAAGTTCACTAACCCTGAGAAATGTTCAGAACTCACAAAAACTATGCACAATTTTGAAATATTTTGGCAGACTCAGAAGAACTTTAGCAGACGAGGTTAGAAAATATCAGACTATTGTTAAAAACAACCTAAGAGCAATACAGTAACACGCAGACATAGTTTATTTAAAAAGTACACTGCAAAACAGCGATAAATTCAACAAAATCAATAAAATGCAGCACAGCAGTGTTAAATAACACTGAAACAGTTAGATCAAGTACAGATAAAAAAATATTTATATCAGCTTTGTAGGTCCAGATGGTTTAGAAGCAATCCTAGTCTTGTAGCCACAGGTGTCCAAGCCAGGTGCAAGGAAGCTCTGAATAAGTGAGCATGATCTCACAAAAATGTAATTTGTTTATACCAGCAGGATGAAAGACCTCTACAAAGTCAAACTGTCAGGCCAATCAGATAAAAACGCAGAAAGCTTTGACCAGTAGTTCCCAACTTGGATGGGTTGAATTCAGTTCTCTCTGCTCCCACCAGAAAGCAATAAAAACCTCCCTAATGTAAAATGATCTGGTTTTGAGCTGAAGTGCAGTAACAAATGCTTTATAAGAGAAGTCAGAATTATTCCTGCACCATCAGGAATCCTTAGAAATAAGTTCACTAACTGTAGATCAATAGATGTGCATGCACCATTAAAAAACTATCAAAAGGCTTGCACAAGTGTATAAATACTGACCACATGCAAGCCTGACTGCCATTTTGTAGTTAGCTGTTGAGATATAAGCATGTATGTATGTAAGCATGTCTGTTGACTAGTTTGTTCATATTTTATGATGTTGCTATCCATCCTGATGTGTTTCTATGTATTACAGCATCTAAATAAAACCTCAGGTCTTCTTGTTATATGTATTAGAGACAAAAGGGCAACATGGTGTCAGAAGTGGCATGTCTAAAGGACATGTTGTTAGAAGAGGCATATCTAAAATGACATGAAGTCAGAAACAGCATATCCAAGGAGCATGAAGCTTGAGACAGCATGGCTAAAATAATTAGAGGCACTTGGCTACAGCAGGAGGAATATACAGGAGTGAATCATCCTAAAAAGGGGCAAACTTCGCAAAACAAGAGAGAAATGAATTTCAGATATTAAAATCTTGCTCAGCACTATTTATTTTAACATAATATGAAACAGGGCATACAGAACATTCTAAATAGTATTCACATAAACCGATATGTACAATATTGATAAAAATATTCGCATTACTATGGGAAAATGTTTGAAAAAAGTCCTAATTGCATAAAATGAATAAAATAAGGGGAACCACCACATTTTGGCAAAGCATGTATCTTTTTGTATTAAGCAAAGATATCCAAGTTATCAGAAGTTTATAAAGTATTTGCATGGTTGTACAGTGTTACAGTAAAGCTATTTCATAAAGTACAGCCATTACAAGGCACATTTCACAAAGTAAAGCATTTTGAAGAGTTTATTGTGCATTTGAATGTTGTTACAAGCTCACAGAACTGATTGTTCATACATAATTGCAAGAGTTATATTTTCAGTGTGTTTGTGTATACTTTGTGGGCATGGCAGATGGATTTCGAAAACCCAGTTCACTTGTGTTTGCCAGTAATATTACTGAGAACTGGAGAGTGTGTTTGAACAAGAGTACAACATTTTTATACAAGCTGCATTTTCTGATAAAGATGCCTGTACAAAGGCATTTATTCTACTTAATTTAGCTGGGTCAGAAGCCATGGAAAGGGAATGCCCATTTGTGTATGCACCTGCTATCTATGCTGGAGAGGGGGGAAACCATCATATTGTTGTACTGGCTGAGTCAAAGGAGGACCCTGAGTGCTTAAAATGCAAATCTAGAAACATGTAACCCCCGGACAAATGTTACTATGGAAAGGCACTTATTTTATGGAAGGGATCAAAAGCCTGGTGAAACTTTTGCAGCATTTATAACTGATCTGAGAAATAAGGCTAAAATGTGCATATTTAGAGATTTAAGGGATGAGCTGATAAAATACATACTTGTATGTGGTATAAAAGATGATGCTGTGAGAAAGGTTTTGCTTCATGACAGTCATTTAACTTTGAATAAGGCCATTGAGATTTGTCAGATATACGAGCTCACAGAAAAAAAACACAAATATGCTTACAAATAAGAATAGCTCTAGAAGGCACAGTGATAAAGCTCATGTTGATAGTATGCAGCACGTGGTTAAAAGAAACAGTCCCAAGCACATTGCAGCTTCAACCCCTGCAGCACTCACTGGTAAACCCCAGAACTATCTAGTAAGTTCCAGAAGGCGCACATCCTCACTGAAGCACAAGAGTGAGTCAGCAAACTCAAAGCATGGGTTTCAACCTAGTTTCGTTGTCAACTGTCATAATTGTAACGGAAGCCATGCATCTAAAAGGGAGAAATGTTTAGATTTTGGTCAACAATGCAACAAATGCAATATGTGGAATAATTTCAAAAGCTGTTGTAAATCAAAAGGCCCACATTCATGTTATTAGAAGGGAACATTTTAAGATACAAGTTGATCAATTAGAAAGCTATAGAGTAGAATTGTAGCCCACTCTTCATGTTGATGGTGTATCGGTGCTTCATGAAAGAATCCATGCAGTAGATTTAAGGGCAAAGAATGAAGTATTTTGTACTGTTTGGATAAATGGCAAACGCATAGAGATAAAAGCTGACACAGGTTCCACATGCAAAGTTATGTCTGCAGAAACATTTATTAGAGTGTGTAAGGGTGAAACGCTTGATCTCACAAGGTGTGAGAAACTTGTTGGTTATGGAGGTGAAGAAGTTCAAACTGAAGGTTTAATTGTGCTTTCATGTTACTTCCAGCAGAGCAGAAGAAGCTACAACTTGTTATTTTATGTGGTCACGAGAAGTGTCTAATCATTATTAGGGCTCAGAGACAGTTTACAAATGTGGCTGCTTTCATTTAATAAAAAAGTTCACCTTGTTAGTTTTAAAGACCACTACCCTAATTTTGCCCAATACATTTTTTCTACCTTTGCTGCTCTGTTCCAAGACAAATTAGGCAAACTTCCAGTTGTGTACTCCATGAAGTTAGATTCAAAGGTCAGTCCAGTTATCAAGCCAGCAAGTAAAGTTCCAGTAGCCATGCAGGACAGACTCAAAGCTGAGCTAGATAAAACTCTATGACAAGATGTTATTTGTCCAGTTGAAACTCCAACTGAATGGGTATCTTATTTTATTTATTTTATTGCATTTGTTTACTGGGAAAGTCCACTGGGCCTAAAAGAGCCTATTTTCAGTGGAGGCCCGGGGAGAAAAGCTCCAACGAGATACAGAAAAAATATAAACATTAATTAGTATAGAAGTAGAAACAGTGTTACAGATAGTAAATATAGTAACATATACAGAATATATACATAACATAATATATACATAAAAGCAGGAATCTAGTTTGTTTGATTACAGTAATATATACAGAAAATATACATTAAAGCAGAATTCAATTAATTCAATCAGAGTGGTATAAATCAGTATTATTGTACCAGTATCAACAAGTGAAGATAAAAATAAATATAGAGAAAGTATCATCAGTCACTAATAACAAAAGACATAGTAGTTTAGTAATCATATAAGGAGAGTGAAGAGGTTAGGTTATAGAGCAGGAACATAGCCAGGAAGAGTTGATGTAATTTTTCAGTATTTGTTTGAAGGTGGTGATGCTGCCTGTGTTTCTTATAGAAGGTAGAAGTGAGTTCCATAGTTTGGCAATGGTGAAGGAATAGAGGAGTTGACCAGCAGGTAAGGTGGGCTTATCTACTTTTAGAAGTAGATGATTTTCAGATCTTAGATGTCTGCTGGGATAGTATTTGGCAAGTAGAGTTGAGAGAGCAGGACAGTCTTCCATGGTGGTAGCTCATAAGAAAAGCTCAGATGACATCAGAATATGTATTGACACACAAGATTTTGGTGCAGCAGTAGCATTGTTGCCTCACAGCAAGAGGTTCTCCCGTTCGATTCTTGGCTGGAGTGCAGGGAGTGCCTTCTGTGTGGAGTCTGCATGTCATCCCCGTTGTTGGGTGGGCGTTCGAAAGACATGTGTAAATGGGTGTGCCAGCGTTGAAGGTTGAACATTGAGCTGGCACCTCGGCATTCGTGAAAATCGACTGACAATCATTAGTGGACTGGAGTTCCGCTTTGGTGACCCCTAACTGGGAAAAGCTGAAAGATGACAACAACACAAGATTTGAATAAAGCACTAAAAAGACCTCATCATCCAATGCACACGAAGTCGCAGCCTTGATGCTAAATGTCACTATTTTTCTGTCTTAGATGCAGAGTTCATTTTGGCAACTTCAGCTTGACAAGAGATCTTCATTGTTCACTGCTTTTAGTACTCCGTTTGGCAGGTACAGATTTTTGAGAATGCCATTTGGGATAAATTCTGCAAGTGAAGTTTTTCAGCGTGCAATGAAACAAACTTTTTCTGTGTATCCTTGTGCTATCATAGTAGACGACATACTAGTAGGAGGTTGTGATGAAGCAGACCATGACAGGGTCCTCAGAAAAGTTCTAGAAAGGGCATGGCAAGTGAATCTTAAGCTGAATCCACACAAATGCAGATTTAAGCTACAAGAAGTTACTTATGTTGGTCATTTATTTACAAGTACAGGCCTATGACCAGGCCCTTCAAAGCAAACAGCCATTCTCGAGATGCACGCTCTGGCAAAGTTCAAGCCCTGGCATGGTCAACTACCTACCCAAGTTCATTCCAGACTTCAGCCAACTTTCAGCACCACTTAGAGAGCTGACATATAAAGATGTATCCAGGTCTTGGTTAGAGCAACACCAAACAGCATTCAATGTCCTGAAATAAAGAATTGCTAGTCCACCAACTCTCAGATACTATGATGTTCACAAACTAGTTACACTTTCCTGTGATGCTTCTAAATTTGGACTTGGTGCAGTCATTCTACAAGAAGATCAACTTGTTGCTTATACATTGAGAACTCTTACCCAAACTGAGATGCAGTATGCCCAGCTCGAGAAAGGGCTTTTGGCAATTGTGTTTGCATTTTTGAAGTTCCATGATTATGTTTATGGTAGACACATTCAGATCAAAACAGACCACCAACCATTAGTCACTATCCTGAGAAAGTCAAAGCATTCAGCCCCAGCCCAACTGCAACGTATGATGCTGAGATAACAAAAATTCAATTTCAATCTTGTCTGCAAGAAAGGCAAACTTCTTTATCTTGCTGATACATTATCCAGATTGCCCAGAAATTCCACAGATTTGTATGTAAATCAAGGTTCTCAATCGACTGATGATTTTGAAGTCATGGAAGTGAGAAATATTTCTTCCACCCATCTTGATGAGCTGAGAGATCACACAACCACAGATCCAGTTTCACAAAGGCTCAACCACTTTATCAGTCAAGGACGGCTGTCAAAGCAACCTAGTTTACCTCAAGAAGTGCAACCTTATTTTCCATCCAGAGATGAGATTTTGGCTGACAAAGGTATCATGAAAGGTCCAAAAGTAATTGTTCCAAAGTCCTTGCAAAAAGAGTATATTGCTATCTTGCATTGTGGTAACCCAGAAACAAATCTACCAAAAGAAGAGCGAGATAATTAGTATTTTTTGAGATAATTAGTATTTTGGCCTTCTATGTCACAAGACATTGAGAGATCACTTTTTTCTTGTTCAGTGTGTTCTAGTACAAGCCACATCAACAGAAGGAACTGCTTCAGCTTAACCAGATTCCGGAACTACCTTGGTCAACAGTAGCCAGAGATATCTTTGAGTGAAATGGTCAACATTATTTGGTGTTAGTAGACTCTTATTCCAATTGGTTTGAGATTGACTTACTTACTAACCTAGCATTCAGTACTGTCATTACTAAGATGAAGCATCATTTTGCAGTACATGAAGTCCACACACATTACATCTGACAATGGCACACAGTTTACAAGCCAACAGTTCAAAAGATTTGCTGAAGAATTGGACTTTACTCATGTCACAGTTAGTTCAGAGTACCTGCAGTCAAATGGTTTGGCAGAATGTGCAGTGCAAAGTACAAAACGGTAATTTGAAAAGTCAGAATGAGATAATAGTGATATCCTTCTGAATCTCTTAAATCTCAGAAATGTAACTCGTGATAAACTTCTTGGTTCACCTGCTCAGAGACTTCTGTCAAGACAAACCAGAACCACATTACCAATCAGTAGTTAACTGTTGGTTCCATGTGTCAAGAACAACAGGTTAGTGAACACCAATCTGTTGAATAAGCACCTATCTCAGAAGTCCTACTACAATAAGACCAGCAAACCATTCAATCCATTATGAGAGTGAGAAGTGTTAAGGATGCAAACATCCAAAGGTTATGATCGGATTGGTGTCATGAAGAATATTGGTCCGGAGCTGAGATTGTATATTATAGAATCAGAAAGAGAAACTTTCAGGTGGAATCAGAAACAATTCTGACCAGTGTCTGAGCCTATAAAACATTAGACAGCCTGTGAGAAAGACTCTTTATCTCAGAGTGAGTTGTCCGGTGTTCCAATTCCAGAGGAAGTTCCAGAGGACATTCTCATTCCTGTGATGACTCCAGAAGTTCCTGATACCAATTGTGCACCGCAGAATGTCCTTGTTACTAAATTTAGTTCCAAATGTTATGTTATGAGATATGGTCGAATTTCTAAACCCCATAGCAGATATGAAGCAATGTGGACATGAACATTGCGTTTTGTTTCTAATTTCTATAGTAATGCAAAGAGCAATCTTTTTAAGATGGAGGATGTAGATCAATGGTAGTGTATATACCTTTAAGAAGCTATCCAAGGGCTTGCACAAGTGTATAAATACTGAGCACGTGTGAGCCTGACTGCCATTTTGTATTTAGCTATTGAGATGTAAGCATGAATTGATGTAAGCCCTGTCTGTTAACTAGTTTGTTCATATTTTATGATGCTGTTATCCATCCTGATGAGTTTCTATGTATTAAAGCATATAAACATATACAGAACCAACTGATATTGCCAACATCCTAGCAGATAGGTTCAGTGCTAACTTTACCCCCTTCTCACCCCCTAGAGGGCCCATCTCTATACCAGAAGAATACAAAGTTCCTATAATCATGGCTGCACAGGTAAAAAACACACTCTCCAAAGCCAAGAACACAGCATCCATGGGACCTGACAATATCCCAGGCTGTGTTCTACATGAACTACATAATGAACTGGCACCCTACCTAAGTACCATGTTCAATCATAGCCTCACCTCAGGCTTTGTACCCACTGAATGGGCGCACTGCGATGGTTATCCCACTCCACAAAGGGGGAGCCACAACGGGCCCCAGGAACTACCACCCCATTATTGTGACGAGCCTGGTCTGCAAGGCCATGGAACGTATCATTGTGGAACTCATAAACAAAGACATTGGGAATCTCCAAACTCTGGACTCTACCCAGTTTGGATTTGTAAAAGGCAGATCATGTCTCCTAAACCTGATTGACTTCTTTGAAGCAGTCACCAAATCCATTGATGAGGGTAAAATGGTTCACACAGCTTATCTAGATCTCGCCAAGGCTTTCAACACCATCCCCCACTCTGGAATTATAGATAAGCTCACTAAACTAGGTATAAATCCCTATGTCACAAGATGGGTTGCCAACTGGCTCACGGACAGAACCTGCACTGTGAAAGTAGCAGATTCCAAATCCGACATCAGACCAGTGACAAGTGGAGTTCCACAGTGTTCAGTCCTGGGTCCTCTCCTGTTTGGTATCTACTTCTCTGAGATGCAGGCCAACATGGAAGGTCTTTGGCTAACAAAATTTGCAGATGACTGCAAACTAGGAGCCATAATTGAAACTCCTAATGATGTGGGCAAACTGCAAAAGGGCCTCAGTGAGACAGATACCTGGTGTCAAAGCCATGGCCTGAAGCTCAATGCCAAAAAGTGTATTGTCATCCCCTTTGGTAAAAGCTCTGTACCCATGAACTACCACATAGCTGGTAGTCTACTTAATGCTGAAAATGTGATGAGACTTTGGGACACAGGTGGACAGTAGTCTCTCCTTTGATAATCACATCGCCACAGTAGTCAGGACATCCTTCTACGTGGCTCATCTCATCACAAGAGGATTCTCATCCAGAAAAAAAGAGGTCATTGTTCCCCTCTACTCATCACTTATTAGACCCATTATAGAGTACAATGCCCCTTTTGGTATGTACCTCACAAGACATCTACAACAACTGGAAAGACCACAGAAATACCTCACAAAGAGGATTACTGGCCTCAAACAGATGCCCTATGCAGACCGTCTCAAAAAACTACATCTTTACTCCATCGCATATCGCCTACTCAGGGGCGATCTCTGCCTAACATACAAAGCTATGTCAAACCCAGAGCTGTTGGACATGCTCCACTTAAAGAAATCCCAATCCCTCCGAGCTACACGCTGTAGGGACCTAAACCTTGTCACCACAATAAACAGAACATGCTGGAGGGATAGATTCCTGTTCCAGAGACTTCCCATACTCTGGAACAGACTACCTATCTATGTCAAACAGAGCTCCTCATTAGCACTCTTCAAGAAAAATCTTAATGATTGGATGGGAAATGGGAAACTCACCCCAGGGATCACTTCTGTGGCTCTGCTCAACAGGGGCACAGGAAAATAATTTTCTTGGGTGGCGAAAGCCAGGGTACATTTTTTGGCTAGGCTTGTATGGGCCCTAGGGCCAATAGCCTAGTACCTACCTATGAACAAAACCCCAGGTTTTCTTGTTATGTGCATTAGAGACGAACGAGCGACACTAACCCTGAGAAATTTTCACAACATGAAAAAAAACTTTGCGACACTTAGAAATATTTTGGCAGACTCAGGAGAACTTTGGAAAAGAGGGTTAGAAAATATCAGAATACTACTAAAAACAACCTAAGAGCAACACAGTAACACAAAGATGGAGTTTCTTTAACAAGTGCAGGCTGAAAAATAGTGATACATTCAACCAAATCAAAAAATGCACTACATAAGTGCTAAATAGCACTGAAACAGTTAGAGCAAGTGCAAACAAAAATACTTATATCAGCTTTGTAAGTCCCGATGGTTTAGAAGCAATCCAAGTCTTGTAGCCACAGGTGTTCATAGGTTCATAGTTTCATAGGTTAGTACTAGGCTTTCAGCCCTAGGGCCTATGCAAGCCTAGTTATAACAATTCCCTGGATATTTCTTCCCACAATATTTACTTCCCTGGACCCCTGTCTAGCAGGGCGACTGACATGATCCCCGGGGTGAATTTCTTATCTCCCATCCAATCATCAAGGTTCCTTTTGAAGGGGGCCAATGAGGCGATCTGCTTGACATGTATGGGCAGTCTATTCCAGAGTATGGGGAGTCTCTGGGTCAGGAACCTATCTCTCCAGCATGTTTTGTTCATTGTGATGACAAGGTTTAGATCCTTGGAGCGTGTGGCTCTGAGGGCTTGGGATTTCTGTAAGTGGAGCATGTTCAACAGCTCAGGGTTTGACATGGCCTTGTATTGTTAAGCAGAGATTGCCTCTGAGTAGACGATATGCCACAGAGTATAGCTGGAGTTTTTTTAGACGGTCAGCATATGGCATCTGCTTTAGGCCTGTGATTCTTTTAGTGAGGTATTTCTGTGGCCTTTCCAGCTATTGCAGATGTCTTGTGAGGTACATACCAAACGGGGCATTACACTCTATAACAGATAGATGTTGACAGATGCACAGCAAAATAATAGGCATAGTTTTATTCAAACTAAAGGGGTGGCGAAAGCCACATAACTATGGGCTAGGCTTATAAATGCCCTTGGGCAGATAGCCTAGTATGAACCTATGAACCTATAATGGGTCTAATGAGGGATGAGTACAGTAGGACAATGACCTCCTTTTTTCTGGATGAAAAGCCCTTAGTGATGAGGTGTGCCACATAGAAGGATTTCCTGACTGTTGTGGCGATGTGGTTATCGAAAGTGAGACCACTGTCCACCTGTGTCCCTAAGTCTCTCATCACACTTTTGATGTTTAGCGTCCTGCCACCTATGTGGTAATTCATGGGTACATGTTTCTTTTCCAAAGGGGATAACTATACATTTCTTGGCATTAAGCTTGAGCCCATGGCTCTGGCACCAGGCATCTGTTTCTGTAAGGCCTTTTTGTAGAACATCCACATCATTTGGGGATTCAATAATGGCTCCCAGTTTGCAATCATCTGCAAACTTTGTTAACCAGAGTTCCTTAGTGTTGGCCTGTACTTCAGAGAAGTAGATGCCAAACAAGAGTGGTCCCAGGACTGAACCCTGAGGTACTCCACTTGTCACTTGTCTGGAGCTGGATTTGGTGTTGGCTACTTTTACAGTCTGGGTTCTGTCAGTAAGCCAGTTGGCAACCCATCGAGTGACGTAAGGATTTATGCCCAGCTTAGTAAGTTTATCTATGATTTCAGAGTGGGAGATGGTGTCAAAGGCCTTGGCGAGGTCCAGATAGGCTGTGTGGACCACCTTACCCTCGTCCACAGCTCTGGAGACTGATTTGAAGAAGTCAATCAGATTCAAGAGGCAAGATCGGCCCTTCACCAACCCAAACTGGGTGGGGTCCAGTGTCGGAAGGTTGCCAATGTCTTTGTTTATAAGTTCCATGGTAATGCATTCCATGCCCTTGCAGATCAGGCTTGTCAGACTGATGGGACGGTAGTTCCTGGAATCCTAGGTGGATCCTTCCTTGTGGAGTGGGATAACTGTAGCTCTGCGCCACTCAGTGAGCACAAAGCCTGAGGTGAGGCTATGATTAAACAGGACACTTAGGTAAGGTGCCAGTTCATTTTGTAGTTCATGTAGTACACAGCCCGGGATGTCATCTGGTCCCATGGATGCAGTATTCTTAGCTTTGGAGAGTGCGGTTTCTACCTGTGTGGCCGTGATTATCGGAATTTGGCAATCTGTTGGTATTGAGATGGGTCCTTTAGGGGGTGAGAGGTGGGTGAAGTTGGCACTAAATCGATCTGCCAGTATATTGGCAATATCCTTGGGATCAGTATATTTAATGCCATTCTTTTGTAGCTCAGAGCAGATCTGAGCATTGCCATTTAGATTCTTAACATAACTATAGAATGCCTTGTGGTTGTCTTTGGAATCTTTGGCAATTTTATTTTCATAACTAGCTTTTGAGGATTTTATGAGGGATCTCAGCTTCTTACTGAGGCTGGTGAGGGAGTTTTTTGCATCCTGGGATTTTCCTCTTTTCTGCAACAGTTTCTTCCTTCTGTTGTATAGTTTGTTTATAGCAGGGGACCACCAGATTGGCTTCCTTTTTTTGGAGAAGAGCATCTTGGTTTTATTTGGGATGGCACGATTCATGCACGAGTGGATGTGCTCGTACAGTACCTTAGTGTAGGATTCTGCAGTCAAACTTCCAGATCCCGTCTGCGTGGGTGCTGTGAAGTTTGTCACTTCTGACTTCAGTAGCATGCAGTTGGCTTTGGAGAAGTTTTTTAAGGAGGTTTCCTTACTGGGGGGTGGGATGTGGATGTCAAAGGTGATTTGTTTATGGTCAGACCTTACCAATGAGGGGTTGGCCACTGGTGTGGAGCATCTATCTCCCATGTTGGTAATGACCAGGTCTAGGATATTGGCTCCCCTGGTGGGACAATGGATTAGTTGATCCAGGGCATTGGAATTTATGAATTCCAAGAACCGTTGAGAAAAGGAGTTGGTACCTGAGTAGTTTTCCCAATTAATGGCAAGGTAGTTGAAATCACCCAGTATTAGGGTGTTTGGTTGTATCTTAATATTTTCCAGTATGTTTAGAAAGGTGTAGTGAGAATCTTGGGGCATGGTGGGGGATCTGTAGCAAGCTACAATTTGGATTGCAGTCTTACCTAGTGTTAGTTGCACCTGGAGAATTTCAGATGCATTGTGTTGTGCAACTAGCCTGGAGGTGTGAATATCCTTGGTGAATATGGACACTCCTCCACCTTTAGTGTTTAAGTCTTGGTTTTGTGGCTGAAAAGTGTGGTAAGAATTGTAGCCTGGTATTGCAGGGGTGCTCTCTGGAGCCTTGAACCAGGTCTCAGTTACTGCACAGATATCAATGTTGTCCATTTTTAGGAGTGCCTCGAGAGAGTGCATTTTGAGGTTTAGACTTCTAGCATTGAGTAGCATTACCTTCAGATTTTGCATGCGCATATCTGTTACGGTGGTGGTTTTATCCTTTGACCCTTGCCTAAAAAAGGCACTATAGGGGTGGCAAGAGCTTTAGCCAGTAACCTGAATCCCAGGGGTGACAGGTGCAGACCATCTCTGGCAAAGCATCATGGTTTGTCGATCATGTCTTCCCAGGCAGACAAATACTGGATCCCCTTTGAATGACACCAGGAGCTTAGTCAATTGTTGATGGCAATCATTTTGTCCTTATACTGTGGTATCATTCTGGGTGAAGGCAGGATGCTACTCAGGGCTAGGGTCATACCTGCCTGGGTCACATGATCCAAGAGCTCTTCCATGTCTCTTTTCATGTAGTCCAGGGAGGTACATCTCAAGTCATTCACTCCAGCATGGACAATGACAGAGTTGTATTTGTACTTGTTGTGGAGTGACTTGAGTGCATGCGTTATGTGGCGGATCCTGGCACCTGACAGGCAGCTGACTGTAATTGTCTCCTTGTTCAGCCTGGTGAGTGGGACATCAGTGTGCCTGACTATAGAGTCACCTATGACTAAAGTGTTGGGTACATTGTCTTGCCTTAGGGGCTGTTTTTGGGTGGCACACTGGTGTTGTGAGCTTTGTTTCACTTTGGTTGTGACTGGTGTTTGTGTTTCGGCTTCAGAGGTCCTTGTTGCTTGGGCAGGTTAATGTTAGGGGCCTCCACATATGTGGGCTTAGTGTTGCTATGTGTGGTTGCTGATGGTGTGGGTTTTGAAGGGCTATGAGTTGCTTGAGGTGTAATGCAGGTGTTAACCTTCTCCTCTTGACTGTCTAGCACAATCTTGGCCAGAGAGAGCTTAGCTTCCTGTTTGGCTATGTAAGTGCATCTCTCGCGGGTTGTAGTGTTGGATGGTAGGAGGAGAGGATTGTCTGTGTAAATGAGGCAGTTGCCGCACTGCCCCAGTATGCCCAGATTCACCATGAGGACAGGAGAAATCACCAGAAGCTGACCCTTGGACATGCCTGTTTAGGTGCTGTTTTGTAAAGTTTAAGAGCTGTTTTCTCTTACCTTTGCAAGGTACTCTGCAATTATAGGCTGTTTAGTGCCTATGATTAATTTCTCCTTATTGACAAGGAGAGCTGAGTGCTTGAATCAGTTTCAGGCTTCCTAGTGCTTTCTTGTAAAGTTTAAGAGCTGTTTTCCCTTACCTTTGCAAGGTACTTTGCAATTATAGGCTGTTTAGTGCCTATAATTAATTTCTCCTTCCAAGCCAGGCATAAGGAAGCTCTGAATAATTGAGCACAATCTCACAAAAATTTAATTATTTTATAACTATTGGAGTATATAGACCACCAAAGTCAAGTGCTGATGACCTAGAGGGATACATATATTTCTTGCATGAAACACAACACAGGAGTGAAAAATAATAGTTGCTGGGGACTTAAATTTATCAGAAACAATGCTAATTCAACAACATCAGTAAAGAAACTATTTTCAATAAATGTTCAGAATTGTCAGAATTCAAAAGGTTGAGACTTTAAACCATATATATGCATGCATATAATGAAAATAGCTCTATAAGCACCTATAACATGATGTTCTATAACAATGTAATAACAGCGGTAAATAAAAAAATTCTGTGATATAATTTATATAGTCTTAACTTTAGCATTTAATATGGTCATATACAAAAGTATGATCAATAAATTAGAATTACTTTAAGAAGTGTATAAAACTTAAAATAGTGCCTAAAGGAATGAGGCACTGGCAGTTCCATACAGGACTGCTAGAAGGCTCCAATTTTCATAAGGCTTTAGTTATGCTTTTTGATAAACATGGGTTGGAAGTGTTAAATTTATTTTGCACCCATTATCAAGATATAGTAGATGAACTATTGGCAGAAATAGAAGAACTCAATGAATCTATTAAGGCTGATACTGACTTCAACAGATACCAATATGAATATGACAGATGCTTTTTAAGTATAGACGACCATATTATTAAAATGAATGCTACCAAAGTGAAGAAAATTAAGCGAGATCTGAATGACTATAGTGATGGTAAAGCGTACCCCCACCCCCCATTGGCACAAAAACCATTGGCTGGGAATGGCCCCTACTTGAGAAATGCAGAGGGTACCACAGACGTGCATGGGGGAAATATAAACCAGGTTTTAGAAATAAATGAAGAAGGGTATGATGAACCAAATGTTGACCCTAATGGGGTTCCTAGGAGGAGTGAGAGACTATTACAACAACAAAATCGGCACCCATCAAATAACTTCCAACCCGAAAGGAGGGAAGGGAATGCTGCTATTGCTACCAGTAATGATAGAGGGAATAATAGGAGCAGGAATTTTCAGGAACAGGCCTCGAGGCGTTCTTCACAGAACAGGAGGCAGAATGGGAACAGGAGGAGGAAACGGTGAACAACGACCACACCATAGTGAACTTTTTGGATGATCGGCCTATATGTAACATCGTATCTAATTCTCTAAATGACTTTAAAATTTATAATTACACTAATTTATCTATTGGTGTTGAGACTGTAGATTTATTAAGTAAAGGATACACATTTGTACCATCAAAAAAGTTTAACATGGCAGAAACTTTAATAGATTTAAAGTTGTTTACCAGAAAGCTTAATTTGTTAACATTGCTAGGAAGTGATTTTAACAAAAAAACGGTTTATTTTGTGTCAGGTGTATACAATCCACCTTTGCATCCTTCTCTGGCCCTTTTTGAGAAAATAATGGAAATGGACCTTAGGAACCTCAAAGAAAAGAATAAATACTATAAAAACAACCTTACTAAGGAAGAGAAAGATTTGTTGACACTTTTGAGTCAAATGCCTATCAGGATAATGCAACCTGATAAGGGGGGAGGTCTTGCCATTATGTTCAGTAGTGATTATAACGTTAAGATGACCAAGATTCTAGAAAGCGAGACTTATGCTAAGGCCTCAGTGAGTGAAATGAACTCTGCCCATTATAAAATTAAAACATTTTTTGAGGAATTATACATAGAAAGAAGGATAGAAAAAGACATGTATGATTATCTACACCAATCCAAAATCAGGACTCCTGTCCTATTTGGTATACCAAAGGTGCATAAAGACTTACAAGACCCACCTATGAGGCCCTTAGTAGATGGTAGGGGTAGTTTAACATATACTTGTTCTAAAGTAGCAGATAAAATATTACAAAAATATATAAAGAAGGAGAAACAGATCTCAAAAGACTCTTGGTCTTTCCTCAGGGCAGTTAATCAATTGCCATTTACCCCTGACAGTTACTTGGTTACATTAGACGTTAAAGATCTGTATTCCAGTATACCACATGAAATAGGGAAAGAATGGACATCCCTTTTGTTAGGTGAACTAGGAGCACCTATTGAAGAGATTCAGTTGGTAAGAGAACTTTTAGATACAATCCTCTCCTACAACTACATATTATTTAAGAAGGAAATATACCATCAAAAAATAGGCGTGGAGATGGGCTCCCCTTGTGGAGCCAGTTTCGCCAATTTAGTAATGGACTATTGGGAGAGGAAGACCATTTTGGAAAAAGATACGGTCAAGAAATATATTCCATTTTACACAAGATTTCTTGACGACATCTTTTTGATCTTTGTTGGAAAGGAAGAAGAAATAAAACAACTTTTTCATGATTTGGATGTAAGTACTGACTTTCTTAGTTTTACACATAAATACAACAAGAACTCAATGGAATACTTAGATATACACCTGAGAAAGGATTACACTAACAATAGATTTATGTCTAGAATTTATAGAAAGGAAACTTATTCCAACAAGTTCCTACATTTCACTAGCTGCCACCCATTACACCAGAAAAAATCTATTATTAAAGGTCAAATGGTGAGGGCAGCAAGGATGATCACAAATGACAATGACTTTTTGGAAGAATGTGAGGTGCTCCAAAACTTTTTTCTTCAAAGGGGATACCCAATGAATTACATCCAAGAGATCTTTTTAGAGGTACAAACTAAGAGATCAAGAGGTGAATACCTACCTCTACTAGGAACATCCCAAATAAATGGAAATGATATAGGGCCCGATTCAACTAGTGAAGTGAAGATGAATTATTCATGCAGTCTTATAACAACTTTTAATTTGAATTCTATGGACATTAGAAATATTGTCTTAAAAAATTGGGAGTTGCTATCATCTGATAGCCACTTAAGAACTTTAGTACCAGAAAAACCGAAGTTAATATACAAGAGGGGGAACAATTTAAAAGAAATTTTACAAACAAAAAACCCTAAAATTGTCACTAGTGCAGGGATGTCAAAATGTGGAAGTTGTAACTTCTGTAAGTTTATAGAAGAAGGCTGCACATTCACGATAAACAGAACAACTTATAAAATTAAGAATAAATTTAACTGCAATAGTAAACAGGTTGTTTATAAAGCAAAATGCGTGAAGTGTGCAGCCTTCTATATAGGCAAAACCGATAGGAAATTATGTGATAGGTTATATGAACATAACTATTGTATTAGTAGACAAAAGTTAGAAAATGCACTAGCTAGACATTGCTTGGAAAACGAAGGTCACAGTTTTAAATTTAAAGCCATAGAACAAATAAGTGAGGACCCAAGAAGTAATTATGAACCTTTAAAACTGGAAAGAAAAGAACTGGTGTGGCAGCTGAGAACCAGTGCAAATCAATATCCAGGAATAAATGAAATGTCCTCTATAAAATGTATTTTGAGGTTGAAAAATATGGAGAGATGATATGTATGGATGAAATTAACTGTGACATTCCAGTAGGCAGTTTTATCAATCTCAGCATCCCTCTATATGTAGATATGAATTTTACATGATTATTTACAATTTTTACATGAGTATTTACAACTCCCCATAGGACCCACCCAGGTTCCATATAGGTTATCAGTGACTTTTGACGTTTTAAAATTTTAAAAATTTTGATTTTTTATTTTGGTAACATCTTAGACTATAAGAACAAAATATGTCGTCCAATGTAACTGTCATTAATTTATTATGAGTGAGCTCTTAAGAGAATGTTGCATAAAACTAATGATTTTTATTAAATATATTGGTCTTTAAATAATTGTTTTAAAATGACTAGTTTAAAAAGATGAGTTTTAAAGGGATGAGTTTTTATAATGTGATTTTTCTGTTGCCTTGAAAAGTGAGATTCAAATGGTGCACATATTAGTGTTAGCTATATAATATACACTCACACTAGTTAAGAAATGTTTTTAAAAAATGTTTATCAACATTCTTGCATCCTATATAATTGTTATAATTGTTCAACTATTTTAATATACTTAAATGCGTCTTTAGTGTTTAATTTATTAAGAATAATAAATTTATTTATATATATTTGTATACAACACACAAATATGTGCTTATGCATGTATTAGGCAGACATAAACAAACAAAGTTCTTTTAGGAACGTTTAATTTATCTATTATTCAATTAACACAGGGTTTTTAACACAATAAAAGGAGCAAACTGCAGTCCGTATTGTCTTCTGAGGAAGTTGTGCATTACTGTGCAACGAAAAGTGTATTGCATTTTAGCACTTAAGTTGTTCAACAATAAACGGAATTGATTCGTGATTTCAGCCTCAAAGGAGTTTTCTACTAACTGCAGCATTTCAGTATTTGCAGCGTTTTATTAACTCTAACGTGTGAATTACTGCATTTTGTTTTGGAAACGTTGCCTCTTCTGGGTCTACTGGTTACTTTCGCAAAATAAATTAGAATAACTAGGTATTGATATAATCTTAATAAGAAGGATAGTTGCATGGCTTACAAATTGACATGGCAAGTATATAGCAAATGAACAGGTGAAATTCTAGGTTACAGTCAGGGTGTCCCACTGGAGTATGTCTAGGCCCTTACTTGTTTAGGTTATATCTTTCATATCTGTCTTTTTCATATGGTGTTCTTAAGTCTGTATGCAGATGACTTTAAAATGGGATTACATGCGTTACAGATAGGGCACATCTGGAAAATATGTGAATAAATTAACCATTTATGCACAGGAGAATTTTATATTAACAGACACATCAAAAATTAATCATATGAAATTTGGGAGATGTAGACATAAAAGTAAATATTTCATATTGATTGTAACTGTAGACTCTTTTAAGGACCTGCGTGTCTGGGTAAATCCAGCTTTGGGTTTTTCTAATCACAGCAACCAATGATAGTTATAGTGCTATAGGCTGTATAAAAAGATGTATAAAGTCTAGGAAATCAGAAATGATGAAATAATTGTTCAATTGTTACATTAGTCCCAAGCCTGAGTATGGAATAACAATATGGAAACCTTATAAGAAAATAAGCAAGAATAAATAGTAAAGAGAACAGAGGAAATACACCAAGGATGTTGTCATGGATGTGAAATTTTAAGTTGTTATGAAAGGCTAAAATATCTGAACTTGTCCAGTGTCACATATAGATATTTAAGAGGAGACCTTATTCATGTATATAAGGCATTTAGAAGAACTTCCTCTGGGAATGCCTTGGGTTATGAAAAAGTAGTAGAGAATCATCTGACAACCTATATAGAGGATTATATATGAATGAGAGGTGTATTAATTGTTTCTCTGAGAGATCAGCTGATGCATGGAATGGATGACCAAATTACATTAATGCAAGCATTAGTTTACATATTTTAAGAACAACCCAAACACTTACTATACGAACAACTGCTTTGGTATATTGGCACTTAGAAGGGCATTATTGCCCATTCCAGAAATATTTGCACATGTGTATGTATGTCTATAGCTATATCTGTGTACAGATAGATAGACAGATAGATAGATACCCAGACAGATAGATACAGGTGTGTGTGTGTGCGTGTGTGTGTGTGTGTGTGTGTGTGTGTGTGTGTGTGTGTGTGTGTGTGTGTGTATATGTGTGTAAAGAATCAGTTTGCTTACCTACTAATTATATCAATAACATAAAAATAAGAGATAACATACTCTAGTTCTATATTTCAATATAAAAATATATTTTGCCTTGTAATCTAGTGGCAAAATGTGCATATTCTGCATCAATCAAAACATTAAAAAATAGATCTTCTCCAATGAGAAAAGAAATAACTGACATTGCCTGTCACTGTATGCAGTTGCAGAACACAGCACAACAAAACATTAAACAGAATGCATCTGTTGTTCTTTCATGACATGATGAGTTTTCTAAATTTTTATTTATCAAACATCAACCAAAAAATGTTTACTTTGAGCCCCCTATGTGTACTATAAGAAGAAACTGGATTTGGAAAAATGTCTGAAGGCCAAGTCATCTAAATGCATTCCAAAAGTCACCATAAGACTTGCCTAGGAGTTTTCTTCTTCTTTTGGCTTTTTCCCAGTTAGGGGTCACCACAGCAGATCACCTTATCCGCTCCTGATTGGCAGTGGAGTTTTACAGTGTCGAGTTGCCAGCCCGGCGCCCAACCTTCCACAGAAGGCACACACATGCACACACTCACACCTAGCAGTACTAAGACAAAATGAAATTGGGTTTGCAACATGTAGTTTTAATCAATTTTTCCTTTGATTAAATATTTTTGAGTAGAAAAATATTTTGTTGGAAAGCAAATTATGCAAAGATTTATGACATATATAGTTCATAGCTTCATACACTCTAAAAACAAGTGATGTTAGCCAAGTGAAGTTTCTATAATAAAACTATGTGATACCTAGTAGAGTAAGATTAATGGCAAAATGTATACTTTGGATAGCTGGAAACGAGTAGAAAGTTTCTATAAGATCTTCAGTACTGCAAATGCTGTGGTTACCATCATGGTAGGTACTAATGCTTTTAACTGAGATTCTTAGGGAAAATCCTTTCTTTATTGATAGACTATTTTACTTTAGTTCCTTCTACTGACTGATATCAAAAAGCTGCCTCCTGCTTTAAATGCAAATGGTCTATTGTGATCAGTGTACTACCCCAGGAAATAAACTAACTACCTAACTAACTAATTTGCTAACTAAATGAATAACTGAATAAGTAAACTTGAACTGACAGAAAACAACTGTAAGGTCAGTGTTAGTACAGCATAACATCCTCAACTCCCATGCAGCTTCCCTGAACCAATGTTGTCTATATATATATATATATATATATATATATATATATATATATATATATATATATATATGTTGACATCCTGAAGGTAAACCACTCTACATCATAAACGTAAATATGTACTTCTTAGTATGCAAACTGTGGAAAAAAAAAAAGAAAAGAAAAGAAAATGAGTTTAAATGGCATACTACTGCAGCAAAAAAAGAAGGGGGAGGGAAAGCTCTGAAGAAGTTTCGACAGTTGGCTGGAAGGTGGAGGCACGGTGGGTCTTTGTTCCTGTAGTATATAGAGTGCTCCTTATTTCTCTGTAGCATTTCCTGTGCTGGTGTATTTCCACCTAAGCCACAAGGGGCTTTTCTCAGGCTTGGAGTTATGTTGACAACAGGTGCACCATGTGCATGTGTGGCATGCTGATAAGTATCACAAGTTCAGGGTTCTGATTATGGCTCCAAAAAAAAAAACAATAATAAAGGGTCCAGATTTGCACTTTAGCAGTTCAGAGTTTGCTGCATGCTTTATGTTTAAATCTCTAACTGGTAGTTGTCTGGCAACCAGCTTATGGTCGCCATTGTTAAGTAATTACATAAATGGGGATTCGGGAGGAGGGGGAATTCAGGTAGATTTGTTATTCTAGCTACTTGGTATATTTGGATTTCAGCCTTCAACTAGCTGGAGCACAGATGTCTATCTGGCTTATGAACTTTTTGGCAAATCATTTTGGTTTAAATTGGAGGGAATGACCATACTTCTTAACTGTTCAGACTTTCGCAGAATGCCCAGATTTGCCTCATATTTTGGTTCGTTTTCGTAAATTGTTTTTTTTTTTTTGGCAAAGTAGTGGTAAGCCATTGCAGACTGCATTTCAAAACTGTCAGACATTTGAGTTCCAGCCTTCATAACCTGCTGAACATTCAGGTTAATGTAAAACTTGTTATGGTATTTAAATTCTCAGTAAGAGTAAAATATATAAAGTTGTCCCTACATTTGGGCCTTTCTTAGTTTGTGGTGCCTTTGGCACATTTTCTTTAAATAGTTGTCCAGAATTTTGCATTGACAGGTTAAGAGATATGTCCTGTGGATAGGGTATTGTTTATTTATTGATTGTGTTGGTGTTCTCCTTTGCTTTGCTTTACAGATAGAAGTGGAATGAGCATTCTGTTACTCAGCTGAGTTGAGGAAGGTGATTTCCGTAGGTTTTGAGATTGAGCATGCTTGCTGTGGCGTTGACCGTCATGGGGGATGGGGGAATAGTTGGGTAGCTCGGGCAAACTGTATGTGCCTATTTGAAAATAATAAGTAATTAATTATTAAAATAAAAATAAATTGATAAGAGGGAGGGTGAGCTGGCAGAATGGGGATTTCATTGGCCACTATGGTAGTGGCAGAAAAATACCGATATAGTGTTTGCAGTGTTCTTTCATTTGTCTGGTGTACTTGTATGAAAAGATTGCTGTGCCTTTATAATAACAGTTGAGTTTCATTGTAGGATGTGTGCTCTCAATTTTTAACTGCTTTTGTTCATCTGGTGTCTGATATAAAAGGTTTTAAAGAGTCATTTTTTCATGCAGTCTCTGATTACTTTTGTAATTAATGCAGGGTCATGGGGGAGCTGAAGCCAGCCCTGACACTTTATCCTTGTTTTATTATCTTTGTTTCCTATGTTTTTGGCTTTGTTCAGATTTCGTGCACTGGAGGGTTGAGTGGTATGGATCTCATGGCTAGAGAGATGTCTAGAGAAATACTTTTGAAAGAGGCATTGATAGTAAGGGGTTTGCTGAGCAAACAAATATTGACATTGCTCTGCATCTGGAGGAGTTGTTTTTGGAAATAGGATGAGCCAGTCAGAGGGCACCACAGATGTCTTGATCTCCTATGGCAGGGTGAATCAGAAGGGGGGGGGGTTGTTGCCCATATGGTTTGGAAGATGTTTGGTTTGTCAAAATTATCTATGCCGACTTTGATTTGTCACAGTTAAGCTAAGATGCATGGGCAAGGGTTAAGCAATGGTGTACTGTTTTTTTAACCACACCAGGTGTGTTCTTCTCTTTCCTGAGAGCCGTATTATAACCAAGTTGCTTTATTTACCACAGATTATCCTGGCTAATTGTAATTCATGGAGACCTATTTGTCTGGTGTATGGTTAACCAGGATGAAAATGGACATAAGATCTTTGGTAGGCATGACTGGGTCATCGTCATAGGCTACTGTCACTGGTTAATATAATGGTGTGTACTACCATTACCTAGGAATATTAAGACAAATTATTTTAAAATGGGTTTACTTGGTATAAATGGGAAAGCTAAGAGTACTTCACACCACGTGTTCGGAGAACAGACTGCAGGGTAAAGGGAGAAAAGATCCATAATACTAACCAATATTACTGAAATAGGCGTATTTGTAAACAAGAATACCACAGATTTTAATCTGCTTTGTTTCACACTAGTTAGATTTCCAGAAACTTGATTTGAAACCATAGGGTGGTGCAATGTTATCTTTTATATAATTTCTTCAGATGTTACAAAGGGTTAGGTTGTAAAGGGTTAGATTAATTTGTCTCATTCTTGACAGTAGCTTAATTTTATTTTAGTTCATAGAACAGCTGAATGGTAGGAAACAGTAATTAATTGAGGAAGTAAAAGTTGTGAAAATGATTGGAAGGAACTCGATGTCACTCTGATATAACTCTTCATACGTCCATTTTGCAGTGCACTGGTGAAAGTCATTTGGTTTAGTTGGAGGAGATAGGGACTTTATTACTGTTCACATAACTTATTTTTGTTCATACTAAAATGGTTTAGCTTAAATTGCTGAGATAGAACACTAATAAATATTTATTTTCCTCTAAGGTACATGACATCTGTGATTTACAGAGCTCCTTTTACCAGTTGTTTCAGTGCTTACGTGGAGATATTATTGTAATGGGTGTTTACATAAATGATTCTGAGGCTATTTTAAGGTATAGGTTTATTTGGCCTATACCATGATATATAGGTTTTATATGGAAATCAGGATGTGGACAAGGTATATTGATATTAGTTGCAACATACGCCAGTCTGGTATCTCACTTTAAATTTTGGGTTTTAATGAGGGTCATGGATTTAATGTTGTTGTATGTTCTTTCCTTGGCTGTGAAAGGATTTGATGGGAGTAAGGTGGTGTTGGATTGAGGTGAGGGGGGGCAGGGCAGTGTAGCAGGTGCAGTTTAGGAGAGATGGGGGGCTTGACACTGCTTAATGTCATTAAGAAGTTTTGGTGGGTGTACAGAGAATTTACAGTGTTCTTTCTTTTGCGGGGGGGGGGAGAGAAGTCAGTGGCATGAAGGAAGTGAATTTGGAGGTGATGGACATTCCTACTGTTCTGAATATGCAGGTCGCTGGAAATGCCCTGGTCACCAGAGTGATGCACAGCGAGGTCACAGAGGGCTGTCTGTGGAGTGAGCAATGGTCAGCGGCATTGAAAGGTAATACAATCTGATGGAGTGGATGCTCTGGTGGCTGGAGTGGGGCACAGTGAGGTCAGAGGTAATTTTTCTTTATTCAGGATCATTAAGGCATGTACGAGTTACAGCTGTTTGGGGCACTGTGGTGGCAAGTGAGGAAGAGAGAGGTTGGAAGCAGTGTAAAACAGTGATGGGATTGTTTATGGAGAGTGTAGTGTTCCCACGGGCAGACTCACAACACTCATAGGTTCATAGGAAGTTATCAGGCTAATGACTACAGGACATTTACAAGCCAGCCAAGCTTAATTGTCATTTTCCACATGCAGCACCGCTTGCCTTTGTCCAAGAGGGGGATGGGTGAAATCCTTGGAGGGAATTTACAGTTCCCCATCCAGTTGTTTAAAGAGATTGTTGGTAGAGAGTCGGTGACGGGTTCTGCATGACAGGACGCCGGAGTTTGTTTCAAAGGTGTGGCATCTTCGGGTGACAAATTTGTCCTTCAAGTAGGTACTGTTAATGTCACATGACAGCTTAAAGTTTTTAGAGAGTAGCACATGGATCATTTCACTTCTGCTTTGATAATTTTGCAGATTGGGTTTCAGGAAGCATTTTAGGTATGTGGGTGTTCTCGGGATATTTCAGGATTTTGGTGCTTTGTTGGCTACATGGGAGTTAGAAGGTTCTTTGCAGATGCAAACCATGTTTCAGTTACTTAATGGCTGCAAAGGTAACATATGGGAAGAAAAGCTTGAAGGGAAGGCCAGGGTCAAGCAGCGGATTAAGGATGTTGTTGGTGCCTGCATGGGTGATAAGGCTTTTGGAGTCCTGCAGTTGCATGCTAGCCAGTTCACTTGGATTGTTTTGGGTGGGATTAATAATTTGGTGCATAGTACTGGGGCTGCATGGGTGATAAGGCTAATGGTTTAAGTGGCATTTATGTTATGGATGTATTTAGTCATTTAGAAGGTGTTTTGTTGGTCAACAAATGCTAGGATGGTCATTATGTTTTTTGTTTATGCTGGATAGTTAGTGTGATGGCAAGATTGTTCTTAACTTGAATTGGGAAAGGAGAGTTTCTTTTAGGCATTATATACTTTAGGTGGAAAAACAGACCTGCAGTTAGACATGATGGTAGGCAATGTCCCTTGTGTGGTTTTGCCTGGTTTTGGGTTTAAGGTTTTGATGTTGCTTTTGGCAAGGAATGTCCTGGGACTCATTATGATGTTAATATTGGTAGTGAGAACAGGTGAGAATTCAGTTAATATACAGAAGTTATGCAAAGTTATGGTTATATTTTTAATATTGGAGAGAAATCATTGGCGTACTTCAACCATTTAGTCAATTTGTGGCTTTTGGTACTTGTATGGCAGGACTTTTGAGGTTGATGACAGGGATCCAGTTTTGTTTAGAGTGGAAGGTGTACACTGAATGATGTTTGGCTTAACCCTCCTAGGTTGTTGGACATTTGGAAAGAGGGAGGGGGAACAGCCTGGTCAGTCTGGTGGGCAGAGAAGAGGGACAGCCTTGCCCTCTTCTGTTCCCCCTCTGGTATTCGATGTTCATTTCAATGAGCTGGGAATGGAAATTGAGCAGTTGGAGGCTGCTTCATAAATAAAATAAGCTAGCGGAGGTAAGGACACCCCTTATTTGTTTGGATGTTTAATTCAATAAGTGGTAAATGCAGCGAGTGATGGGATACGTTCATAGGTTTGTAGGTAAGTACTTGGCTATTGGCCCTAGGGCATAATTAAGCCTAGCCAAAATGTTTTGACTTTTGCCTACCATGGGGTTTAGTTACCTGTGCCTCTGTTGAGCAGAGTCGCAGACGTGATTCCTGGGGTGAATTTCCTGTTTCCCATCCACTCATCAAGATTCCTCTTGAAGAGCGCTAGTCAGGGGCTCTGCCTCACATATATGAGGACCTTATTCCAGAGCTAGGGGAATCTCTGGGACACAAATCTGTCCCTCCAACAAGTCCTGTTTATTGTTGCTGTCAGGTTACTGTCTCTTGAGCGTGTAACTCTGGTGGATTGGGTTTTTCTTAGGTGGAGCATTTCCAGCAATTCGGGATTTGCCATAGCCTTGTATGTTAGGCATAGATCACCTCTGAGTAGTCGGTATGCGACTGGGTATAGTTTGAGTGTTTTTAGCCTCATGGCATAGGCCATGTGTTTAAGGACCGTTATCCTCTTTGTGAGGTACTTTTGAGGCCTCTCCAGTTGTTGCAGATGTCTTGTAAGGTACATCCTGAATGGAGCATTGTATTCAATTACGGGTCTAATGAGTGATGAGTAGAGGGGGACAATAACTTCCCTATTCCTAGATGCAAACCCCTTTGTGATAAGATGGGCCATATAGAAGGATTTTCTAACCACTTTAGCGATGTGGTTGTTGAAGGAGAGGTTACTATCCACCTGTGTCCCTAGGTCTCTTATCACACTCTCTGTGATAAGTGGGCTGCCACCTATGTTGTAATTCATTGGTACTTGTATTTTCCCAAAAGGTATGACAATGCAGTTTTTGGCATTTCACTTGAGGCCTTGATTTTGGCACCATGTATCTGTATCAGTGAGACCCCTCTGAAGGATGTCTATGTCAGTTGGAGTCTCAATTATGACGCCCAATTTGCAGTCATCTGCAAACTTTGTTAGCCATAATTCCTCCATGTTTGCTTGTACCTCAGAGAAATAAATGCCAAACAGGAGGGGTCCCAGTACTGAGCCCTGTGGTACTCCACTAGTCACAGATTTGGAGTCTGATCTAGCATTTCCTATCCTCACCGAATGGGTTCTATCCATGAGCCAGTTGGCAATCCATCTTGTTATGTAGGGATTTATGTTTAAGTTAGTGAGTTTGTCTATAATTCTTGAGTGGGGAATGGTGTCGAAGGCCTTGGGAAGATCAAGGTGTGCTGTGTGGACCACCTTCCCTTCATCTATTGCCTCAGTGACCTTTTCAAAAAAGTCGACCAGATTGAGGAGACATGACTGTCCCTTTACGAACCCAAACTGGGTAGGGTCTAGAGTTTGTAGGTTCCCGATGTCGTTGCTTATGAGTTCCATGATGATGTGCTCCATGGCCTTACAGACTAGGCTCATCAGGCTGATGGGGCAGTAGTTCCCAGCGTCAGTGGTGGCACCTCCTTTGTGGAGTGGGATGACTGTTGCCATGCACCACTCTGTGGGCACATAGCCTAAGGTGAGGCTGTGGTTAAACATGGTATTAAGGTGCGGGATTAATTTGTTTTGGAGTTCATGTTTCATGCCGCCTGGGATGCTGTCAGGTCCCATGGATGCTGTGTTTTTTGCTTTGGAGAGTGCTGTTTTCACATGGGTGTCTGTGATTTCAGGGGAAGCACAATCGTCTGGTATGGATATGGGCTCTCTAGGTGGTGAGGGTGGGGTAAAGTTTGCACTGATCCTATCTGCCAATATATTGGCGATATCAGTTGGTTCCATGACTTTTGAACCATTATGCTGTAGCTCAGAACAAATCTGAGTAATGCAGTTTAGGTTCTTGACATAGCTAAAAAATGCCTTGTGGTTGTCTTTGGTGTCTGCCACGATTTTTCTTTCAAAGTTCGCCTTAGAGGTTTTTATGAGGGTGCTTAGCTTTTTGCTAAGGTTGGTCAGGGATCCCTTCCATTCCTGGGTTTTTTCTCTTTTTTTTGTAATAGTTTCTTCCTTCTATTGTAGAGCTTATTTATGGCTGGGGTCCACCAGACTGGTTTCCTCTTTTTGGAGGAATGGGTCTTGGTCTTGTTTGGGATAACATGGTCCATGTACTCGTGTAAGTGCTTGTAGAGTGCTTTTGTGTAGGATACAGCAGATTCTATCATATTTACATTCTGTGTGAGAGTAACAAGATTTGCCAGCTCTGTCTTGAGTAGCATAAAGTTTGCTTTGGAGAAGTTTTTTACCGTGGTTTCCCTGGGAGGGTGTGAGGGTGGTATGTGGATATCTAGGGTGATGAGTTTATGGTCTGATCTGACCAATGAGGAATTTACCACAGGTGTGGAGCATTTATGTCCCATGTTGGTGATAACCAGGTCCAGTATATTGTTACCTCTCGTGGGGGTGCTAATAAGCTGGTCCAGGGCATTTGAGTTTATATATTTGAGGAAGCTCTGAATAAAGGTATTAGTGCTTCCGTAGTTTTCCCAGTTAATGTTTGGGTAATTGAAATCACCCAGTATAAGGGTGTTCGGTTGGACCTTCATGTTTTCCAGTATCTAGTGGGTGTCTTGGATCAGGGATGGTGATCTGTAGCAAGCTACTATCTGAATTGCAGTTTTGCCCATTGTAAGTTGCACTTGGTTGATCTCCGAAGCATCATATTTTGCAACCAGTCTAGAGGTGCGATTATCCTTGATGAATATGGATATGCCTCCTCCCTTTGTATTTTGGTCCAGGTTTTGTGGCCGAAATGCATGATATGACTTGTAGCCTGGTATCTCTGAGGTGCTCTCTTGAACCTTGAACCAGATCTCCGTTACTGCAGAAATATCGAAGACCTCCATATTGATGAGTGCCTCGGGATTAGGCATTTTGAGGTTTAAACTCCTAACATTGAGTAGCATGACCCTCAGTTTTTTGTCACTGGTACTTGTTATGGCGGTGGATTTGTCTTTTGAGCCTTGTCTAAAAAAAGACACTATGGGGGTGGCAAGAGCCTTTAACAGTATCCTGAATCCCAGGGGTGACAGGTGCAAGCCATCTCTGGTGAAGCATCGAGGCTTGTCAAGCATGTCATCCCAGGCAGACAGGTACTGGATCCCCTTTGAATAACGCCAGAAACTTAGCCAATTGTTGAAATTTATCATTTTTTCCTTGTACTGAGGTGTCATTCTTGGTGAGGGTAAGATGCCGCTCAGGGCTAGGGTCGTACCTGCCTTGGTTACATGATCAGCGAGCTCTTCTATGTCCCTTTTCATGTAGTCCAGGGAGGTACATCTCAGGTCATTCACACCAACATGGACAATGACAGAGTCATATTTGTACTTGTCATGGAGTGACCTGAGTGCGTGGGTAATGTGGCGGATTCTGGCACCTGACAAGCAGCTGACAGTGACCTTCTCTTTGTTCAGCCTGGTGAGAGGGACATCAGTGTGCTGACTATGGAGTCACCTATTACAAGTGTGTTAGGTATGGTGTTTTGCCTTAAGGGCTGTGGTTGTCTGGCACACTGGTTTTGGAGGTTTTGTGTTGATTTCATTGTGTTAGTGGGTGTAGGTTGCTTGTGTGTCTGCTTTGGACGTCTCTACTGTTTCTGCAGATTTTTATTAAAAGCCTCCGAATATGTCTTTGCTTATCTATGTGTGGGGTTTGCAGTTGCATGTTTGGTGGGTCTATGTGCAGTGAGTGGGGTGTTGTAGATTTGTACCTTCTCCTTCTGACTGTCAAATCCAGTCGTGGCTGGAGAGAGCTTTGCCTCAAGTTTGGCTATGTAAGTGCATCTTTCGCAGATTTTGGTGTCATGTGGTAAGAGGAGAGGGTTGTCTGTGCACATGAGGCAGTTGTAACATTTACCTCAGGATGCCCATATCCATCAGGTGAACAAGAGAATACCCTGGGAGCTGGCTCATGGACATGCCAGATAGAGTTTTGGAACTTATTCTTATTTACCTGGTGGGGACAGTAGTTAGGCTGTTCCCTACAAACAACTGTAGGGGATCGAGTACTATAGGATGTTTGTGCTTCTGTCTCTTTTTGGATAAAGTGCTAGCCCGAAAGTGCTGATTTGCATGCTAAATCTGGAAGAACTGGCTAGTGCTAAGGGAAAATCTGAAGATCAGACTCAGCGGAGCTGGGAATAGTTTAACCCTAGCTAACCGCCGCTGTGCTATGCGCAAAACAGCGGAAATGCGGTTTTATAACAGAAAGATTAAAGAGATAGAAATTAGCCCAAAATGACCAATAAAACTACAGTTTCTGGGCAGAAACTACTCCTCCAAGGACAGGCAGGCTGTTCAGAGCTCCCCACTCTCATTGGTGAACAAAGAGACTTCCTTTTTGCCCAAGTAAGGTCTGGCCAACACAGAAGCTTAAACACAGTCCAGGTATCAGCAAGTATCTGAAACTGGACTTTTCTAGCTTAATAAGGTGGGAAAATAGTAAGATTTTTTTTTTCAGTAAAACAGTGGAAACAAACAAAAAAACACTTTTAAAAAACAGTAATGGCTGTCGCATGTGTGTGGGAAGCCAGCAACAATAAAAAATACAATTTACAACAAAAAACGATATTTTAAAGTGCAAGCACAAATAAATGCTGTTACAGTACAAAAATAGGCATTTTAGAAGCAGTAAATGCCAGAAAATGAGCATTTAGGTGGAAATAGCTTAAATATCAAGAAAAAAGCCAGAAAAAGGTACTTAAACACTCCAAAGTCTCTCCGGCGCTATAGGTCTCTGCAGGACACCTGGGCAGGATCTGCTGAGCTTATACAAATGCAAAAAACATGCAAATGTGTTTTTTTTTACCAAAAAGATTAAAGAGATAGAAATTAGCCCAAAATGGCCAATAAAACTACAGTTTCTGGGCAGAAACTACTCCTCCAAGGACAGGTAGGCTGTTCAGAGCTCCCCACTCTCACTGGTGAACAAAGAAACTTCCTTTTTGCCCAAGTAAAGTCTGGCCAACGCAGACGCTTAAACACAGTCCAGTTATCAGCAAGTATCTGAAACTGGACTTTTCTACTTAGTACGGTGGGAAAATAGCAAGATTTGTTTTTTTCTGTTTGTTTTTTTTTTCAGTAAAACAGTGGAAACAAACGAAAAACAATTTAAAAAAACAGTAATGGCTGTCGCACGTGTGTGGGAAGCCAGCAATAATAAAAAACACAATTTACAACAAAAAACGATATTTTAAAGTGCAAGCACAAATAAATGCTGTTACAGTACAAAAATAGGTGTTTTAGAAGCAGTAAATGCCAGAAAACGAGCATTTAGGTGGAAATAACTTAAATATCAAGAAAAAAGCCAGAAAAGGGTACTTAAACTCTGCAAAGTCTCTCCTTTTCTCTCAGTGGCACTGTAGGTCTCTGCAAGACACCTGGACAGGATCTGCTGAGCTTAAACTGCTTCATAAATAAATAATGCTGATGAAGATGCTGCTTCATAAGTAAATAAGTGAACAAAGGTCAGGACACTGCTTATTTGGTTGGCTGTGTAATTCAATAAATGGTATATGAAGTGAGTGATGGGACACTGCTTCATAAGTAACATATGTGAGTGGCGGTATGGACGCTGCTTACTGAGTCAGGATGAGTGAGGTCACAGTGTCCTTATTAACATTACATGGATTATGCTGTGATTCACATCAGCTATACTATGGTTCAGTTGTAATTAATAAATATTGGTTAACAAAGTTATGTTTATGGAAGTTTAGTAAAGGTTGTCAAACAACATTTGGTGTGATGTGTTTATTGAAGGGGACAAATATACATATATATATATATATATATATATATATATATATATATATATATATATGTATGTATATATATATATATATATATATATATATATATATATATATATATGTGTGTGTGTGTATAAATATTTGTATATAGGTGTGTGGAAGTGTGTTGAACTGCAGTATTTTTGAACATGTGCTAGATATGTACATTGAATTACCAAATTACCATTGCTTTGAGTCAAATGATGGTAGTTCATTAATCTTACTGGAATTTGGTTGAGAGTGTGTGGTCATGCTTCCAGGTTAGGGCTAGGCAAGGGTAGGTAAGCTCTCTATGTATGAGTGTTTATTGGTTAAGTTTATAGTAAGAGCAAGGTAAGGTAGTAGATTTAGTACAGTGTGTGTGTAGCAATATTTTTGGGTTAGGGTATATGTTTTGTGGCATGTGCTTGTACTGAATGTTTTTGAGGGTATCAATAAGGTTACCAAATCACTGTTTGGTCAGTAGTGTGGTTTTGAATGTTTTGGAGGGTTTATGAGAGTGCTTGTGGTCAAGTTTACAGTAAGGCCTAACTTAGGGGAAAGATTCAGTGTTATACATTTGTGTTGTTTTGTGCATATGTCTCTGAGTCTCCTGCATAGTGGTCATGTTAAAGAAACGGTTTTCATAAGTTAATGAATTTGCATTTTAATATATGTTTTAACATATTCAGTATCTACAGATGCAACAGAATATTATATAGGTGTATTAAAATTAAATGAAACACCCAAATATCAATGTTTACAAAGCTGACCACAAAACACTGCCTTTGCATATGTCAACACCTTAATACTAATGCACCAATCTGCAATCTCAGCACTTGCAGAAACTGAAAAAAATATAATAAAACATTTTTGTAGCAGGACAAGACCCCCAGTGCCCCCCCCCCCACACTAATTATATATTCTGTTTCTGAGAATACACAATTTTGAGGAAAGGACATATTGCACTACCCCAAAATGTGTACAGTCCCACACACCTGTCAACCATTTGTTTAGTTGACTAAATTTTGTTGGCTAAACAGAAGTCAACCAATGATAGGGTCGACGTATTTTATTAGACCCACACATACATGTATATATAGCAGTGATGCAGCAGTTAACATTTGTTGCCTCACAACAATAGGTCTCCAGTTTGATTCACAGCTGGGGTGCCTTCTGTATAGAGTCTGCATGTTCTGTCTGCATTTGTGTAGGTTTCCTCTGGGTGCTCTGGTTACCTCCCACGTTGCAAAGACATGTGCCTGGAGCATTTCTCCCTGGGCCTCTGCTTTCCCAGTAAACAAATGTCAAATATATATATATATATGTATATATATATATATATATATATATATATATATATATATATATATATATATATATTTAGTGACTTATCTGCCACACTTCTGTCCAGCCTGCTTAAACCCTCTTCACTCCAGTGTTATTCATCCACTGAATCTGTGGATGTGGAGTATATCTCATACCAATCTTTGTTGCTAGAGGCACTCATTTTACTGGGGGGAGGTATTAAACACAAGTGATTTCAATGACAGCACAGGCCATATTTGCTCCATTGCTGGTATTCCTCTTTATCCTACTGTAGGTTTTGGGTTGCAAAAGGGTTATGGTTTGCATGCACGACAAAGGTGAAGCAGGATGGCAAAGCCATCCACCTTACTCATGTGTGCTACCCTTGACCCTGTCCCTGTCCCAGCCCCTGACTCTGCACATTACAAAAACTCTTAAATTATCCTTAACAGTATGACTATTTGTACAAATTTGGTATGAGATGATTTTTATGGTTAGGGTGCGGTATTGGAAAAGAAGACTATTTGGTTTCATTTTTCAATCACTATGAGTTTGATTTTTTTTTTAGGTCTGTTTCTATATGAACTAGCAAGATTAATGTTTTGTAAACTGCTGCTTAAAACCTTTTTTACAAAAAATATACCATAAAAATGTTTTTTTGCAAGGGGGCAATGTCTTGCATCCTTTTAGTAAGGTATATCTCTGCAAGTTCCAGTTGCTGCATGTGTCTGGACAGATACATGCTAAAAGGGGCATTATATTTAATAATTTGCCTAATGAAGGATGAGTAAAGGGGGATGATGGCATACATAGATTTAGACACAATCTATTTTGTTTATAAACTGTGCATTATAGAATGATTTCCTTATAACAATAGACATGAGTTGGTCAAAAGTTACGTCATTGTCCACATAATCTCCAAAATCCCATGTATCTGGGTCAGCTCTTAAGGGTGTATTGTCAACATGGAAATTGCCTGGGGAATATGACCTCCCAAAGGATATAATAATGGATTTGTTGGCATTTTGTTTATGTCCATGATTTTTGGCACCTTTTTTTATTTGGGTCAAATCTTCCTGCAGGATGGCTAAGTCATTTGAGGATTAAACTACTACTCCTAGCTTGTAGTCATCTGCAAACTTAGCCAGCCAGAGCCCTTATATATTGACTTTTACTTCAGGAAAGTAGACACCAAATAGGAGAGATCCTAACACAAAACCCTGGAAGATTCCATTGGTGACTGGTATCTTTGTGGAGGCAACTTTCCCTGTTTTGATTATCTGCATCCTATCTGTGAGCCAGTTGACAATCCACTGGGTGACAAAGGGGTTTAATCCCAGTTTATTTAATTTTTCTACTATGTTTGATTGGAAATTTTATCAAAAGTCTTGGAGAGCTCAAAGTATGTGGTGTACACCATTTTGTCTTTATTCATTGCTTTGGAGAAATTTTCCAAAAAATCTGCCAGGATATGTAAGCATGACCTGCCCTTGATGAATTCAAACTGAGACAAGTCCTGTGTTTGGAGGTTCCTTATGCCCTGAATGATTAATTCCATAATAAGTCTTTCTGTGGCTTTGCGTACGTGGCTGATCAGACTTATGGGACTGTAACTTCATGGATCTGTGGAAGGCCTCCCTTATGCAAGGGGACTAATGTAACTGTTCTCCATTCACTGTGTACAGTCTGAGATTGAATAGTGTTGTTAGGGATGTTGCTAAATCATGCTTCATGCTATTTAAGATGTATCCAGTGATATTGTTGGAACTCATCAATGTAGTATTTTTAGCTTTTGATAGACTTTTAGGACTTGGTATTGTGTGATAGCTGGAGGCAAGCCAGTTTCATGTGGCCCTTTGGGCACCTAGATGGTATCTACACCAAGGAGAAGCATCTCTAGAAGCTGTTTGAAAGTTAAATGGACCTCTGGAGGGTTATAAAAGAATCCCTCCCCGAAAATAGACATCAACATGACACTGCAAAAAAAAAAAAAAAATTCAGTATTCTCCTTTGAATTAATGTGCACTCTCTGTACATAACTGCCTAGTAGCAAATTAATGAGATATTACACTGGTACAACATGCAGAGTACAAACAGCAACAGCAATATAGCAAAAGCAGTTTCCACTCAGAAGCTTTGAAACTGTGTGAGGTAGTACAATAAAGAACTCTAAACACTAGCAACTGCAAAGATACTGGTGATGGAACAGTTAATTCCTTATTTTATAGTTGGGTGATACATTAATATGTGGATTAGTTACATAACAATAGTTAGGTTCAATGTCCTACAAAATTTAACTTTTATTAAGAGGGACGATGTTAAATAAAAAATCAGAATTCAATACACAGGAGGTTCAGATTCAAAAGTTTACTAGTGTACACCAGGAGGCAAAAAACCATACAAGTACAGAATTTTGTCTGACATGATGCAGGAAGTACAGAATATTTTATAGTGTTTGCATTCAAGTTATGCCCACCTTACTGACGTGGTTAGTCACAAGGCATCTACATCACTTTTACTAACAGTATTCTATTCATCTAATAATGCTGATGCAGTACATTTAAAAAAACTTTTCCTTTAGATACAATACGGCCTTGCTATCCAGCTGGCCAGTCATAATGTCTTTCTGTAAAGTTACTTCTTAAAGGTCTCATATCAGTTCGAATACAATAGCAGATTCAGTCTTTAAATTCACCTCTTTGTTCACTGTTTCACTTTCTCACCAGCTGTGTTCTTATCTTACAGGGACAAATTACTACATCAGGAAAGGAAGATCCAAGGGCAAGTTATCTTATCAGGAAGAAGCGGAAGATTTACACATTTTAATTTTCTGACCCAGCAGATAATCACTTATGAAAAGCATAACATTAAGCTTGCTGAGCTGGCAGCTGCCAGGGTCAGGGGTCAAAGCACACTGCAGTTTCAGAAGCTACTTGCATTTACACATGAATTTATCCCTTCTGTTATATGATTAATAAAATAAAATGCATTATAAACTACCTTGCTTTTAAACTAGCATTTCACATATATTTAAATACATATTTTTCTAACATTTTCCCCCTATTAATACTTTTTATTCTATTTTGAAGTATGCATAGTGTCATTTCATCTCCTAGCCTTTCCCACTCAGGATTTTCAGCTAGGTGAGTCATTTAATCTATAATTCAGAAAAAGCGTCATCTGAAATCAATCTTTCAATTTCAATATCTTGGTAGAAAGTTTCAGTAACAGATACATCAACAAAATCTTTGATTAATCTTTTCATGCAGGGAATTCCACAGCAAACACATGCTCCTATTAGGAGTATACCCACACAAATAGCAATTAGAATGTTCATTAGGATGGAACCCCACCCCCCAAACAGATTCTGGAAGAAGTCCATCAGTGGATTTGGGCCTGATTCAGTCATGGCTGATACTTGCTGAATTACCTCTAGGTGATTATTTATCTCATGGCGATTGTCAGGGATGAAAGCACAGCATACTTCTTTGATAAGCGTGCACGTACCCCCTCTCGCCACTAGGGTGAAGTCAAGAGCCATCCGATTTTGTAGCACAACAGTTCTCATTGCATTCAGTTCATCAGTCACCAATTCTAGGGCGGAAAAAGTTGCATTACTCATTACTTCGAGAAGTTTCGACAACTTCCTCAGCTCCCAGATCGATTTGACTGCTCCATAGGCTGGTAGTATTCCTGCCAAGGATATAACACTGTCACCCAAGTCCATATGAGTCAATTCACTTTTGTCTTTTACTGAATTATGGTCTTTCCAACCAGCTTCGATCTTCCCAACTGGATTCACAGGTTTCTTAACTGGACCTTCAGATTTTCGAGCTGTTTCCCTTACGTTTCGTATCTTACCCAAAGGTAATTCTGCAGTATGTCTTATTGCTTGAACCAGATAACCCAAAAAACAACTGCCGGACCAATTCTTAGGTAACCATTTATATGCCTTTTTCCCACAAATAAAATAACAGTTTTCTACTTTAGTACTAATACGCATCAGCCCTACATGAAACATTTTCTGATCTATAACTGACAATTGTTTAAACAAAACAGGGTTTTGTCGTACTTCATTCAATGTTGTTTTCATTGTGCTCAAATATGAATCATAGTTAGTATTACAAACAGTACCTCCACTTTTAACTTCAATGTAACACTTGTAGGATATCGTAATATTACAATTACTCCATCCTACTTGGAGGGTATCGTTTTTAAAAAAGCACACAATTCCCTTTTATGTAACAGGTAAAAATAATGCTATTTTGTCTTGTGATCTCACAGTTCCTGTGTCGAAAAGTAAATTCTCCCAAGTCTCATTTATCCCCAAAGGGACAGCGGACTTTATCAGTCCTCCATATGCTGTTGGTATAGCTGTACAAACCCAGCAATTTGAAATGTTCATAGTCTCTGCATACACACGTTTCATGGCCAGGTATGTGTTAAAATTTGGATGCCAGTCTATAGACGTTTCATCACGCCTTCCCACTTTCACTTGTGTGGTTGTGTGTAGGATGAACCACAGCAAGAGAAAAATTGTCACAATTACAGTTAATAAATGTACATACAACAAAATGATAATGCAACATCTCTGGGGTTGATCTAAACTTCTATTCGCTTTGCTTTTGGCCATCTCGGTCTGGTTGTGTATCAGTCTCAAAGTTTTTATCAAGTTGAAAGTTCTTTACCGGTTTACAATGCATCAAATGAACCCAGGACGTCCTCTCAGCTACTCTGACTGCAGTAGGTGTTGCCAACAGAACCTGGTATGGACCTTCCCACTTTGGACTCGCCCAGTTTTTCCTTTTCGTCACTTTCAGCCAGACCCACGACCCTGGGGCCAAGACTGCTTCCACCGGTCTGGTCTGTTCCTTATCTGAAAAAGAGTTAAACTGCAAAACAGATTTATTCCTTAACAATTTTTTCATATATTCTGCTAATGAACTGTTAACCTCCTGCTCTGCAGGCATGAGAGCTTTCCACTGAGGCACATAATATGCTCTCCCAAAAACCATTTCAAAGGGAGTCAAACCCTTTACATTTGGAACCGTTCTCATACCCAGCAGTGCTAAAGGCAGACAGTATATCCAATTCTTTTGGGTCTCCTCTACTAGCTTCCTAAGCTTACTTTTTAGGGTACCATTGTACCTTTCCACCAGTCTTGCTGACTGTGGGTGGTAGGCACAATGGTTCTTTAAGGAGATACCAAAAAATCTCCCAAGCTGGTGAATCGTCTGATTCACAAAATGTGTGCCATTGTCACTATAAATCCTCTCCGGAATGCCAAATCTAGGGATTACTTCTTTTATCAGGGCTTTTGCCACTGTTGCTGCATCTGGGTTTTTGGTTGGAAAAGCTTCTACCCATTTAGAAAACATGTCTACAATAACTAAACAAAACTTCTTCCCTTCACATTTATTCAATTCTATGAAATCCATACAAATAGTATGGAACGGGTATGGTGGTATAGGAAAACTTCCTTGCTTGGTTTTAAATGCTCCTTGTGCATGGTGCTTGTTACAAGTATGACAAGCTGCACAAATTTTTTTTGTGTAGTTTATGTATCCATATGTTTGGAATATTCGATTTACTAACTGTACCATCCCCCCTGTTGAGACATGGCACTGCCCATGTTAGGTAAAGCTAACTGTTCAATTTCCTGCAGGCAGCTGTGTGGTGTGCCCTCCGCAGGAGTTGGAAGTAATGTTGATGGATTCAATGTCGTACATCGTTCAATTGTCATATGAGGTTGGATCAGCAGTATAGTCATACATGAAAGATGTCTAGCAGGAGAAAGGTATGCCATTTTCTCTTGTAGTAAAATTATTGCAACTGCATGAGGCATTCTCAATGTGAGAGGGTGAAATAACACCACTGAGGCCGAAGCCTGTACTGCCATTGTGGCTGCAACTACTGCTTGTACACAGTGAGGCAAAGATTGCGCCACTGGGTCTAACTGTGATGAATAGTAAGCTATGGGGCGTTGCTTGTCCCCATGTTGTTGCGTCAATACTGACGTCATGTACCCTTGCTTACAATCTACGGTCTGAAAAAAACGTTTGTGATAATTTGGAAGTCCTAAAACTAATGAAGAAGCTATCAACTGCTTCAACCTGCAGAAAGCCGTTTCTGCTTCTGTTGTCCATTGTAAAATATCTTGTGCTGCCATTGGTGTCTTGTATATCAAATCAGTCAGTGGAGCAGACTCTAAAGCATAATTTGGTATCCAGCTCCGACAAAAAATAGTTGTACCTAAGAAAGACATCATTTCTTTCTTGGTTGTTGGTTTGGGTGCTTGCAAAATTGCTGTTTTTCTTTCCTCATCTAGTATTCTACCTTCATTGGATATTACATATCCCAAGTATCTAACTTGATTTCTCCAAAGTTGTAACTTACTTTTGTTTACTTTGTGTCCTTGTATTGCTAAAAATTTCAATAATGCTACAGTATCCTCCCTGCACTGCTGCTGGGTGGGGGCTGCTAGCAAGATGTCATCTACATAAAGTAGAATTTGACTACCCCCCAGTGGGGTAAACCCTGCCAGGTTGCTAGCCATTTCTTGTGCAAATATTGTTGGGCTCTCACAATATCCCTGTGGTAGTCGAGTATATGTATACCTTTTACCCTGAAATGTAAATGCAAACCAATATTGACTATCAGGATGTATAGGTATTGAAAAGAAAGCATTGCTAATATCTACCACAGAGAAATACTTCTGTTGCGGTTCTAAATCATTTAACAAGGTATGTGGGTCTGGCACCGTAGGTGCTCTAGGTATTACTAGTATCTAACTTGTTTTCTCCAAAGTTGTAACTTACTTTTGTTTACTTTGTGTCCTTGTATTGCTAAAAATTTCAATAATGCTACAGTATCCTCCCTGCACTGCTGCTGGGTGGGGGCTGCTAGCAAGATGTCATCTACATAAAGTAGAATTTGACTACCTCCCAGTGGGGTAAACCCTGCCAGGTTGCTAGCCATTTCTTGTGCAAATATTGTTGGGCTCTCACAATATCCCTGTGGTAGTCGAGTATATGTATACCTTTTACCCTGAAATGTAAATGCAAACCAATATTGACTATCAGGATGTATAGGTATTGAAAAGAAAGCATTGCTAATATCTACCACAGAGAAATACTTCTGTTGTGGTTCTAAATCATTTAACAAGGTATGTGGGTCTGGCACCGTAGGTGCTCTAGGTATTACTGCATTATTTACAGCTTGTAAATCTTGTACCATCCGCCATTCCCCGTTTGCTTTTTTAACAGGAAATAGGGGTGCATTACATGGTGAATCAGGAGATTCTACCAGTACTCCTTTGAGTAATGCTGCTATTATAGGCTTAATTCCTATTTCTGCATCCTTTCTCAAAGGGTATTGTCTTTTCTGTGGTCTAAAAGCTGACTTTGGGGTAATTGTAACTGGTCCTGCTGTTCGAATAAGTCCTACATCTGACTTGCCTGTTGACCACAGAGTTGTTGGAATTTCACACAAGGCCTTTTCTTCTTCTTCTAATAAAAATGCTAATCAGCTGTCCTCGCTAGATTGCAAGTGTACAGCTGGATGTGTCTGTGTCAACCAATTCAGTTTTTGTTTTTGTATCCCTTGTCCTGACAGTTCTAAATCAGTCTGTTTCTCCCATCTTGTTACTTTTTCTCCTAAGTCTGCCCATTTAACACTTTTGTTCTTTGTCAGGCTGACATGTGGCAACCGATTTGATCTATACAATGCAAGGAATTCTTGAGGTAATGAACAGCTAACTACACTGTTCCCCTCTGTACCCCAGTACAAAGTACGTAAAACCAATCTAGTTGCACGATTTCTAAACAGTTCTTGCTCATACTCTCTATCAGGTCCTGCTGTAGTACAGTAGTATAAAGTACAGTGTAACAAATGCTGTTGATCAGTGTCAAGGGAGGGGGCTTTACTGATGGCTATGTTCATCAGTTCCTCGGTCACTGCCCCTGGACCAGTCGTGACTAGGTCCTGGCTGTACCAATAAAAGGTTTCACCCTCCGATCGCACTACAAAGGTATCCATTTGTCTCTGTGCCTCCATACCTTGTACAGTTGGAACTACTGCTATGCCAAATATCTGCATAAGGTCCCTGCCCAATAGGTTTACTGGACACTTTGCAGAAACAACTACTTTACTTCTCTGGGTCATACCTGAAACAGGGTCAGTTATTGCTATATCATGTGAGAGTGGCTCCCTGTATAGCTGTCCGTTTGCTGCTTTTACTAATATATAATCAGGTGATTCAGAATGTTCTGGTAACTTGGAGGGATGTATCAAAGTCCATGATGCTCCTGAGTCACACAGGAATTTGACTTCCCTTCCCTCCACCAGAAGTGTCACTTCTGGTTTTGTATCTGCTAGGTAGAGCTCCAGGCTCAACAATGCTAAATCTAAAATTTCATTTCCATTTTCGTCTAAGTCAATTTGTACTTCCTCTACTCCTTCTACTACATTGGCATTTGTCTTTTCTATTCTAGCTGTTACTGGTGATTCCTGACTTTCATATGATGTATCCTCACTATCATATAGTCAGTCCTCATCCCCTTTATCTTCCGTCGTTGCTTTCTTATTTTGTTTACAGTCCCTAGCTAGATGCCCTTTCTTTCCGCACTTGAAGCATTCACCTCTCTTTTCCTCTCTTCAAAATCTTCTGATCGTTTATCAGACTGCTTGTTTCCCTGGGCATTTTTTTTCCCTTTTTACCTGACTGCAATACAAATACTTCAGCTCCGTCCTCAGCAGTGAAGACTTGCGCCTTCTTTTTCTTTTTACTATTAAAATGTCTCTCAGCATGTCTAGCGTATTCGAGTAAGGCTTGTAGCCTCCTGTTCGATGATCTATCATATGCTTCGTAATGAAGCTACTAATAGGTGCAATGCAACCTTTCAAAAATGCATTTTTTAATTGTTGTTCATACGGGGAATCAGTTGTTTGGTTCTCAGGAACTGACATACCGCTATGATTATTAAAGCATTCTAATAATCTAGCATAATATCCATCTATTGTCTCATTTTCCTGTTGTATGCATTGATTAATGCAAGTCCAGTCTGCTCTAGGTTTCCATTTCTCAGAAATTCTGTCTGTCAGACCTTTCACTCTGTTGTCTAACTCTGCGTCACTATGTGGGAGTGGCCTAAGTTCTGCATTACGAGGATTCCAGGTGCCACAAATCATGTGCCAATCTGGACCTATAATTTGTCTTACTACTTTTTCTACTTCTTCCCCATTCAAGTGGTAACTTAACCTCATGCCTTGTAAATCTTCTAAAAATTTCATAAAATTAACTTTCGGATGGGGGATTCCCTCAGTAGCCTTCCGGATATCTTCCGGTGTCCATGGTCTATATACTAAGAGTGTTGGATCCTGCCCTTCCTGTCCTGCCTGAGGATTTGGAACTTCTATAAGTGGGCATATTTCTTCCTCACTCTCATCCTATAGATTTCTCTCTATCTGGTATAATTCTGTGTCCCTATGTGTTTTACATGTTCGGGACCTAGTCTCAATAGGATCTCTAACAAATGGTTGTGGTCTTACTGAAACTTCAGGATAATGCGGAGGCAGACCAGCCTGTCCACTCGCTTCATATCCTGAAAAGGGTAAGGGAGGGGGCAAGGGAGGAGGAGGAGGCGCTGTAGCTATTACCAAGTTATTATCCTCTTTGTCTAAATATAATGTTTTTGAATTTTTAAGCTTCTGTTCCCTACGATTTGCTTCCTCAATCCACCTGTGTGCTTGAGGTATGCCTAGTTGGCGTTGCTTTTTTGCCTGACCTCCTGCATCAGATTTAAGCTGTTTAAGGAGTTTAACTAGTGTAAGTTTATCTAGTTTACCATCAAATTCATATTTGTTAACCCACTTCGTATAATACCTAACATTATCAGCACGCTGTAATTGCATGTATTTTGCGTCTTCGGTTAGGGGTGGATCTCGCGAGGTTTTAGTGCACTGATTACCCATGTCAAAGAAAATGTTACGTAACCCTTTTTTATCACGTGATGTCAATTTCTTAGTTCCTGTTTACAGTTTATCTAGAATAAATGTCTACCTTATTCTGTTACCCTGATCTATGACAAAATATACAGTACTTCCTTTTGTCCCTGATCTGCAAAACAAATCTTGACAATAATATACTGAAACCTAGTCCCTGATCTAAAACAGAAAAAAGGCAAATTCTTCCTACCTGAGCCTCCTGGTCTTGAAAATGGTCAAATTCGCTCTTGCCACAGATCAGAAAGTGGCCAGCCTCTTTACACGACAATTCAGTCGGAGGTCTTTTCACTCAAGAAGAACCATTTTGGTAACTTCTCCTGCGCAGTATTCGACCACCGATACACTCTGATCTGTAGCTTACCAAGGGAAATCCGGCTCGAAGGACCAAACTGTTAAATAAAAAATCAGAATTCAATACACAGGAGGTTCAGATTCAAAAGTTTACTAGTGTACACCAGGAGGCAAAAAACCATATAAGTACAGAATTTTGTCTGACATGATGCAGGAAGTACAGAATATTTTATAGTGTTTGCATTCAAGTTATGCCAACCTTACTGACGTGGTTAGTCACAAGGCATCTACATCACTTTTACTAACAGTATTCTATTCATCTAATAATGCTGATGTAGTACATTTAAAAAAAGTTTTCCTTTAGATACAATACGGCCTTGCTATCCAGCTGGCCAGTCATAATGTCTTTCTGTAAAGATACTTCTTAAAGGTCTCATATCAGTTCGAATACAATAGCAGATTCAGACTTTAAATTCACCTCTTTGTTCACTGTTTCACTTTCTCACCAGCTGTGTTCTTATCTTACAGGGACAAATTACTACATCAGGAAAGGAAGATCCAAGGACAAGTTATCTTATCAGGAAGAAGCGGAAGATTTACACATTTTAATTTCCTGACCCAGCAGATAATCACTTATGAAAAGCATAACATTAAGCTTGCTGAGCTGGCAGCTGCCAGGGTCAGGGGTCAAAGCACACTGCAGTTTCAGAAGCTACTTGCATTTACACATGAATTTATCCCTTCTGTTATATGATTAATAGAATAAAATGCATTATAAACTACCTTGCTTTTAAACTAGCATTTCACATATATTTAAATACATACTTTTCTAACAGACGATAAAAGACAACCACCAGCACCCATAGTCAAGCATACCTAATATAATATTTTAGCTATAATGACAGTCAAAGTAAACATATCATAAGTTCTAACTATTAACAGAACAAAAGTCATGCATCAGTCATCTTGTGTCCTATATAGTCCTAATGTTCATTGCCTTCCCAAAGAACATAAAGTATGTCATTGCTGGGATAACTGCTAACAACATGCTTTTCTGATTTCCCACATACATGAAAGAATACACATTTGCATGGATATGTATGTAGTAAGATAGATACAGATAAAGAACAGAGTCTTGTACTGAGGTGCAATGGTTTTCCAGCCTTAGGGGTTAAGATATCTCCCACCCTTAAGGAAAAATATTAGACCACAAGCAATGACTCCTACTTCTTGAGTATCAAAGATTCTGGATGAGCCTTCATGAATCTAAAAAAAAAAAAAAGAACCATGCAATGTAACCAATATCAGGTGAGACTTCAGCATAATCCCACACTTAAAATTTGTTTAGAAATCAATGCTTTATTATTAAATGCATGATTGTCTTATCCCTTAACAGAGCTTCATCAGCTGCCTTACCAATTTACATGATATGTATTACTTACATATGTCTTAACACATAGTGAAATGCCAATTAAGTGAAGCTCGAGTCAAAAATGTATGAACTGATAGTTGTGTATAGTTATATATGTATATATATATATATATATATATATATATATATATATATATATATATATATATATATGATTCTGGGTTTATATATTTATATATATATATATATATATATATATATATATATATATATAGAGGTCTACTTCTATTCATCGAAATTACAATTTATCAAAGGAAAGAAGTACGAACCCAATTCTGCAAAAGTGCATTTAAGGAATATACCCTTTTCTCCACTTTAGTGCAATCTCAGAGTTAGTATATTTAAGTAGCAGGGGTGCAGGGGGGCTTGGCCCTGCAAAAATGTGTTTGCAGTGTGTTATATATGGTGATTGGTGTATCGGTGAAGTGTGATTCGCGAAAGTGCATTTTCGTTTAAATGCACTTTCATAGAATTGGGTTTGTACTTCTGTTCTTCAGTGAATTGTAATTTCAATGAACACAAATAGACCTACATATATATATATATATATATATATATATATATATATATATATATATATATATATATATTTTTTTTTATTTTACATTTGTTGACTGGGATAGTCCGACTGGATACATGTCCATTTTCAGCGGAGCCCCAGGGGAGAAAAGCTCCTAGGTATAAACAATAAGAAATTACATGGTTCGAGATAAACACAGATTAAAATTATTAATACTCAAGTTATAAAAGTTCACAAAGTTGAGAATTCACAGGTAAAAGACCTAGGACCGGATTCATGAAGGCTTGCACGGAGTCTAAGAGTATATTAAGACTCCATGCAGTCAACATGTCCAACGAGAGATCCAGGAACAGCATTGCAAACAGCCCCTTAAACTGTTCCTACACGGACAGGGCTTGGATATGCAAATTACCTCACTTGCAGCCGAAACGCATGCAGATGAGGTAAATATGCGATCCAGGAAGCACAAACCTGCCCGAGTAGGAGCTGTGTTATCTGCAGAAATGTACTCAGTTGACAACTGATTACCGTTCTGCAAATAGAACAACGGAGCTGTGACAGCTCCAAATAAAGGCTGCATATGGTTGAGGAAGCATGCCAATGGCCAAATATACAGCGATTGGCAAATTTCCCCGATGCAAAAAATAAAAATTAATTGTTTTTTTTTTTCCTCGATCGGCGAGGTTTAAGCTTAGCGCAGCACCGTGCATATGGGGTGCGCTATAAAAATCATAAAATAAGAAAATAAAAGCCACGCATAGGCATTTTATAAGATATCATAATATACAATGCAAGTGAATGGCAGGCTGAAGACAACAAGGCTACCGAGTAGGGGTTGCTAAGGGGGGAACTCAGTCCAAGAGATGTAACCAAGCATTACTAGGCAATCCTATGCAAATGAGGGTAAGGATAATGAATCGCAAGTCTACATAGCAAATTTGCACAGTCAGTGGATTGCAAGACTAGGATAAGGGGAGTAACAGAGTAGGATATAGGTGACATCATGAGGGGGGTATGTATGACAGTAGCTAATCTCATTGGAGCAGAGTGGCTTATGTTAGCTGTCAGTTGCTCATCACTGGAAGAGGTGTGTCAGTAGATATCCTAGCTAAAGTCAAGAAATAGAAGGTGCACACTGTGGGTATCACCAAAGTTTTTTGTAAAAATACTTGCAACGTGTATGCGCGCTTGTGAGTGCTTATAAACCCGAGTAAGACAGTGTGCGAGCGTGTAAGCAGAAGTTAGCATGTGTAATATTGTCTAAATCTGTGTTAGCATATTTGCACCTGTGTGTGCACGTTTAAAGCATGTGTAGGGCAGTTTAGTCTTGTAAGTGCCTTTGCGGTCGTGTGCGCGCATTTAGGCAGGAATTAACTAATGTAACTCTGTCTAAGCCTGTGTGCGTGCGTGTTAATGTGTGTGTGCGCGCTTTTGCGCTGGTGTGCATGGTGCTGCCCCCCTGAGGAAATGGAAAGGGAAAAGGAAGCACAACAAACAGTAGGAAGTTAACCAGGGAGAGTTAGCAGAGCTAGCAGGTGGAAATAATCAGAATCAGGCAATTACACAGGCAGTAAACCAGCCCAGCCCAGCACTTAAAACTCTGCAAACAACTTTTCACCATGTATTCCTCAGAGACACTGCAGCACTGCAGTCAGCTAAGAGAAGTGAATACTGAAAAAGCTGTACTGAGACAAAAAAATGTTAGGGGCTGCCATTGCTGTCATAAGGCGACATATGCAATATGCAGAGGGTGGTGACAATGGTAATGCTGCTGATCAACACCCAGTGTGGGGACGGAGAAGAGTGTACAGGCACTGGGTAACCTACCAGGGGCTACATGAGCTGGAGATAGTGGAGCACTATAGAGTGGACAGAGACCTCCTGCAGCAAATTGCTGAGCTGTGCAGGCCACGCCTCACACACAGAACCAACAGAGGGGAACCCATTCCAGTGGAAACCAAGGTATGTGTTGGCCTACGAATACTAGCAACAGGTACCTTCCAGAGACCAACTGGTGATATGATGGGGATATCACAGGCATCAGCATCCAGGGTACTGCACCAGTTCCTGGATGCCATGTCAGCATATGTCGGTGATCATGTATATTTCCCCAATTCCCGTGAGGTATTGGCTAGCAATATGCGTCTCTTCCAGCAAATAGCGGAATACCCTGAGGTAGTGGGTGCAATAGACTGCACGCACATACACATCAAAGCACCAGCTGATGAGTGGGGTAGGGTCTACTTCAACTGCAAGGGCTTCCCCTCCATCAACTGCCAGGTCGTGTGTGATGCCCAGGGCATAATACTGAATGTGTGTGCTGGCTGCCCTGGAAGCTACCATAATTCCAATATCTGGCATCTGACGCAGCTGTACCAGACATTTGCCAATGGGGACATCCACATGGTCACCTAGTGGGGGATGCTGGCTATGCACTGGAACCGTGGCTGATGACACCCATCAGAAATACACACACACCTGAACAGGAACACCATAATGAGGCACACGCACAAACACGAAATGTAATTGAGCGTGTGTTTGGGCTGCTCAAGTCACGGTTCCGGTGCCTGGACACATCTGGTGGAGCCTTGCAGTACTCACCAACTACATGTACCCAAATTGTCATGGTATGTGCTATGCTGCATAATATGATCCTGTGAAAACAGCTGCAGCAGGACCAGCATAGACCTGGCCCAAACAGCCCCCCACCATTTCCAAGGTCATCACAGGCAGAGCGTGACTCAGAGGAGGAACAACCTGAGCCTGCCCCAGTAGGCAGAAGGAGGCGTGCCCAGTATGCTTTGGCCTTGGCAAAGAGGCAACGCATAGCACATACACTGGCTCAGTAGGAACCCTGGAAATGATACCTCTCTCTGACCTGCACATATAGTAAAAGGGATGCCTAAGTTGACACTACCTGCCTCAAACATGTACAGGGAGTATAGTATGTGCATCCGACATAGGCAGCCCTGCAGCACCACCTGAGGCATGATTGCCATGTGTCAAGCAATTTAAGGTAGTGCTAAACAGCATTTACCACCATGTAGTATATGCAAACAGAATCGCACACACCAACTAGTACAACTGTGGTCAATGTCGAGTAATATTGGGCAATGTCCAGCATAGTTGGTGAATATACAGCAATGTCGGACAAGCCTGGTCTAAGTAGGGCATAGCAGAACAAAAGCCAACATGCTTATATTTGCTTAACTGGCCCTTAAGCAGTCTGGTCTGCTCAGTATGGAAATATAAAGCAGTCATGGGCCACAAACCAAGGATACTGTGCACCATAGTTACAGTACTGAACCACTAAACCATGACAGCATTGCACTGTTCAGCCAGTATGAAGGAATGTTGATAAGTCTATGCAAAGTATCTCATGGAAACCCTGCAGGCACAGCATAATCCCTGTTGAGTTATGACACAAAGGTGAGTCCTGCAGTAAGAACAGAACTTGACTTCCAACACACACAGTATAAATGTTAATATTGGTCATGTTCACACACATCCACAAATGTAGTGGACTTCAGATCGCAACATACTGAAAGGTCACACTGGGCATGTTCACACACTTGAATAAATGAGACATATGTCAGGCAACGAAACATGGAAAGCCTGAACTGGGCATGCTCACACACTTAGGTCATGTGTGTGTACAGCAGTGGGCCACACATATCTGGCAGTTGCATGTGTTAATCCAGGAACCTCTCACTATCCAGCAATCTGCCCTGTGCACACAGTTACATGACAACAGACACTTATATAATATAGTGGAACCCTGTCATGATCAAACATATTCCACAGAGACCTAAGTTGTTCATAGAAACTGGGAAAGCAAAGACGTTAAAGACCTGCAAACAGTATCAGCAATAAATAATGTGCATCCCGAGCAGAAGTATAGGTTCAGAGGTCGATACTAGGCTATCTGCCCTAGGGTATGTACAAGCCTAGCCATAGTGTGTTTGGCTTTTGCAGCCCTGTCAGATTACTACACTGTGCCAGTGAATAGTAGGACACACAAGATAGCCCATGTACGTTTAGGCTAGTGTGCCTCTGTCTAGCAGGGACACAGAAGATATCCCATGGGTAAACATACGATCACCCATACAGCCGTCACGATGTCCCCTGTAGGTGGTTAGTGGGTGGCTCTGCCTATGTGAAACTGTGATCACAATCTGAAGTGAGTGGAGGCCCTGGGATAAGAATCTGTCCCTCCAGCATGCCATATTAACATCTGTGCTGAGGTATATGTCCCTGGAGTGTGTAGCTACAAGGGAGTTGGATATCCTGAGGTGGAGCATGTCCATTAATTCTGGGTTGGGTATTACTGCAAACAACAGGCACACATCATATCTGAGTAGGTGGTAAGTGACTGAGTAGAGCTGGAGTTACTGCATCTGAACTGTGCAGGTCATCTGTGTGAGTCCCTATATCTGCCTGGTGCGCAACTTATAGGTTCATAGGTTCATAGGTAGATACTAGACTATCTGCCCTAGGGCATTTATAAGCCTAGCCAGGGTGTATTTGGCTTCCGTCTCCCTATTAGATTAGTCTACTGTGCCTCTGTAAGTTAGGTCACAGAAGGTACCCTTTAAGATTAGTTTGCTGTGGCTCTGTCTAGCAGGGACACAGAAGAGATCCCAGGGGTGAATTTGTGATTTCCCATCCACGTTTCCAGAATTGGCTTGAAGAGGGTCAGCGAGGGGCTATGTCTAATATGAATTGGGATTCTATTCCAGAGTGAGGGGAGCCTCTGGGAAATGAATCTGTCCCTCCAGCATGTCCTTTTTATTCTTGTGCTGAGGTTTAAGTCCCTGGAGCGTGTATCTCTAAGGAACTTGGATATTTGAGGTGGAGCATGTCCATTAATTCTGGGTTTGACCTGGCTTTGTATATCAGGCATAGATCGCCTCTGAGTAGGTGGTAAGCAACTGAGTAGAGCTGGAGTTTCTTTAGTTGAGCTTCATACAACATCTGTTTGTAGCCCATGATCCTCTTGGAGAGGTACTTTTGGGTCTCTCCAGTTGCTGCAGGTGTCGGGTAAGGTACATCCCAAAAGGGCCATTGTATTCAAGTATGGGGCTGATGAGTGACGAGTAGAGGGGCACAATGACCTCTCTTGATCTAGATGTGAGCCCTATTGTGATAAGGTGGCATATATAGAAGGTCTTTGTAACCACTTTGGCAATGTGATTATCAAAGGAGAGATTACTATCGACATTGGTCCAGAAATCTCAAATTACTACTTCTGTACTTAATGGATTACCACCTATGTGGTAATTTGTGTGCACCTTGTTTTTCCCAAAGGAGAAGACTATACACTTTTTAGCATGTAGCTCAAGCCCGTGGCTCTGGCACCAAACATCCATCTCTGTGAGACCCTTCTGGAGGATGCTTGTGTCAGCTGGAGAGTCGAATATGGCCCCCAGTTTGCAGTCATCTGCGAACTTTGTCAGCCATAATCCCCCCATGTTAGCCTGAACCTCAGAGAAGTATATACCGAACAAGAGAGGTCCCAGAACTGAGCCCTGTGGGACGTCACTTGTAACTGGTTTGGATTCGGACATGGCACCTGCGATTTTGACCATGTGGGTTCTATCCCTGAGCCAGTTTGCAACCCATCTTGTGATATAGGGATTGATATTTAAGCTGGTAAGCTTATTTATGATGCCCAAGTGGGGTATTGTGTCGAAGGCTTTTGCGAGGTCCAGGTAGGCTGTGTGGACTACCTTGCCCTCATCTATAGCTTTGGTAACTGTTTCAAAGAAATCAACTAGGATTAAGAGGCAAGATCTTCCTTTAACAAAGCCGAATTGGGTAGGGTCCAGTATCTGGAGGCTCCCAATGACTTTGTTTATGAGTTCCATGATAATACACTCCATAGCTGTACAGACCAGATGAGTCAGGCTTATGGGGCGATAGTTCCCAGGGTCCGTTGTGGCACCACCTTTGTGGAGTGGAACCACTGTAGCTGTACGCTATTATTTGGGTACATATCCTATAGTAAGGCTAAGTTTGAACAGTGACTTAATGTGAGGGTTCAGTTCTTCTTGGAGCTTGTGTAAGACACAGCCTGGGACACCGTCCGGTCCCATAGCTACTGTGTTTTTTGCATTGGAGAGGGCAGCTTTCACCTCTGCAACTATGATGTCAGGGAGGTTACATTCCTTTGGGATAGGCATTTGTTCCTCTGGGGGTGAAGGGGGGGGGTTGTGCTGAATCTGTCTGCCAGGATGTTGGCTATGTTCTGTAGGTTTCATATATTTTGTACCATTATGCAACAATTCAGAGCATATCTGGGAGTTTCCACCCATATTATGGATATAACTAAAGAAGGGCTTGTGATTATCTTTAGTGTCTAGGAGAATTTCCCTTCCGAAACTGGCCTTTGATGATTCTATGAGGTATCGAAGTTTCTTGCTAATACTGATCAGAGATGCCTTCCATTTTTGGGATTTTGCTCTGTCATGTAGTAGCTTACTCCTTCTGTTGTATAGCTTGTTTATGGCCGTGGTCCACCAAACAGGTCTCCTGTTTTTGGAGGAGTGAGTCTTCGTTTTATTTGGGATAGCATGATCCATGCATTCCTGCAGGTGCTCATAGAATGCATTTGTAAAGGATTCTGCGGATTGGCCTGTATTATCCTCTGGTCTGTGGGCTTTGAAGGATTTCCCCTCAGTCTTGAGAAGTGCAAAGTTGGCTTTCGAGAAATTCTTTACAGTGATTTCCTTGGCTGGGGGTGGAGACGGGATATGGATGCCCATGGAAATTAGTTAATGGTCTGATCTTACCAATGAGGGGTTTACCTCTGGTGTGGAACATAGTTGGTGATGACCAGGTCCAATATGTTGTTCCCTCTTGTGGGAGTGGTAACCAGTTATTCCATTGCATTACAGTTTATAACTTCAAGGTACCGTTGGGCGAGTGTGTTTGGGCATGAGTAGTTGTCGCAGTCAATGTTTGGGTAGTTGAAGTCACCCAATAACATAGTTTTAGGAGATACATTGATATTCTCCAGTGTTCTCAGGAATGCCAAGTGGGGTTCCTGTAATAGGGAGGGTGTACTGTAGCAGGCTACAAACTGAAAGGCAGTTTGGCCCGCTGTTAGTTGCACATGGATGGTTTCTGATGCTTCGTGCAGTGCCACTAACCTGGAGGTGTAGGTATCTTTGATGAATATAGATACTACCCCTCCTTTTGTGCTTCGGTCCGAGTTTTGTGTCTGAAACGCATGGTATGGGTTATAACCTGGTAGTGCTGGGGTGCTCTCAGGAGCCTTGAACCAGGTTTCTGTTACTGCACAGACATCAATATTCGAGTGCGTGCATCTTGAGGATTAGACTTCTGGCATTGAGTAGCATTACCTTTAAGATTTTGTATCCTTGGGTTGTCTATGGAGGTGGGTTTGTCCTTTGAGCCTCAACTAAAAAATGCACTATGGTGGTGGCAAGAGGCATGGCCAATATACAAAAGCCTAAGGGTGACAGGTGCAAGCCATCCCTAGCGAAGTAATGTGGCTTGTCGGGCATGTCATCCCAGGCTGACAGACACTGGATCCCCATTGAATGGCACCAATACTTTAAACAATTGTTGAAACTGATCATTTTACCTTTATACTCTGGCATAATTCTTGGTGAGGGCAAGATGCTACTCAGGGTCAGGGTCATACCAGCCTGGGCTACATGATCAGAGAGCTCCACTATGTCTCTTTTCTTGTAGTCCAGGGAGGTACGTCTCATGTCATTCACACCTGCATGACCAATGATGGAGTCATACTTGTACTTGCTTTGGAGTGACCTGAGTGCTTGCGTTATGTGGTGGATCCTGGCACCTGACAGGCAGCTTACAGTGACCTTCTCCTTGTTCAGTCATTTGAGCGGGACGTCAGTGTGCCGGACAATAGAGTCCCCTATAACAAGTGTATTTGGTGTGTTGTTTGGCCTTAAGGACTGTGAATGTGAGGCACACTGATCTTGTGAGATATGTGATTCGTGGAAATTGTTGAGGGGCGGCTGCTGCTTGGGTATCTGTGGCCAGTACAGTTGCTGCAGGTGTTGGGTAAGGTACACCCCAAAGGTGGCATTGTAACCAAGCACGGTTGTTATTAGTATAGGGGCACAATGACATCACTCGATCTAGATGTGAAACCATATGGGATAAAGTTGCTTATATAGAAGGTCTGTCCAACCACTGTGGCAACATGAATGTCAAAGGCGACAGTACAAATAAGTCATGTCCCCAATCACCTAACAACACCTACCATATGTAATGGAGTACTACCTATGTGTTAATGTGTGGGCATGTTGTTATTCCCAAAGAGGATGACTATGCAACTAATGACATTTAGCTGTAGGCCATGGCTCAGGCACCAGTCATCCATCTCTGTGAGACCCTGTTGGAGTATGCATGTGGCAGCTGGAGAGGTGAGTATGGCACCCAGTTTGCAGTCAAGTGCAAACAAGGTCAGCCATATTCCCCCTGTGGTAGCCTGTACGTCAGACAAATATATACTGAACAAGAGAGGTCCCTGGACCGAGCCGTGTGGGATGCCACGTGTAACTGGTGTATAGTCAGACATGGCACCTGCAATTCTGACCATGTGGGTGCTATCCCTGATCCAGGTAGCAATCCATCATGTGAGATATGTGTCCATATCGATGCTGGTGAGCCTATGCATAATGGCCCAGTGGGTTATTGTGTGGAAGGGTTTAGCAAGCTTCAGGTAGGCTGCGTGTACAACGGTCCCTATGTCGATGGACCTGTTAACCGTCTAAAGAATACAAACATGTTCAAGAGGCAAGATCTGCCCACAACAACGCTGAAATGTGTAGGACACAGTGACTGTAGGTTCCTGATGTCTATGTTTAAGAGTCCCATGACAATACGCTCCATAGCTTTGCATAACAGGATAGTCAGGCTTATAGGGCAATATTGTCTGTGGTCCATTCTGGCACCAGCTATGTGGAGTGGGACCACTGTCACTGTACACCATTCCATGGGTACATATCCTGTAGTAACTCCAATATTGCACAGTGATGTAATGTGAGGGTTACATCTGTCATGAAGCTCATGTAAGATGCAGGCCGGGACACCAACTGGTCACATTGATGCTGTAATGTATGCTTTGGGAAGGGCAGCACTCACCTGTTACTGTGTGGTGTCAGGGAGGTTACACTCTGTTGGGATGGATAGTCGCTCCCTAGGGGGGATGGGGCAGACATCTGCACTGAACCTGTTTGCCAGGATGTTGGCTATGCCAGTGGGTTCAGGGTAAGTGTAGTCAGTATGCAGTAACTCACAGCATATCAGTGAGTATCCACCCAGGTTCCTGACATAACTGATGAAGGCCTTGTGATAGTCCTACGTGTCTGGTGCAATTGTCCATGAGAAGAAGACCTTAGTTAAGTACATGAGTGATCATAGCTGTCTGCTAGTACAGATCACAGATGCTTTCCCTATCTGGGATTGTGCTCTATCATGTAGTAACTTCCTCCTGACATTGTACAGCTTATTAATGGCTGGTGTCTACCAGACAGGTCCCCTGCCATTGGAGGAGTGAGTCTTGTTCTTATTTGGGGTAGCACAATCCATGCAGTCCACTAGGAGTCCATAGAATGTGTATGTAAAGATTCAGCAGTCGGAGCTGTATTTGACACTGTCTCAGGGTCTCTGAAGGATTCCACCTTGCTCTGGTGAAGTGAGATGTTGGCTCATCAGAAGTTCAGCAAGATTACCCAGGATGGGTGTGTGGAGTGTATATGTATGTCCAGTGAGATAGATGTATGTTCCGACCTTACCAATGAGGGGTATATTGCTGGTGTGGAACATAGAGTCCCCATGTTGGTGATGATCAGGTTCAATATGTATTCCCCATTGTGGCTGTGGTGACTGGTTGTGCCATAGCATATGAATTTACAAATTGTAGCGACTGTAGGGCAAGGTTGTTGTGGCTTGAGTAGTATCCCCAGTCAATATTCGTGTATCTGATGTCACCCAATATAATGGTGTTTGTGGAGACCATCATATCCTCCACTGTTCCCAGGAAAGCCGAGTGTGGTTCCTGAGTATGGGAGGGTTGTCTGTAATAGGCAACAAACTGAAAGGCAGTTTTGCACAATGGTAGTTGTATATGTATGGTCTGTGATGCTTAGTGCAGTGCCACTAACACAGAGGTGTGTATATCTGTGATGTATATGGATACACCCCCTAGTTGTGTTGTCTGTTCCAAGTCCTGTGGTCAGAAAGCATGGTATGAAATATAACCTGGTAGTGCTGGTGTGCATATGTGACCCTGAACTAGGCATCTGTTAGTGCACATATATTGCTATCCCCCATACTGAGGGGAGTCCTGAGTGGCCGCAATATGAGGGTAACACATCTGCTGTTGAGCAGCATTACCCTTAGTGTGATTTAACCTGTAATGTCTATGTAGGTGGGTTTGTCTTTTGAGCCCTGCTCAACAAATGCACTATGGTGGTAGCAAGAGCCTTAGCCAGCATTCAAAGGTCCAAGGGTGACAGGTGCAAGCTGTCCATAGTGAAGCTACGTGGCATGTTGAGCATGTCACCACAGGCTGACAGACACTGTATCCCCTATGAATGACACCAATCTGTTAGCTAAGTGTTAAACGTGATATGTTTGTTTGTATACTGTGACATCATACTTGGTGGGTGTAAGATGCTAGACAAGGTCAGGGTCATATTGGCCTGGGCTACATGATGACACTGTTCCTCCATGTACCATGTCATGTGTTCCAGGGAGTAACGTCTGAGGTTTTACGCACCAGCATGGACAATGATGGTGCCAGTCCTGTACTTGCTTTGTAGTGACCTGACTGCATGTGTTATGTGGCAGATCCTGGCACACGACAGACAGCACAAAGGGACTATTCCCTTGTATGGGCTGGTGAGTGGTACATCAGTGTGTCTGACAATGTGTCACCTATCACAAGTGTATTATGGGTGTTGTTTAGCCCGAAGGCAAGTGACTGTGTGGCACACTGACATTGTGAACTATGTGAGATGTGGGTATTGTAGTGGCATAGCAGTTGTGTGTGTGCCTGCTGTGGAGGTCTCTGCTGCTTAGGCAGAGTTCATTTACAGTATCCGAGTATGTGTATGTGTGATAATGTGGTTTGAGTGCTGTCGCCAGAGGATATGTGAGCCTGATATGTGGTGTGTGTGGTTATCCTCACCACCTGATAGTCTATGCCAGTCATGGGTCGAGAGAGTGCAGCACCCTGTATGTCTCTATAGGTGCATCTCACACATATATCTGGGTTTGTTGTGAGGAGAAGAGTGTTGTCTGTGTACATGAGGCAGATGTGACATTGTGTCTACATCACAATGTTCACCAGCTGGACTGGAGAGTGCACACAAAGCCGACCCCTGGACATGTTGGGATATCATGACATACTCTGTAGCCAGATGACAAAGGATCAGTAGGGTGTTAAGTGTGTATAGGAGTATAACAGGGATTAGTGCTGAGGTTTGTTGGTGTTCTGTAAAGAGTAGCTGAGAAGGAGTCCAGACTGAATCATGTCACCTCCGACAGCTGTGTCATATATAGCAATGTACACACATATATGTCATGAGTCAGGGCCAACTGTACCTGACTGACAATGCCGACATCCTGACAGACAGGCCCATATATACATACCCACCTTCCACCGATGATAGTCCATATCATCATACCAAGAGATATCACATGTAGAATGGATGAACAGCTACCCCCAATGCTAAAAGCATGGCATCAAGTGGACTACATTGATTCCCAATATGTGTCATGCATAAACTACAGAACAAACAGATCCTGCACCTGAACAGTCAGCTGAACCTCCCCCCCCTACACAGGATGTGGAACCGTTGAATGTGTTACAGCAACATATGGCACTCCACACAAGTGTTGGTGCACAACACACCATGGGAAGTACAGTCCAGTATGCCTATGAAGTATGATCTGCAAGTCCATGGAGTCCATCATGGTTGAAGTCATAAACTGAGCTATTGGAAGCTGACATACACACAACCCAACTAACCGTGGTATGTTCATGTGCAGATCATAGTTCCCAAACATGCTAGACTGTTTGCAAGGCAGCCACACAGGACATACTTCACTGAACACAACTACACGTCTCACATACACTTTGAATAGCCCTTTATCAACATCCCAGACACATGTAGTACCCACAAAACCAACAAGCTGTGCATAAATATGTGTTGACATATGAAGGAATGTCGATGTGTCCAGATAGATCACACAAGGTAAGGATTATGAGTTCCTGTTCCAGATGTTGACACCTGACGACCCACATGGACCATTCCTGGAATGGTATAAAACAAAGTGTACACACATACCATGTCCAGTCTGTTGATGTCACCACCATAGAAATACAGACAGAACAGACAGACCACCCAGTAAAGCAAATAGCACGCTGTGCTAATGCATCTCTCTCTAGTATCATAATCTGGTTAGGTAGGGATTTGAATCCAGCAAATGCTGACTGTGTGTGTGCCTGTGTGTGGGGGGGGGGGTGTATGTGTGTGCAATTCTCCTTGAAAGGAGTGGCCTTTTTGAAGACTGGGAAAACACACTAAAGATGTACATTCCTCTTTAGAATGACTGATGATGTCACCACCCTAGAAATACAGACAGAGAAGGGAAATCTCCCAGTAAAACAAATAGTGCACCACGCTAATGCGAAATATCATAACCTAGTTAGGTAGGGGTTTGAATCCTGCAAATGCTGACTGTGTGTGGGGAGCGTGTGTAATTCTCCTTGAAAGGAGTGCCCTTTTTGAAGACTGGGAAAACACACTAAAGATGTACATTGCTCTTTGGAATGACTGATGATGTCACCACCCTAGAAACACAGACAGAGAAGAAAAACCACGCAAATAGCGCACTGCGCTAATGCGTCTCTCTCTAGTATCATAACCTAGTTAGGTCTGGGTTTAAATCCTGCAAATACTGACTGTGTGTGGGGAGTGGGTTCATAGGTTCATAGGTTCATACTAGGCTATCTGCCCTAGGGCATTTATAAGCCTAGCCAGAATGTGTTTGGCTTTCACCACCCATTTTAAATTTATTTTGCTATGCCCTTTTTCGAGGTTAGTATATTGTGCCTCTGTCTAATAGTGACACAGAAGTGATACCCGGGGTAAACCTACGATCTCCCATCTACTCATCAAGATTCCTCTTGAAGAGAGTCAATGAGGGACTCTGCCTAACCTGGACTGGGATTTTATTCCAGAGTGAAGGGAGCCTCTGGGTTATGAATCTGTCCCTCCAGCATGTCCTATTTATTTCAGTGCTGAGGTTCAAGTCTCTCGCCGTAGCTCGATGGGATTTGGATTTTCTTAGGTGCAGCATGTCCATTAATTCCGGGTTGGACATGGCTTTATACGTCAGGCACAGATCGCCTCTGAACAGGCGATATACCACTGAGTAGAGCTGGAGTTTCTTTAACCGGGCAGCATATGGCATCTGTTTGAGCCCTTTGATCCTCTTGGTGAGGTACTTTTGCGGTCTTTCCAGTTGCTGCAGGTGTCTGGTAAGTACATCCCAAAGGGCATTGTACTCAATTATGGGCCTGATGAGGGATGAGTAAAGAGGCACGATGGCGTCCCTGATCTAGATGTGAATCCCTTCATGATTACGTAGGCTATATAAAATGTTTTCTAACCACTTTGGCCACGTGGTTGTCAAATGAGAGATTGCTATCAACTTGGGTCCCCAGGTCCCTAATTACTTCTTCTGTACTTAATGGATTACCACCTATGTGGTAATTTGTGGGCACTTTGTTTTTGCCAAAGGGGATGACTATACACTTTTTGACATTTAGCTTGAGGCCATGGCTCTGGCACCAGTTGTCTGTTTCTATGAGGCCCTTTTGGAGGATGCTTGTGTCAGCTGGAGAGTCGATTATGGTGCCCAGTTTGCAGTCATCTGCGAACTTGGTCAGCCACAGTCCTTCCGTCTTGGCCTGTACCTCCGAGAAATATATACCGAACAAGTGAGGTCCCAGGACTGAGCCTTGTGGGACACCACTTGTAACTGGTTTGGAGTCTGACATGGCTCCAGCAATTCTAACCATGTGGGTTCTGTCCTTGAGCCAGTTTGCAATCCATCTAGTGACATGGGGTTTATATTTAAGCTGGTGAGCTTATCTATAATGCCTGAGTGGGGTATTGTATCGAAGGCTTTTGCGAGGTTCAGGTAGGCTGTGTGGACCACCTTCCCCTCGTCAATGGCCTTGGTGACTGTTTCAAAGAAATCAACCAGGTTTAAGAGGCAGGATCTGCCCTTAACAAAGCCGAACTGGGTAGGATCCGTGTTTGTAGGTCCCCAATATCTTTATTTATGAGGTCCATGATGATCCTTTCCATAGCTTTGCAGACCAAGCTAGTCAGGCTTATGGGGCGATAGTTTCCAGGATCCGTTGAGGCACCACCTTTATGGAGAGGGACCACTGTTGCTGTACGCCACTCTTTGGGCACATATCCTGTAGTAAGGCTGAGATTGAACAGTAGTTTTATGTTTGGGTTTAGCTCTTCTTGGAGTTCATGTAGGACGCAGCCCAGGACACCGTCTGGTCCCATTGATGCTGTGTTTTTGGCTTTGGAGAGGGCGGCTCTTACCTAAGCATCCGAGATGTCAGGGGGGCAGCACTCTGCTGGAATAGATATTTGCCCTTTTGGTGGGGAGGGGGGGGAGAAGTTTGCGCTGAACCTGTCAGCTAGGATGTTGGCAATGTCTGTGGGTTCGGTGTATTTTTTGTCATTTTGGACTAATTCTGAGCATATCTGGGAATTACCACCCAGGTTCCTAACATAACTAAAGAAAGCCTTGTGATTATCCTTAGTGTCCTGTGCAATTTTTCTCTCGAAGCTGGCCTTAGACAATTTTATATGTGCACGTAGTTTTTTGCTAATACTGATCAGTGATGCCTTCCCTTTTTATGATTTTGCTCTGTCATTTAGTAGCTTCCTCCTTCTATTGTATAGTTTGTTTATGGCTGGGGTCCACCAGACAGGACGTCTGCCTTCGGAGGATTGGGTCTTGGTTTTATTTGGGATCGCATGATCCATGCATTCCTGAAGGTGTTCATAGAATGCGTTTATAAAGGATTCTGTGGTCTGGGCCGTATTTTCCACAGGCCTGGGGGCTTTGAAGGATTCCACCTCAGTTTTGAGGAGTGTGAAATTTGCTTTAGAGAAGTTTTTCACTGTGGTTTTCTGGGCAGGGGGTGGGGTCGGGATGTGAATATCCAGTGAGATTAGTTTATGGTCTGATCTTACCAGTGAGGGATACACTTCTGGTCTGGAGCATAGAGTCCCCATGTTGGTGATAATCAGGTCCAGTATGTTTTCCCCTGTTTTCCCCTATGTGTCTGCAATTTTCCTTGAAAGGAGTGACCTTTTTGAAGACTGGGAAAACGCACTAAAGATGTACATTCCTCTTTGGAATGACTGATGATGTCACCACCCTAGAAATATAAACAGAGAAAGGACACCACCCAGTAAAGCAAATAACACGCCATGCTAATGCGTCTCTCTCTAGTATCATAACCTAACTAAGTAGGGGTTGGAATCCTGCAAACGCTGACTGTGTGGGGGGTGTATGTGTACAATTGTCTTTAAAAGGAGTGGCTTTTTTGAAGACTGGGAAAACACACTAAAGATGTACATTCCTTTTTGGAATGACTGATGATGTCACCACCCTAGAAATATAGACAGAGATAGGAAATCACCCAGTAAAGCAAATAACACGCCGTGCTAATGCATCTCTCTCTAGTATCATAACCTAATTAAGTAGGGGGTTGAATCCTGCAAATGCTGACTCTGTGTGTGGGGGTGTATGTGTGAAATTCTCTTTGAAAGGAGTGGCCTTTTTGAAGACTGGGAAAACACACTAAAGATGTACATTCCTCTTTGGAATGACTGATGATGTCACCACTCTAGAAATACAGACAGAGAAGGAAAACCATCCAGTAAAGTAAGTAGCTCGCCGTGCTAAAGCGTCTCTCTGTAGTATCATAACCTAGTTAGGTAGGGCTTTGAATCTTGCAAATGCTGACTATGGGGGGGGGGTGTATATGTGTGCAATTGTCTTTGAAAGGAGTGACCTTTTTGGAGACTGGGAAAACACACTAGAAGATGTACATTCCTCTTTGGAAAGACTGATGATGTCACCATCCTAGAAATACAGCAGGAGAAGGAAAACCAGCCTGTAAAGCAAATAGCGCACCATGTTAATGCATCTCTTTCCAGTATCATAACATATTTAAGTAGGGATTTGAATCCTGCAAAGTGTGTGTGTGCAGTTTCCTTTGAGAGGTGTTCCTTTTTGGAGACTAGTAAAACCCAGTAAAGGAGGTACATTCCTCTTTGGAAAGTCTGATGATGTCACCATCCTACAAATACAGCAGGAGAAGGCAAACCAGCCAATAAAGCAAATAACACACTGTGTTAATGCGTCACTCTCTAGTGTCATAACATTGTTAGGTAGGTGTTTGAATCCTGCAAATGCTGACAGTGTATCACTGTTGGTCAACACGGTGTGTGTTTTGCTTTTACTATGGTATGACATAGTATGATGACAACAGTAAGTACATTGCAGACATCAGGTATCTGCGTGGCAAATATATATGTGTACATGTCCCCTCAATCAGTACATAGGTGTGAAGCCTGCATACTACATGAATACATTTGTTTCCATTGACAGGTTGTGCCGCTGCTACTCAGATCATAGGTCACATATGTATGTATGTGACATGGCCATCCACTGTCATGTTCTGTGACCAAGGTCATCTGTGGCACACACACCCATGACAGTTACTTAAGAGTAGTGTGAGTGAGGGTATATGGCTGGGGTATATGCCAGACATGGTCATACACAACAAAGTCTGCCAAGAATGGACAGTCTTTATAGGTGTACGACTGCCTTGTGGATATGCATTCAGGCCTCTAATGTCTGTGATACACCTTGGGACTCCACAATACCTATGGATATGTGGATACGAAGGGGCACATGACATAACATGGGTCTGTATGCACACAATGGTACCCGACATACATGTTGAGGGCTACCACCGGTGTGGTACTGATGGGATAGTATGTATAGTACATGAGGATGACTATGCCATAGTCGGCTTACTGCTATACAGCATGTATCACACAACAGGTATCTCTATGATACCCTTGTGTAGGATATGCGTCCCATCCAGGGAATGCATTGTTGGCCATTCCATGCATTCCCAGATTTGGATGGACACATCCTTAGTGTGTCTGCATGTACCTAAAGGGGCTATATGACACACAGGTGTGTCACAGTAATGGGTGGCGGTCATCACCACTGGTTAATGTTATAGTGTAGAACCGGAAGGATCCAATTGATACTGGGTTCCCTACTACTGTGTGTCATTTGTCAGGACATCATCCAATGATTGCTTAGAGTCATGCTGTTGAGGTTGTGTATACTACTAGACTGCAAATCATTGACTGATATTAACGGTATCACCAGCAGCATAGTGTCAACCCATGTCATACAAACGTCTACCCATGTTAGTACATAACTGTAGTGGAATGCATACTGGCCATTGAAAGATGCAATGGGATGTTAATAATGTGTACGACAGGGTATGCCACATGTCCCATGTGTCCACTATGCACATACATCCAGACAGTGCGCACCCACCATGTTCACAGATGTACACTTGCTAATCTGTACTGCACACATCACACACATACTGTCCACTCGCTAACACATGCTAGCAACACATCACACATCAGCCAAGTGGCACATGGGTGGATAATACATACTCAGACCTAACAGTGGTGTAAACAATGTTACATTGACAAACAGAGCTTTGATGCATAATGTCTGCTCAGATATATCTGCAGGGATGTAGTTAGACTTCCTTTTTGACAACTCGCTATTATTGCTACACTGCTATAGTGTCACCCTGTGCATCAGCACCATGTTAGCCTGTCCCTCCGTCAATAATGCAGATGACAAGAGGCGGCACAGGTATCATCATATGCACAGGGCGTTTTGTTGTTTGCCAGAGCCTGACATTGACCCATCCAATCGACATGTGTGTGTGTGTGTGTGTGTGTGTGTGTGTGTGTGTGTGTGTGTGTGTGTGTGGGGGGGACAACAGTACAGCATGGGCCAATGTTGATGTAATGTGTGTGTGTATGTGTGAGCCCTAGTTGTTTGCTTAATGTGTGTGTGTCTGCATGCACACAGCTCCACCATGTGGCTGCCATATACGGTGGTTTGTGGGACAGCCACAGACTGTACCTGCTTGGCTGTACAGATAACTGTCTCCAGCCACGAACACAGTACCTGTGCCTGGCAGGGGTGCTACGGACGGTATCGGGTACCAACCCTGACTGGGTACTGTCATCAGAGGCAGAATTATGATGACTGGACCTATGTCCCTGCAGGGACTGGCCAGAGCCATGTGCACGTGGTCTACTGGGATAGACAATGGACAGGCCAGCCCCAGCATTGCTGGGGCTGGTACTGCCACTACGGGAGTGGCTGTGAGCTGTAGGCCATCTGCAACCACTGCCAGCTGTTGCTGGCATGCATCCGCATCGACGTCGCAACCTTCCGCACGGTCCTGGCTTGAGGAAGACATGTTGTGGAGGGCATCTATTGTCTCCCCCCAACGTCTGTCAATGACCTCAGTGTATGTCCGGATGGCACTGGCGAGGTCACGGATGCTGTCATTGATAGCGGTCTTATGTGCCCTCTGCGCCCTAAGTCCCTGCCTGGTGTACCGTTCCATACGTGCCTGAGCCTGCATTACAGCCCAGAACATAGTGGTCGTCGTAAGACCTGTGATGGCACGCCTGCCAGGGAAATATGTCCAGTGGTGCTCCCCCGAGAACCCCTGGACCTCCGCCTATGTGGTACCATTGCGGGTCTATGGCTATGGCTGCTGTGAGGGGATGCACGTACCATGGGTACCACACTCTCCTGGTCAATGCCAACTGTAAGCTGTCCCTCCCCTATGGCCATTGGTGGTGAGAGATGTAATGGCAGTATGAGTGTGCGCATGGATGGGGTTGAACGCTGTGTACTGTCGATTGGTAGACCAACGACAGACCCTGTCAAATCTCCCTGTGCCAAAATACATGTCTCATCATCACCACTATCCGTGGCAGTGGCTTCAGGTCGCCTGCTGCTTTCGCCAAGCCCTACCTCAACACCTGTGAGAGGAAGACAGGAAACACACATTACGTTCTGCACATGCACACATGAACACATGAACACATGAACACATGCACACATGCACACATGAACACATGCACACATGCACACAGGCACACAGGCACACATGCACACAGGCACACAGGAACACATGCACACAGGAACACAGGAACACATGCACACTCCTCACTACAGCAGATACCCACACACAACAGACTTCCAAATCATACTCAATACTGGTTGAAGTTGGGTGACAGTATCACAAGGCAAACAGTCATGCACATGTGTCAGCATTTAGAATAAGTGTTGCTAAAGTCCATGTGAGTGTAGACAGCCATAATTGATGACAGTGTACATGGCTGTGGTGCATGTGTGTACATGTTCAGTGATTGCCTACACCCTGGAACACAATGTGTACAAGGACATGACATTTCTGTGCAAGTATTACAAGCTCTGCAATGTCCTGTGCACCATCACACACAGGTATACATACCATGGCTGCGTGTGTTACCTGTGTGTCACATGGGTTTCCATGTCTGACTGCAGTGTCTGTGTCTGTAGCAGATAATTGTGAACACAGGTGTAGCACATGCATGGTGGTGTACACACACGGGATGGTTGTTGCATGTATACATGATGGGATACCAATCCTGGACATGGCCATTGTAACAGTATGGGGTGTAGTACCATTAGCCATCATCATCATTCATCATGTAGTCACTCAAGGCCACTAAAGTGTGCTAGACCACCGCCTAGCAAGCTGTACCTGAACCGCAGTGCCGTGGCTAAGTTCACAATTACACAGCCACTTTGCACAAGGGTGTGTGAGGTGTCCAATAGGCAGCATTGCCTAACATGACTGTGTTATGTGTTGAGGAGTGTTGCTCAGCTAGGCCCCTTCCCCTCAGGTATGGTATGTGTGGTGTGTGGATGACATGTGGGATACTGAAGTGTGACCTGCCAGCGTGTGTCCGGTTACACTATGTGTAGCATGTTGAGTTGTACTGCGCTTGACAAATGTGTTATGTTGTGTACATGTGTGTCAACTATGCCTATCCAATGTGCAGTACAGTGTTGCCACATTTGTGTCTGATGCTCTGTGCATTGCATGTGAATGAGGCAGCTACTGACATTACTGAGATGTTTCATGTCTCACAGCAAACATGTACAGCATGCATTATGCGTAGGTGTGTTATGTGTGCATGACCTACACCTCACCTATGACATGCACAGTTCAATACTAAGTTTAAAGTGTTAACACACTCACCAGCATGTAATGTCTGCCCTGCTGTCACACCAGAGGGACCTGCAAGAATATGATACAGTTTGTCAGTGGCCACACCTGTGGCATTGCTACTGTGAGTGTGCTAAACTACAATAGAACAACAGGCATAGGTGTACAGATACTATTCACATTATCAACATTGCACACAATAGGCAGCACAACTGCTAAACACAGTACACATCTCACACATGCATAATCTAACAATACAGGTAACAGTAGTCTACAGCTAGGGCATGTTACCTGCACGATCCATGTCACTATGCTGGGTGGCTCCGGCCTCCATGACGACACATGTGTGATGTTGTTGTTGCTGTAGGCCAGGGGCCACCACACTTAGCAGCAGTTTCTCCACTCTGGTGAGGGGGGATGTATGGCCACCCCACCACCTGTGGCAAGCTGTTGCCTGTGGATATCAGATGCATGCTGCCAGACATGTCTGATTAAATCACTGCAGTGATGGTGTACCTACTCATATGTCTGGTTATGCATGCCTATGTCATTTACCCGAAGAACAAGTTCTTGCCACAGTGCAGTACGCTCCTGCTGGTGCTGGCTGGCCCTTGAAAACAGCAGGGTATAGTGCTGTACCAGGTTGTGGTGGATTTCCTGTTCCTCTGCAGCTGTGTAGCAGGGGTTTCTGTGAAGAGCCATATGCCTAGAAGACAAGTAAACGATATGTGTGAGCAAGTCATGTGGCACACTTAACATTATACTGTACAGATATCAGTTAACTGCCATATATAGCATCTGTTCGTCTGTCAGAGGATACACACATTCAATACCACATATCAGTGCTCAGCCCACAACTGGCTGACAGTGCCTGCCACACTCCATATGACACACCAGTATACACCAGTACTTGGCTCCCTGTTTGGGATCCAATGCACAGCCTTGCCAGGGGGGTACATATCAATCTGATGCCTGCAGATTTATGTCATCCATTGCAATGAATGTGAAGTACAGTTACAGTATTAACAGTAGCCTACCATAGTCATTGATGCCATACCCCTACCTAACATATGTGCACAGTTGTTAATATAGCTGGCATACTGTTGTAACAGAGTACACATGTTGCTAGGTACACACGCAAACCCTGCATCACACATGTGATTGCAGACATGGTACAGGCATCATTACACACACATCAGACATTCATACCATACACAGATGTATGCTAACACAGATGAGCATTTGCTATGTACCTTACAGTACTGTGTGCCCCTACTTACAGACACCTATGCCTGAGGAATGTAATATGTGCAGACTGCAGGAAACACACAAGGCAGTGTTACCAGGGAATGTGAACATACACCATACTGTGCTGTTTACGCCTACAGATTCAGGTGATACAACAGTTCTAATGTCGGATGGAGTCACCAGCAGTACCACTTACTGAGCACACATGTATTGCGTCAGCCTATGATGGGACACCACAGTCGTACACAAGGACCTACGTCACAACATATACCATCCTACTATGTCTGCATCCCAATAACTGACACATCTTTCTCTGGCCTCACAAGTAGGACACAAACGACCATGATGGAAACAACCTCACTCCTAGCTATCACACCATCACAGACCTTGCACACATTCACTGTCACACTCATTCCACTTCACAAAGCTGGTATTGCACTGTGTATATGTCTGTGTGCATTGTGTCATAAGTAGGTAATACGCTATTGTCCCTGGGGCCTACAGCAGCCTAGCCATATGCTGCCCTGGCCTGTGACACACATGTAATTAGATTCCACTTCCTCCTGTCAACTGGATACACAGAGGTGATTCCCAGGATGTGTCACCTATCCCCCAGACAATCATCAGGGGTATGTCTGACATCTGCTACTGAGGAGCCTTGTTTGTTCATGCTGGGTGGTTTACTCCAGAGTATGGCATATTTGCCAATAGGAGCATATCCCTCCAGCATGTGCTGTTTAGTGATGTTGCGTGCACTAAGGACCTAGGCCATGTAGCCCAGTGGGATTGTGAGGTGTTGACATGGTGGTTGTCTGACTGCTATGGGTGTGGCATGCCTCTGTATGTTTGGCAGAGGTAACCTCTGGGTGGCCGGTATACAACGCACTGTAGCTGTGGTTATGTGAGTCAGTCTGCATAGGGTATGTGTATCAGGGCAGTATTACCCTTTGTGTGGTATGTCTGTGGACTTTCCACGTGTTGTAGTTGTCATGTGAGGTACATACCACATGGGGCATTGTGATGAGTACAGGGGAACACTGACCTATATTTCCGTACATGACACATCATTTGTGATTACACGTACCATGTAGACAGATTACAAGACTAGTGTGGCACTGTGAATATCAAAGGGGAGGCTACTGTCCACCTGTGTCCCATGCTCCCTTCTGACACCTTCAGTGTTAGTCAGGCAACCACCTATCTGGTAGTTAGTGGGTAAAGTGTTTTGGAATGGGGTATGGCACTGAGTATCAACACTGGTGTTCAGTCCATGCCTTGGTCACCAGGCACCTGTTGCAATACGTCTGACCCTGTGTCTCCCTCTCTCACTATATATATATTTATATATCTATGTATATTTATATACATATACATTTATATATCACTCTATATATCCATATCTATATCTATCTATATACTTATATATACATGTATATATATATATATATATATATGTATGTATATATATATATATATATATATATATATAGCTATATATATATATATATATATATATATATATATCGTAGATATCCATATATATCTGTATATATCTATATATCTCTATATATATATCTATATATGTATATATCTATATATGTGTATATATCTATATATGCATATATCTATATATCTACATATCTATATATCTATATATATCTATATATGCATATATGCATATATCTATATATATACATATATCTCTCTTTCTCTCTCTCTCTCTCTCTCTCTCTATATATATATATATATATATATATACATATATATATGTGTGTATATACATATACATATGTATATATATATATATATATATATATATATATATATATATATATATACACATACTTGTAAACAGCCACTGCTGTACATATACATGCACATATATGCAGATATACTGGCCAACTTTCATGGTGGGAATATCAATTATGGAACAGTTGTGAGACATATGGCTATGTAATAATATTGCACAGTGTTGTGCAGAATGCATTTCGCTATCCTCAGGCCATATAGCCGTAGCAGACCTCACTGGCTGTAACTCAGTCCCACAGCATTTAACCACCAATTGACATATACCTGCACTGCTTGCTGTTTTCAATGCCACACACTGCAACCTACATAGATATGTGCACATAGCAACCTTCAAATACATATATATGTCCAGCCTTCACTAACAGTTGCAGTATGTTCCTTGCCCTATGCACATCTGCATATACATATAGATACAGACTGCTACCACATAAGGAGTGTTCACAGAATGTAGAGTACCCTTCAGACACATCATTCGGATGCCAGCAAATACATGTGTGTTACATACCTTACCTTTGTATGTCTCACCTCAGTCTGTTGTACCTGTTGATGTTTTTTATTTTTATTTATTTAGGTCGGTGTCCTGCACTGCCTCTGTTTGTTTTAATTTTTGTTTTGGTTGGTCAGTGTCTCCAACCGCCTCTGTTTTTTTTTTTTTGGTTTGGTCTCTCCAACTGTTTGTCTGTCTGTCTGTCTCTCTCGCTCGCTCCCTCTCTCTCTACAGTTGCTGCAATGATATTATTGCATGTGTGGACAGCAAGTACAGGCTGCTTTTGTAGGTATCTGCACATGTGCATGTGATGGCCTCTGCACCAATTGGTGCCCACCATTTAGTAACTGCATGCAGCCTGCGGTGTGGTAATTGCAGTTCTCACTGTGATTTCAGGACACTGCTATAAAAGGATAGGTTAGGTAGGTGTAGGCCTTTCAGTTTTTCAAGGTGGGGCCATGCTTGTTTGCTGTGGACACTGTTGTGTCAGTCAGAAGGTTGGTATATGTCTCATATCTGAAGCTGGGTTGTAGCCAGTGACATGCATGTTGTACTAAAATCTGACCGTTGCTTCTTCAAGTACACTCTTCTCAGTGTGTAAGTTTACTCACACTTCCTAATGCTAACACTGGATACATGGGAGTATGTACTTTATTTTGGAATTAGGGAATTAACTGGCATACAACAGTAGTTATTGCAATGTATTCCTATGGCTTTCCTATTTTCCCTTTACATTCAGTCCCTGTAATGCATGTTATATTTCTTTATTGCAATGTATTCCTATGGCTTTCCTATTTTCCCTTTACATGCACTCCTTGTAATGCATGTTATATTTCTTTCAGCACCAAGTTAATGTATATATGCTGTGGCTTAAGTGGTACATCATGCAGACTGGTGAGTCCAAGGTGTGGCGTTTGAGTCTGACAATGGTATTTTATTTTGCTGCTGAGCAATACAAGGGCCTTGTCATACAGAGTGACAAAGGCACTTTGAAGCAGTTGTAAGCGAGTTGGCACGGGTTTGCATGACGCTTAGCGAAGATTAGTGTATTTTAGCAATACTAAGCTAAGCTTAGCTTAGCTCATTTTATGTTAGCAATAGTAAGCTAAGCTTGGCAGAGCTCATCATATCCTAGCAATGCTAAGCTAGGTGCACACATGCGCACACTGGTGCAAACCCGCTTACTACTGTTTACAAGTGCTCACTCCCGCTAACCCCTGCACTCATGTCTTTGACACAAAAGTAAATGGGGAGATAGGAATGTGGTGATAAAGGGTGCTCAAAGAGGTGAAGACAGTAGGGAAAATAGCTTGGGATGTACACGATGGGTGTGGAGAAGGTCCATAGCTGCCCATTTCTTTATCAGAAACAGCTGTGCATATGCAATACATTAGGTGGGATATTTGAAACCTTCCACCCCTGAGAGAGTGGTGAGGACATCTAAGTATGTTGTATTACCAATTATGAATATCAGGCACATGCACTGTGTGTGAACAGCTATACTGTCATTAGTACATTACTCACATCTGAACAGTTTGTGGTTTGTGTTGGCATTGGCACAGTCTGCTCAGGACGACTGGACATATTTCTGTACTGTGTATGCCTACCTACACCCTTGGTTGTGCCTGACTACACGGGTATATAGTACCTTTGGGTAGGGGTGCAGAACTACAGTGTGCATTATTTATTATCGTGTGATGTTTATCTTGCTGAACATGCAGAGTTGCTGTGTACCTGTAAGTCTATGAAGGCTTGTAGTCTGTCTGAGTAGCTCCCACCTGTGGACATATCCAGGTGGTAGACATAGGTCAGACTAGTATTCTTTGACTGTGCACCACAGCAGTCTTTTCAGCACCTGAACAATGGCATTGTCACAGGTGGTTGCTAGGAGTACATGGCTACATCTTTTGCTATTTCTGTGTTGTACTTCTACATAAGGGCATGCTTGTTGAATTCATTCTACAGCTATTTGCAGAGTGTGTAACAGCAGACAAGCTGATATGCCTGTGTGTTTCTGACTCTTCCAGGTCTCAGATACTCTCACGTATATATTTGAACAGCCTCAGGGAAAGGTACATATAAGTGGGATACACCTGTGATATAGTTCTGACATTTTTCAGTTCAGACTTTGGGTGATTTAGAGCATTTCTATTACTGCACCTTTGCTGACGTGCAAGCAGTGTCTACTCTCACTTATTGACATTTGTTATGAAGTGAGATTCAACACCTTTTTGTATATCTGCTGTGGCTCAGTGGTAATTCATGCAGTCTAGTGTGTCCAGGGTTCGAGACTGACAGGGGTATTTTATTTTGCTGAGGAGCCGACTACAGGCCTTGTTATACAGAGTGACTAAGGCACTTTTAAGCAGTTGTAAGCGGGTTTGCATGAGTTTGCGCGATGCTTAGCTAAGCGCACACAAGCACATACCCGCTGACTATTGCTTAAAAGTGCTTACTCCCGCTAACACCCGCGCTAATTTCTTTTAAAGAAAAGAAAATAGAGAAATAGGAAAGTGGTGAAAAGGGGGGCACAAAGAGGGTAGGACAGTAGGAAAACAAGCTCAGGATGTGCAGGAAGGATGTAGGGAAGGCCCATAGCTGCCCAATTCTTTACCAGCAACAGCTGTGCATATGTTAGAAATTTAGAGTGAGATTTGAAACCTTCCACCCCTGAGAGAGGAGTGAGGACAACAAAGTATGTTGTACAGCCAATTGTAATTATCAGTTTACATGTCCAGCAGACATGTGTGCGAAATGGGCAGCTATGTATGGGGCATAATTTTTTTGCGGGTACAGATTGCCCTTCTTTTATTTTTTTTCAGGTAAGAGTGGAATGTGAGGTAAAGGAAGTAGGAATATTGAGGGAGGTGGGTTGGGGGAGGTTAACAGACAAGACAAACAAGACGCATACAGGGGTGGAGTATGACACATGTGGTGATTACACACAATTGACGGGGATGGATGTTTGGATATCGCAAGCCGATGAGCCCACAGATGGCAACAGTGGAACTGAGATCCTCACCCATGGGCAGTTACCACTGTGCCTTCACAGCCCAGGCCGAGGCTGTGCTGGGGGCTGGATAGGAGGGGCAGGCACACCCGTGAGTTGCGCCACTCTCACCTCAAGCTGGCATAGGGGATCAGTCATGGAACGCCTGATCTCACTACACACCACAGACCGGACCCTTTGGAGGGTGAGTGGAGGCTCTCCTCCAGCCATGCTTGCAGAGGGGGGGTGAGCTCCCATCCCCTGCAGCGCTTTCACCCAAAGGTGGCACAGGGCCACCGGAGGAGGAGGTCCTGGGCTGGGCACTGGTGCCAGGTGCAATCGCCAGCTGAGGTGGGAGAGGTGGGTCCGCAGGGACCCTCCTTCCCAGTTGTCCTATGTTTAGCAGTATTTAATGGCATTTTGGGTTAGTAACAAACAACACCATTCCAAATTAGTTGTAACAGCATGCATTAGTATTCCCATTAACCAAACACACATGAATTCCAAACATTGAACAGCAAGCATAACACATACATATTTAGAACAGTGGACATTCCAACAGCATGCAGGGTTGATTGGTGGCAACAGGCCATCAGGTTTGGATATGTGAACAGGGTACATGCATCAACGTACATGCAGATATGTATAAACCAACAGGACAAATGTCCATAGGAATAAATTGTGAATACACATACCCAGATTGGTGTGGAATTGCATCATTTGTGAACATAACATAGGGTGGTAAAATATTACATTAACAACTTAAATTACCTATACGTATACTGTACATTCCTACTAGATGCAGATATATATCCCCTACATGTATTAGTACAGTTTCCTGTATGTAACCTTAGAAATGTTGGTGATGGACATGTTACTTCTACATTAATATACATTCCATTTGTATTCTTATATGTTCATATCTGGCTGTGTTCAGGTAAAGTATCCTGCTACATTTGAGCAGTTATGAATAGTTCTAGCAACACACTGACATTTGTGGGATCACGAGCACAAGCTGCTGATTTACCGGATTAACATGTACATACTATACATGAAACAGTTGAGGACTATAAATATTCTTCAGTGATACTGGCATTCCCATCAGCCAGTTTATATGGGCCTAGACAACTGTGGATGTTCAGCATTTCATACAACCATACTATCTCCATAATGCAAGGGTACAACAACATATCCAAAATGTGGGACAGACACAGTCCAGGTATTGTACTTTATTAAAAACATTTCACTCTTTGGTTGTGGCTGTCTCATTCATTTCATTATGTAGTGCATGCAGTATACCTTTATTCCAGACTTCTTACACCTTTATTGGTAGCTTCAAACTCTTTCTCACGCTCTCTCACTTATTTTATATTTACATTTCAGGATGGTACTTAATTCCAGGCTTTATTAACATTTATTACTGGGTTACAACAATCCTTTCCAGCTGACTCACTTATTTCATATGACAGTATATACAAGGATGTATTCAAGACTTGTCTGTCCTTTATTGATGGATTAGAACACTCATTTTCAGGCTGAAGCAGTTATCTGATATTACAATACAGGTGGAAACTCTATTTGAGACTTGTTTACTCTTTATTAATGGATTACAATACTCTTTTTCAGGCTGCATCACTTATCTGATCTTAGAATACTAACAGAAGCTTTATTCTAGGCTTATTTGACCTTTATTACTAGGTTACAACACTGAACTCTTTTACAGGCTGTCTCACTTATATTCTATAATAATACCAGCTGAATAATTACTAACCTGCCTGGTGGCGCAGTCTTACCAACCTATCAGCATAGGCTTGCCGATTCGCAGAATGAACACCTGCAGCTGTAATATAAATGAAGGGATATTGGAGCATACCTTTCCATACTATAGGCTAGGATAGCATTTCTTACATACTTAATTACATGGATACTTACTCAGTAGTGGTGCATTGGGCATATGACGGGCCTCCTGGATCCATCGGTTCAGTTGGTCCTCCTTTCGATGCTTCAGGTCCGCATGGTGGTGACAGACCTGCTCACCAGTCCTGGGAATGCCTGTGGCACTGGTAAGATCATGCGCCAACTGGTTCCACGCCTCTGCCTTGTATGCTCCCCATTGAACCTGGCCCTGCATGAGTCGGCCTTCATGTTGGTGGACTAGGAGCCAAACCATATATTTAGATTCCTCAATGCCCCAGCTTTGCACTCTAAAGTGATTACCCTCTCCGATGCCTGCCATCCTGACTGCAAGTGGGTACCACAATCAGTTATGGCAAGTATTCCCGCCTATGGGGCTTAAATATGCCACATTTCCCGCACTTTTTTGTGATTGGCCATTTTTGAGAATTCTAAGCTGACTGCAGACCTGCTTAGTAATGGTTAATCTACCATTTCTATGTATATGTATGCTAATAGTGGCTGTTTCTCCTAAACTGGCATGGCTTAGTGGGTCTGTGGTTTGATTATGATGCACAGGGTCCTGGGTCGAACCTTGTCACTCTTTTATTTTAATACTGTCTAGACAGGCTAGGGGGTATGGCTGCATTTAAGCAACCTAGCTCTACGTTGCTCCACGGTGCCCTACGGTGCCTTGGTTGTCGCGGCGCGCATGTCCGCGCAAACACATTGCACTCGGTAAAGCGTTTTTAAATGTTGGGCAACTCTATTGTGCTGGGTAAAGAGCTATTACACTATGGGCAACTCTGTTTAGCTGGGTCAAGCACTATTAAACTATGGGCACCTCTGTTTAGATGGGTATAGCGCTATTAAACTATGGGCACCTGTGTTTAGCTGTGCAAAACGTCGCTTAACGGCAGGCTATTATATATCTGGGTCTTTTCAAAATATATATTTTGTTCGCTGATACATTGGCCATGTCACTGCTTTTAATAAAATATTAATCATATTTGTCTGATATTATTTCAAATACTGATTTAAAACATAAATAAGAAGGGGACTGGTGGGACTCGAACCGTGAACGCCTTCTTTTTGTGCATACGCTCTACCATTACGCTATTGCTATTTGGATTAATTTGCATAAGTAGTTCTTATATGCTCTTCAATGTCACAATTGCTAACTGTGGTTAAGCAACAGGCACACCCGCGCAAACAAGCGCAAATACGGGCAGCTATATCGTGGATTTAAAAAAAATGTTTTTTTCAGTTTTTTAACTCTGATGGGGGTTTACAGTGTCAGGGAGTGTGGTGTTGGGTGCAAGTACATTTGAGCGGACTCGCTCTTGTCTGTTGACATTATGCTTTTTAAAACCTTGCAGGGGTGTGGACTTTTTGACTGCTCAGCAGTCGGACACACCCCCTGCTTGCCTACTCAGTCCGTGTAAGAGTTACGGATGAGTCAGCATGCCCTCATGAATATTCATGGCACTCTGACATCATACTGTTCAACTGCAGCCTCCGAGTAAGACATATTAAGTCTTACACGGAGGTTTCGTGAATCCGACCCCTAGTGTTTACACATGATTAAGTTGTGCGGTAGTTAGCACACCATCATAGGAAAGAGCTAGTCATGTTTGGAACAAGGACATAACAAGTTTAATTTAAAATACTGTTTGAGATGCTTCTTAAATAGACTTAGCGTGGGTTGTAGGGTGATGTATGCAGGTAGTGAGTTCCAAATTTTACCTAGAGAGTTGCCAAATAGAGAGACACCAGCTGAATTATTGGTTTTGACAGTTTGAACTAGCAGTCTATTGGAAGAGTAAAGTGATCCATGATTGATGTAGGGATTGATAATGTTTTTAAGTGCAGGAGTATTTTCAGGTTGGTTAAGTACTTTATGTGCCACTATAAGTTGGATGTACTGAATTAGTCTAGGCAGTTCTAACCATCCTAGACAGTTTAGGTTGTTGCAGTGGTGTGTCTTGTAGGGCATCCCTGTGGCAAATCTTTCAATGTGGTTGTAGCAGCTAAAGAGTTTATTGAGATCAGATTTGCTTAAGTTAGTAAGTAGAGGGGAGGAGTAGAGAGGAGTCGAGAGTAGAAGAGATCATGCAAGTAGCTGGTGGGGTTAGGTAGGGTTTAATCTTGTATAGTGACCCAAGTTTTTTATTGATGGTTTTGATAGTCTGGTTGACATGCAAGTCAAATTTAAGGTTATTATCTACAATAACACCTAGGAGTTTTGTATAGGTGTTTGGGGAGATTATGGTGCCATTGTTAGATTTTAAGGAAAAGGAGAATGCAGTTGGCCTATTAGTAGGGGAGATAAGTAATAACTTTGTTTTAGTGGGGTTTAAGATCAGATGATGATCAGAAAGCCAGTTTTCAACTATGTTGCAGGTATTTTGAGATAATGTCCACAGATCTGTCTGGAATGCAGCAGAGCAGATCAGGGTGGAGTTATCTGTGTACTGAATACAGTTTGCATCTGGGATGACAGTGTAGAGATCATTAATAAAAATGGAAAACAGAAGAGGTCCTAGTATAGCACCCTGGGGGACTCCCAGGGTATTGGGTAGGAGGTTAGATAGTTTGTTTTGCCATAGGACAGCCTGTTGTCTACCACTCAGATAAGACTGAAACTACTGGAGAGCTTGATTATCTAAGCAAATTGTTTTCAGGGTGTGGATTAGTAGCTGGTGATCAACCATATCAAAAGCCTTGGAGAGATCCAAGAAGAAGGCAGAGGATAGTTTATTATTATTATGATTATGATTAATGGCATTAGAGAAGGCTAGGAGGGATGAAGTGGAGCTATGATGAGGTCTGAAGCCATGCTGAGACTTGGTTAGGAGATTGTTCTGGATTAGATGATGAAGAAGTTGTCTATGGATGCATTTTTCCATAATTTTAGCCAATGGTGACAGCATAGCTATGGGTCTGAAATTAGACAATTCAGTGGAGCTCCCACCTTTATGGAGTGGTGTCACATGGGATAATTTCCAGATAGAGGGGATGATAGCTTCTGATATGGTATGATTGATTAGAATGGCAATGGGTTAAGCTATGGCATCTGCAGCTTTTTGCAGATACTCAGTGGGGAGAAGATCAGCAGATAGAGTAGTGGATTTTGATTTTTTATAATTAGGGCATGAACAAGTGATGTAGTAACTGGTTGTAGGCTAAAGGAGGGCTGGGTACTGGGAGCTGCAGACTTTGAGCTGGTGCAGCTTGGAGGTAATTTACTGGCTAGGGACTGGATAGTCTCTGTGAAGAAACTATTGAAGGTATTTGGAACTGCCTCTGGTAGTTTATCATTGTATGCTGTGGGGGTTGGAGAGGAGGGTTGTCCTGGGTGCAGGAGTTTGTTTATACCTGCCCAGAACTTCTGAGGGTTATTTTGATTTTTCTGCTATAGATGGCAGTCGAAGTTTCTTTTATCTAGTAAAATGGATTTTTTAGTCTCATTCCTTATCTGCCGATATTTAATTTGATCTGGGGGGGGGGGGGGTTTGTGGTACGCCATAAAGCCCATGCTTTGTTTCTGCAGATAATTTTTGATTTTCTGTCTTTAGTAAGCCATGGTACTATTCTTGTTTTAGTTCTAATGCTGAGAGAGGAGGCATGAGAGTCTAGGATAGCAAGGAATTTGTTATTGAAGTAAGCAACAGCTTCATCTAAGGGCAAGTGTTTTAAGACTGACCAATTGCATGCTTTGATTTCTTCTTGGAATTTGGCGAGGTCAAAGTTCTTATTGTTTCTTACCGTTCTAAGGGTGGACTGATGATGTACATGCAACAAAATGCAGGGGAGCCATATATATATATATATATATATATATATATATATATATATATATATATATATATATATGTTTCCCATTCAGAAGCCTGAAACATCATAAGCCTGAAAATCAAAATCCTGAAACCAAAAGCCTGAAAATTCAGAATCCTGAAAACTCAAAATCCTGAAAGCCCAAAATCCTGAAAGACCAAAATCCTGAAACTCAAAATCCTGAAAACACAAAATAGACATACTGATGTCATTGTGGCTTTGCTATTGTTAGCCCTGTGGTGTTAGGTCATGCGTTGGGGTCAGGTAAGTGTGGTTGGTTTTATTTTAGGGTTAGGGCGGTTTAAGTGAGTTAGGGTTAGGGCAGGTTAGGCATGTATGCAATAATGACAAATATTGGGGTTAGGGGCGGTTTAAGTGAGTTAGGTTTAGGGCTGGTCAGGTGAGTGTGCGATAGTGACGGACCTTAGGGTTAGGGTTAGGGTCAGGGTCAGTTGGTAGATATTAGTGTCTTTATAGTGACATATTAGCATTATTTGTGTTTTCAGGATTTTGAGTTTCAGAATTTTGGTCTTTCAGGATTTTGGGCTTTCAGGATTTTGAGTTTTCAGGATTCTGAATTTTCAGGCTTTTGGTTTCAGGATTTTGATTTTCAGGCTTATGATGTTTCAGGCTTCTGAATGGGAACCATATATATATATGGATCTACCTTAGTAGATCGACATGTTAAAAGAGCGAACACGAATTAACCGACACCAGAAGATCGCAAGTCACTTCACCGACGCCAGAAGATCGACAGTGCACAAACACGACATCGCACACACCCGACACATCATACCAACAAACAAAACAAATCCCCTATCCAAAACCCACACACACAACACAAGCACACCAAAATCCTTACAAACGAACACTAACCCATACATACACAACTATCTACAACCCTAACCCAAACCCTTACCCTAAGGTCTGTCACTATCGCACACTCACCTAACCCGCGCCCTAACCCTAACTCACTTATCCCACCCCTACCCCTACAGACCACCAACATCGCACACTTACCTTACTCGCACCCTTACCTAACCCGCCCTAACCCTAACTCACTTATCCCACCCCTACTCCTACAGACCACCAACATCGCACACTTACCTTACTGCACCCTATCGCCTGTCACTACCGCATACTTACACATCCTTTCCCCATCACAGTGTTCTCCGTTGGTGTCTTCCTCCGTCGGTCTTCTGCCTTGTCGATCTTCTGGCGTCGGTGAAGTGACTTGCATCTTCTGGCCGGTTAATTGTTCGCTCTTTTAACATGTCGATCTACTAAGGTGGATCCATACATATATATATATATATATATATATATATATATATATATATATATATATATATATATATATAAATATATATGTGTATATATATCTATATATTTATATATATATATTTATCTATATATATATAAATATATATGTGTGTATATATAGATATATATATATATATATATATATATATATATATATATATATATATATATATATATATATACATACACACACACACACACACACACACACATATATACACGTATGGTTGTAGTGTGAAACAGCAAACTCTCATAAGAGAGAAAGCTTTTTCATAGGTTCATAGGTTCATAGGTGTGTACTAGGCTAACGGCCCTGGAGCCTATATAAGCCTAGCCCAAGAAGATTCCGTGGCATCATGCCGCCCAAAGTTAGTTCCCAGTTCCCCTGTCAAGCAAGGCCACTGAAGTGATCCCCAGGGTGAACTTTGTATTGCCCATCCACTCGTCAAGATATCTCTTAAAGAGGGCCACTGAAGTGCTCTGCTTGATGTGGGTGGGAAGTTTGTTGCAGAGTATGGGAAGTCTCTGGGTTAGGAACCTGTCCTTCAAGCATGTTCTATTTATTGTGGTAATGAGGTTTAGGTCCCTGGACCATGTGGCACGCAGGGATTTGGATTTCTTTAGGTGTAGCATATCTAGCAGCTCTGGGTTAGACATGGCTTTGTAGATCAAGCAGAGATCGCCTCAAAGTAGCCGATAAGAGACAGAGTACAGCTGGAGTTTTTTGAGTCAGTCCGTATAGAGCATGTGTCTAAGGCCTATGATCCTCTTAGTGAGGTAGTTTTGTGGCCTTTCCAGTTGTTGTAGGTGTCTAGTGAGCTACATACCAAATGGGGCGTTATATTCTATAACAGGTCTAATGCAGGACAGCTAGAGAAGGATTATGACCTCTTTCTTCCTGGATGAGAAACCTTTTGTAATGAGATGTGCCACATAGAAGGACTTTCTGACTACAGTGGCAATGTGGTTATCAAAGGAGAGGTTGCTGTCAACCTATGTCCCCAGGTCTCTTATCACACCTTTAGTGTTTATTGGACTACCACCTATGTGGTAGTTCATGGGCACCAAATTTATCCCAAAGGGAATGACAATGCACTTTTTGGCATTGAGCTTAAGGCCATGGTTCTGGCACCAGTCATTGGTGTCAATGAGGCCTTTTTGTAGAATGTCTACATCAGTTGGAGAATCAATAATGGCTCCCAGTTTGCAATCATCTGGAAAATATATTTAGGTTTTATATTAGAAGTATAGAGGTGACATGAGCACTGTCACGAAAACTACATACATGGCTTACAGATCATTAAAACTGTTCAGGTATTGATAAAGACTGGCTATGAGGAGTAGGATTCTGAATAAAATGAAAGGATTTAACACTATAGCAAGTTGAAGATTACAGGTCATATGTATGAACTTAAAGGAGCCAAAGACACCAAAGGAAATTATAAATCCTTCTTTGGCTATGTTAGGAAACTAAGAAAGAATACCAAACAATAGACATAATTGTCCACAATAACAGTGCTCACTCTGACCTAAAGGATATAGCAGATACCTTGACAAATTTAGCTAATAGTTTACACTGTCCTCACATATCATCCATCACACTATCCCTGCTATGCTACCTGTCCCTCAAATCACTATAGGAAAAGTATGAGGATCCATAACCCAACCTGAAAAGAATATCGCTGTGCATACTTGTCATCTGTCCAGATTTTCTCAGAATGTCCAGATTTTTGCCTCATTGTTTTGGTCTGTTCCTTGTGACTTTTTGGTTTTCTGGCAAATGATTGTCAAATTGTTAAGGATGGATGCCAGAAAATAATGATAGGCATTTGAGTTTCAGACTTCATACCCTTCAAAAATTCATGCTAATGGAAAACCTGTCATTCTATCAACTTTCTAAAATTTTAAGAGCAATATTTAAAAATTGTCCCTATTTTTGGGATTTACACTAACACTGAAAGGAAACACTTTCCCCACCAGTCCCTTAATCAGGATGTCTAAGTATGCACAAGCAGAACTGCAATGAAAAAATTCAATATTTTGTCCATGTGTGCACAAGCCAAGCACCCCACCCACCCTATCATTGATTAGTATGCAGAAGCACATTTCCCCACTGATCATTCAGCAGTATCTGGCCATCTCAAAGTCAGAGAATAGGGAAAATCCAAAAAATCCAGATGCCTGCAGACTGCAGCACAGGGCATCAAACACGGATCTCTCTCAACAGTAAGTCAGTACCACTTTGGCACCCTGAAAACAACTAGGAAAGCAATAATAAAGTAATTACCTCAGAAACACTCCATTCACATTGTTTGAGCTTCAGTCTGTTGTAAATGGATGATCGGTAAAGACCCCTTTATGGCAGCTCTACTCCTCTCTGCACGAAAAAGAAATACCAATTGACCAAACATGCCTAATTCAAGAGAGAGATGCAACTGGAGGAGGAAAAAAACACCTGACTGCAACCTCCATTTGCATCTCCAATGTATTAGGCACTTTTGGTGACTGGACACAACGCAGGATGTACTGCATGACGTATGTCATACTGGAGAAAAAAAACTATAACCAGACAACTGGATCCTTAGTAAGTAATCACGGGCCACAGAAAACTACTTTGCGGGGCCGCATCTGACCCTTGGGTCATGTGTTTGAGACCCGTAATCTATTCCAACAAATAAACATGACTGGAGACTGTGGCTAGCCTGAAAGAAGATGGATTCTTGCATATTTTTCCTGCTTATTCTATTTGATTTATAAAGTATTTACCTGCTAGTCAACAGTTTCAAGATGTCCAAAAGTGAGATGCAACTCAGGGTGTACAACAAGCTGCTGGATCATTTAAAAAAAAGTTTCTCTGGATACACGTCTCATGATTTTGTTTCAGTGACTCTCTGTTGTCATTCCTGAAGTCAAGCTCTATGACACACAGGTTGCAAGGCAACAATTGTGAGTAGGACAAATTGAATTAAAAGTGGAGACATTGAAGAGGGATGTATGGAAACTCTACAGGATACTTCCACCTCTTCCTTGAAACATGTCATGACACTTGCAGAAGATGTAAACACACAGGTCAGTAAAATCAATGATACTGAACATCGTAGTCATTAAAGTAATGTTAATGTGAAAGGACCCCCAGACTCTCTATCTGACAGGGGCCTGTAGTTATCTGTAGGATAAATTCTTAACAAAAGTTATTCAGCTGCCCTTGATCAAAAGGCTACAGTTAGTGGGTGCACCTTCACAAGCCCAGAGTAATAGCAGGCATGTACTTGTAATTCAGAATTGAAATTCAGAATTGTAAGCTTTCAGCTTTCATTATAATGAGACTCAGTCAAATGAGTTTACAGTATTTTGCAATTTAAGTCTTGTGGTCTTAGTCAAGTGAAATTCAGTATTTTGAGATTTCAGTCATGTGAAGTAGACCCATATACTATGTATATATACATTTATATATATATATATATATATATATATATATATATATATATATATATATATATATATATATATATAGGTTCCTATCTAATGGCCGAATTGACAGAAAGCCGAATTACACATTACCAAGACCGGCGTGCTGAATGTGCACATTGCCAATTATTTAAACATCCGAATAACACTATGCCAAAACACACTACAGTGGGGAAAGGGAATTTATGTGTAATGCAAAACATTTCTTTTTAACTACTTGCATATACCAACTCCGAGACCACACTACAGTGGGGAAATTCATAAATTCCCTTTCCCCACTGTAGTGTGCTTTGGCATAGTGTTATTCGGCCGTTTAAATAATCGGCAATGTGTACGTTCGACACACTGGTATGGGTAATGTGTAATTCAGCTTTCCGTCAATTCGGCCATTAGATAGGAACCCACTATATATATATATATATATATATATATATATATATATATATATATATATATAAATATATATATATATATATATATATATATATAATATAATTTATTATATATATATATATCTATATATATATATATATATATATATATATATATATATATAAATACATATATATATATATATATATATATATATATATATATATATACCAACTCCAAGATTACAAACTAGTATGGACAAATTACATTAATCTGCTGCATCATTATCCTGTAAAAAAGGCTGCTGGCAAAAACTCCATTGAAACCAACATTCACTCATATGACGTTTGCTATTATTCACACCTGAAACTCATTAGGTTAAATAAGGAGAAAGTTGCGGTCAGCTTCTTGTCGTGTGCCAGGATCTGCCACATAAAGCACACATTTAGGTCACTTCACAACAGGTACAAATATGACTCTGTCATTGTCCATGTTGTTGTGAATGACCTAAGATGTACCTCCTTGGACTACATGAAAAAAGACATAGAAGAGTTCTTGGATCTTGTAGCAAAGGCAGGTATGACCCTAGCTCTGAGTAGCATCCTACCGTCACCCAGAATGATACTACAGTACAAGCAGAAAATGACTGATTTCAACAATTGGCTAAGTTTCTGGTGGCATTCTAAGGGGATCCAGTATCTGTATGCCTGGGATGACATGATCGACAGACCTCGACGCTTCATCAGAGGTGGCATGCACCTGTCACCTCAGGGATTCCAGATACTGGCCAAGACTTTTGGCACACCTATAGTGCCTTTTTAGGCAATGTCCTGAAGACAAAAGTACATCCATAACAGCTACAAGCAAACAAAGTCTGAGGGTTATGCTACTTAATGCTAGAAGTCTAAACCTCAAAATGCACTCACTTGAAGCAGTCCTTAAAATGAAGAACATCGGCATCTGTGCAGTAAGCGCGACCTGATTCAAGGCTCCTGAGAGCACCCCAGCACTACCAGGCTATAATTCATACCACAGCTTTTGGCCCCTAAACCTGGACCGAAGCACGGAAGGCGGTGGTTTCTCCATATTCATAAAGGATATGCACACCTCCAGACTAGTAGCCCAACATAACGCATCAGAGATACTTCAGGTACAACTTGGGTAAAACTGCAATCCAGGTTGTAGCCTGATATAGATCCCCCACCATGTCCCAAGACTCCCACTCCACATTCCTAAGTACACCAGAAAATATTAGGGTACAACCCAATAACCTTATACTTGGAGACTTTAACTACCCCTCCATTAACTGGGAAAATTACTCATGAACCAACACACTTACTCAACATTTTTTGGAATTGATTAATTCCAACACCCTGGACCAACTCATTCTTACCCTCACCAGGCATAGAAACATCCTTGACCTGGTCACTACTAACATGGGCGACTGTTGCTCTACATCAATAATCAACTCCTTCCTGGTCAGATCTGACCACAAGCTAATCACCATTGATATCCATATGCCATCCTTAGCCCCCCTAAAGGAAACCACTGTAAAAAACTTCTCCAAACCCAATTTTGGGCTTCTAAAAACAGAGGTGGCAAACTTCACGACGCGCACTTAAATGGAAAATAGGTGCATGACTGCTGAATCATACACCAATGCACTGTATGAGCACATACGCAAGTGCATGGAACAGGCCATACCAAACAGAACTAATACACTCTCCTCCAAAAAAAGGAAGCCAATCTGGTGGCCCCCCACCATAAAGAAATTCTACAACAGAAGGAAAAAAACTATTGCAGAAAAGGGTGAATTCCCAAGACTGTAAAAACTCCCTTGTTAGCCTAAGCAAAAAACTAAGATCCATTATCAAATCCTCTAAAGCTAGCTACTAAAACAAAATTGCTGCAGATTCTAAAGACAACCACAAGGCATTCTATAGTTATGTCAAGACTCTACATGGCAATATTCAGATCTGCACTGAGTTACAGCATAATGGCAATACATATACAGAACCAACGGATATTGCCAACATATTGGCCGGCAGGTTCAGTGCGAATTTTACCCCCTTTTCACCCCCTAAAGGGCCTATCACAATACCTGAGGAATACCAAGTCCCTATTATCACAGCTACATAGATAAAAAACACACTATCCAAAGCCAAGAATACAGCTTCCATGGGACCTGATAATATTCCTGGCTGTATTCTACTTGAATTACAAAGTGAACTGGCACCACACCTGAGTTCCCTGTTCAATCACAGCCTCATTTCAGGCTTTGTTCCTACTGAATATCACACTGCTGCGATCATTCCACTCCACAAAGGGGGAGTGATGACAGACCCTGGGAGCTACCGTGCCATTAGTCTGACGAGTCTGATATGTAAGGCTATGGAGCGAATAATCATGGACCTTATAAATAAGGACATAGGGAATCTTCAGACTCTGGACCCCATGCAGTTTGGTTTTGTGAAAGGTACATCATGCCTGGTCCACCTGATAGACTTCTTCGAGTCTCTCACCAGAGCTGTGGATGAGTGGAAGGTAGTTCACCCAGCCTACCTAGATCTTGCCATGGCCTTTGACACCATCCCTCACTCAGGAATCATAGATAGACTCAGTAAACTAGGCATAAACCCCTATGTCATAAGATGGGTTGCCAACTGGCTCACTGATAGAACCCACACTGTGAAAGTAGTGGATTCCAAATCTGACTACCGGCCAGTTACGAGTAGTGTCCCACAGAGATTAGTCCTAGGTCCTCTCCTGTTTGTCATCTACTTCTCTAAAGTTCAGGCCAATACAAAGTGGCCTGTATGCACTGACCAAGTATGCACAGCGGTATTCTTTTCAGGTTGGGTTATGGATCCTCGTACTTTTCCTATAGTGATTTGAGGGACAGGTAGCATAGCAGGGATAGTGTGATGGATGATATGTGAGGACAGTGTAAAATATAAGCTAAATTTGTCAAGGTATCTGCTACATCCTTTAGGTCAGAGTGAGCACTGTTATTGTGGACAATTATGTCTACTGTTTGGTATTCTTTCTTAGTTTCCTAACATAGACAAAGAAGGATTTATAATTTCCTTTGGTGTCTTTGGCTACTTTAAGTTCATACATATGACCTGTAATCTTTAACTTGCTATATTCTTAAATCCTTTCATTTTATTCAGAATCCTATTCCTCATAGCCAGTCTTTATCAATACCTGAACAGTTTTAATGATCTGCAAGCCATGTATGTAGTTTTCGTGACAGTGCTCATGTCACCTCTATACTTCTAATATAAAACCTAAATATATTTTCCAGATGATTGCAAACTGGGAGCCATTATTTATTCTCCAACTGATGTAGACATTCTACAAAAAGGCCTCATTGACACCAATGACTGCTGCCAGAACCATGGCCTTAAGCTCAATGCCAAAAAGTGCATTGTCATTCCCTTTGGGATAAATTTAGTGCCCATGAACTACCACATAGGTGGTAGTCCAATAAACACTAAAGGTGTGATAAGAGACCTGGGGACACCTAAATATATTTTCCTTTCCTTTCAGTGTTAGTGTAAATCCCAAAAATAGGGAAAATTTTTAAATATTGCTCTTAAAAATTTAGAAAGTTGATAGAATGACAGGTTTTCCATTAGCATGAATTTTTGAAGGGTATGAAGTCTGAAACTCAAATGCCTATCATTATTTTCTGGCATCCATCCTTAACAATTTGACAGTCATTTGCCAGAAAACCAAAAAGTCACTAGGAACAGACCAAAACAATGAGGCAAAAATCTGGACATTCTGAGAAAATCTGGGCAGATGACAAGTATGCACAGCGGTATTCTTTTCAGCTTGGGTTATGGATCCTGGTACTTTTCCTATAGTGATTTGAGGGACAGGTAGCATAGCAGGGATAGTGAGATGGATGATATGTGAGTACAGTGTAAAATATGAGCTAAATTTGTCAAGGTATCTGCTACGTCCTTTAGGTCAGAGTGAGCACTGTTATTGTGGAATGGTCCCTATTTGTTGTAAAAAACTCCAAGAGTCTTTACAAATTTGGGACTCCAATTCCAACAAAGGTTTCAAAATAGTGTCAACCAGCTTGGCACAAGCATGGACCCACGACCGTCAACTATTGGGCGGAAAGGTGGGTCACTAATAGATTTGTGAATCTTAGGAATACCAAACTAAACAGGAAGCCTAGGGGCCATCACTGTTAAGTATTGGTAGCGGTCAGTGTCAATAACCCTTTCCAGAAATAAGTCCTCAATAACACTTCTTATCCTAGAGTAAACTTGATTTACTTCATTGATATAAAAATCAGTGTCCAACATTGTGGACATTTTTCCGACATATAAATAGTGGTCCATAAAAACTGAGGAAGGAGCGCCATAGAGCACTCCAAAAGCATGTGCTTACTTTATTAAACCTACTCAACTAGTTCGTTAAGCCTTGTTTTTTTTATCCCTACAGCTCATACTCGTTTGTTTTTCCTGGTTCGTTTGGATCATTTAGTGCTTTTTGCTTGTTTCCTTTGTTTATGGTCAGCACTATGAGCAGTTTGGAAGGATCTCCTCAAGGCTCTCTATTTTCATTGTCGGAACGCCATGGTGGGCGTTCCACAACTGATCAGTTGCCTATTCGTGAGGCGAATGCCGACGGCAACTTAACGGCTTTGTTGGAAATAATAATGGGCCGTATGGATAACCTCACCCAGCGATTTGACACTTTACAGTCGTCTTGTTTCAAAACTGGCACCAGTATTCCACAAGTTCAACGTCCTGGTTTTGGTTCATCTACTCCCCCTCCAGGGCAGCAATTGCCTACAACTAACAATACCAACACACAGTCAACTGCCCTCCATACAAACGGCAACAGCGAGCTTTACTCAGTTTGTGTGCAGTCGGGTGAAGGAGTTTTTCCTTTTAGAGCAAACAACCGAGAGAACAACAACAATGTGCTCCAACAAGGGATGTCTCATGGCATTCCTACAATTAGTGGATTTTTGGGCAACATTCAATTTTTTGAAAATGGCAATAGTGATGGTAACGATACGAGTGCACCTAATAACATTGAACCAAGTGTAAGTAACATTTTACAACTGATTAATACCTTCGACTTAATACTGTTCAAATGTAGGAAACTTCAATTAGAAATATCCTATTTTCAACAGTGTCTTGCCAAGCAAGTGGTTCCTAAAGGGCTTCGGCAGTGGCATTTTTCCATAGGTCTAATAGAGGGGTCACAGTTTCATAAAGACCTCCTGGCATTATTTGACTAACAGGCTTTCGGGTTCATCAACATGTTAATTTTACAGTATAAAGCTGCAGCTGAAGCCCTTCAAAAAGAGTTGGAAGCCCTTGAACTTCAAATTAAAAGTGACAATGACTTTCAAAGGTACAAATACGAATATTTTCATATTTTTACTAGCATTGAAGCTACTATGTGTAAATTAGACAATGCTAAAAAGAAAAAGATCGATAGGGATGTTCGTGAATACGCAAATAAAAAAGCTTACCCGAGTCCTCCCCCTATTTTCAAACAAACTAATGACTTTATACAGGTTGCAGACTTGACTGGAAACTCACTGGATTTAATTCATCAGGAGAGTGATGAGGCTGTTAACCAAGGCGAAGAATTACAACCTCTTCGCCGTAGTGAGCGTCTCGCTAATAGCACTAACAATAACAGCCAAGATGTGGCTATTTCCGAACAACAGCCAACATCCTCATCAAACGCAAATGGTCAGAACAATTTGTGCCAGGGGGATTTTCCCAGGAACAACACATTTAAACAGAGGAATACACTAGGGAAGAACAACTTTGGCAACTCCAGGAGCAGGAGAAACCCGAGGAGGAGATAGCCAACTTTAAGCACGTCCCCGAGATTATATTTGATTTAAGAGGGGACTTTAAAATCTATAACTACACTAGTTTTGTTATCAGTGAAGATATGGTTGACTTCTTTTCTAAGGGTTTATCTTTTGTCCCTGATTCTCATTTTGATGTTGTTAAGACAATTGTAGATCTCAAACTGTTTGTGAGGAAACTCAATTTAAACATCCAAATGAATGAGAGACATCCAGTTAGTTGCACGAGTAATAACCTTAAAATTACTGGTGTCTTTAACCCCCCTCTGCATGAATCTTTATGTAGTTTTGAGAGAATGTGTGAGCTTGACTTCAGGGCCCTAGCTGAGAACAAAAGGAACTTACATAAACACAGGTTGAACATCACTAAACGTCAGCGTGATTTCATCACAACTTTACAGAATTCTCACGTAAGGGTCATGAAACCTGACAAGGGGGTGGTCTCGTTTTTATGGACCACTATTTATATGTCGGAAAAATGTCCACAATGTTGGACACTGATTTTTATATCCCGGTTTCTATCAATGAAGTAAATCAAGCTTACTTTAGGATAAGAAGTGTTATTGAGGACTTATTTCTGGAAAGGGTTATTGACACTGACCGCTACCAATACTTAACAGTGATGGCCCCTAGGCTTCCTGTTTTGTTTGGTATTCCTAATATTCACAAATCTATTAGTGATCCACCTTTCCGCCCAATAGTTGACGGTCATGGGTCCATTACTTACGCTTGTGCCAAGCTGGTTGACACTATTTTGAAACCTTTGTTGGAATTGGAGTCCCAAATTTGTAAAGACTCTTGGAGTTTTTTACAACAAATAGGGACCATTCCGTTTAGTAGTGAGTGGTGGTTTTTAACCATCGATATTAAAGATTTATACACTGCCATCCCCCAACAGCTTGGCACACAGTGGGTATGTGAATTTCTCAGGAATAAAAAAGTTTGTGACAACACTGTGTATCTTGTTGAAACATTACTTGAAATTATATTGAGTTTTAATTTTATGTTGTTCCAAGGTAATATCTACTTGCAGCGATCAGGGGTAGCGATGGGTTCCCCATGTGGGGGCAGTTTTGCCAACTCCATGTTGGAATACTGGGAAAAGACTTTTCTTTTTCCTGACAGTGCATTTCATGATTGTGTCGCCTGGTACACTAGGTACCAGGACGACATGTTTATATTGTGGAAGGCCGACCCCTCCTTGTTCCCTTCTTTTATAGAAAAGATGTCCAACATGACAAGTTTTTTAGAATTTACATACAACCTGCAGGAATTGAATATTAGTTTTCTGGACATCTTGCTGACCAAGGATATGGTTAACCAGTGCCTCAGGAGTGTCATTTATAGGAAACCCACCTATTCCAAAGCATTCCTTCACTACACTAGCAGCCACCCTAGATACCAGAAAAAAGCGGTTGTTAAAGGCCAGATGGTTAGGGCTGCTAGGATGGTCTCTGATTATGAAGATTTTTTAGTGGAATGCGAGTTTTTGACCGGCATGTTTACCAACAGAGGTTACCCTTTGAGGTTTGTACTTGACATAAAATCTGAAGTCATCAATAAAAGGGGTTCTGGTTTTTATAAACCAATTTTATCCACTGCAACAACCTTTTTACATGGTAACGACAGTCTTGACAAGACCGGTCTAGTTACCAACCAGGAACTTCCTTATGTAACTAGATTTTTGTGCACTTTCAGTTTGGATCACTCATTTATCCAGAATGTGCTAAAAAAGAATTGGTCTTTTGTCATTGAAGATTCCTATTTATTTAGTAAACTTGGGGGTACCCCTAAAATTACTTTTAGGAGAGGACAGAATTTAAAATCATTACTAGAGGTTAAACCCAAAGCTTTAGGAACTCATAAAGTGGGCATGACCAAATGTGGGTCATGTAGGCAATGTAAATATGTGTGTACAGATGCCAAGATTAGTTTGAGAAATCAAATTTACAAAATAAATGGTCGATTTAATTGTGAGACCAGGGGCGTTGTTTATGTGGCCACCTGTCAGCGATGCTCTGCATTCTATATCAGTAAAACCGAGAGAAAACTTAGGCAACGCATTTATGAGCATATATATGCTGTGACTAGGGGTGAACACAACAACGCTCTTGCCAGGCACATTGCCCACTTTCCTGACCACCACTTTAAGTTTTTTGCTTTAAACAAGGTAGATGTTTGGGGTGGTCCTTGGCAAAAACCTCTTAGAAATTCGTGAACTTTTTTGGCAAATTCGCACAGCTGCCTACATGTACCCGGGATTGAATGAATATGTGTCCATTAGTAGCATTTTAAAGAATCTTTCATTGAAAAGATAAAATGTTCAGAAGGTTTTTTAGTAGTATTTCTAAAGGAAAGTACATTTGTACTTCACAACGTAAAGTTCTTATTAGTTGAATTTCATTTAAGGTGATTGAATTATAAAGGTTTTTATATATTGTGCATTTATATGCACATATACATTTTAAACACATTTTCAATTTTTATTTATTTTTAAGGTGAATGTGTTCAGCTTGTTCTTGGTGCCAGTAGATTGAATTATACCCCTTTAAGGGGTTATTGCTTTGCTTGATTGAACATTGCAATTTAACACATGTAATGCGTTTATATAAGTCCTGGTGATTTTAGTATTCTGTTTTTCTTGTCTGAGGAAGGAGCGCCATAGAGCACTCCGAAAGCATGTGCTTACTTTATTAAACCTACTCAACTAGTTCATTAAGCCTTGGTTGTTTGATCCCTACAGCTCATACTCGTTTGTTTTTCCAAACAGGACAATGCACTCGAGCTGTTCCATGTTCAAATCACCATAGTTAAAATCCAATACCACTTCCTTGCAAGCTATAGGTCCCTCTCTATGAGCGAGGAAACCCATACCATGTATTTAAACTTATTAAAAACACTAACCATCCAACCCAATACCATATTCATGGGTGACTTTAATTACCCCTCTATTAACTGAGAATCCTATATGACACCAAATGTACATGCACAGAGATTCCTGGAATTTGTAAACACAAACTCCTGGACCAGATAATCATCACATTAGCCAGGGGGAGCCATACTGTATCTGCTCCTTATTATATGGGAGGCTGCTGCACACCTCCTATTGTAATGCCTTCCCTGGAAAGGTCAGACCACAAAATGGTCTCCTTTGAAGTAAAAATAAAACCTGGAGCCCCAGCCAAACATAGAATATGCAGGAACTATTCTAAGGCAAACCTGCTATTAAGTGAGAACCTGGCAAAATGTCAAGCCCCCATAAACCCTGTGAACACTGCTTCCTATGCAGAACTGTTCACAGAAACACTGTACAAGCATGTCAACAGATGCACAGAGGCAGCTATACCTACCAGGAAGAAGTGTAGAACTAACTCAAAAAACAAGCCACCCTGGTGGAATCACAAAATCAATAGGCTGTATAACAGGAGGAAGAAGATCATGGCAAAAATTAGCTGGTGCAGCACCGAACAGGATAAAAACACTCTCATCAAACTAATTAAACCACTCAGAGAACAATAACATCTACCAAAGCCAAATTTGAGGTAAGTTTGGCCTCCCAGGGCAAGGACAACCACAAAGCATTCTTTAGCTATGTCCGCAACCTCAAAGGCAATACATAATTGTGTGCAGAGCTCATTGTAAATGGAGCCACCTATACTGAGCCAGAAGATATAGCAAACCTCCTGGCTGACAAACTCAGCTCCAGCTTTACCCCCCTGTCCCCCTCAGCCTTCCCTCAGGAAATATTATCAAATATAACTCCCCCTACTATCACGAGGGAACAGGTCCTTAATGCTGTTTCTAAGACCAAGAACACTGCATCAGTGGGCCCAGACAATATCCCTGGATGCCTTCTAAATAGCATGAAACATGACCTATCAGGGCCTCTGGAATTACTATTTAACTGCAGCTTCCAAACTGGCTTCATGCCTCATGAATGGAAAAAGGCAACAGTCATCCCTCTGCACAAATGTGGGCCATCTACAGACCCATAAGTCTCACTAGTCTTATATGTAAAGCCATGGAAAGAATTATCATGCAGATGATCAATAGTGATATAGTAAATCTCCAGACACTGGACCCAACCCAGTTTGGTTTTGTCAAGGGCAGCTCATGTCTACTCAACCTGGTGGACTTCTTTGACAAGGTCATCAAAGCAATGGATGAGTGCAAAATTGTTCACACTGCCAACCTTGACCTGGCCAAGGCATTTGACAAAATACCCCACTCGGGCATTGTTGACAAACTCAAGAGGTTAGGTACAAACCCAGATGTCATCCCCTGGATAGCCAACTGGCTCACAGACAGGACCCAAGAAGTTAGAATTCGAGAGTCCGTCTCTACAAAGAGGCCAGTCACAAATAGAGTCCCTCAGGAATCAGTCCTTGGACCTCTCCTTTCTGGCATTTACTTCTCAGACATCAGGGCCAATGTCAGTGGTCGCTGGCTGATTAAATTTGCAGAAGATTTCAAATTAGGAGCTGTCGTTGAATCTCACACTGACACAAATGTTCTCCAGGAGGGGCTCACACAGACAAACAACTGGTGTCAGAGCCATGGACTAAAACTAAATGTCAAGAAATGCATAGTAGTATCCTTTGGGAAGTTATCCATCCCTGGTAACTTTCATATTGACAACACACACCTCAGAGTTGACCCAGTAGTCAGGGACTTAGGGACACCCATAGATAGTAATCTAGCCTTTGACCATAATGTGTCTACAGTGTTTAGGAAATCATTCTGTGTTGCAAAACTTACAAACAAAAGTATAGCATCTAAGTCCAAGGAAGTCATTCTTCCACTGTATTCGACATTCATCAGCCCTATAATTGAGTACAGTGCCCCCTTTGGTATGTACCTAACCAGGAATATCCAACAATTGGAACATCCACAGAGATTCCTCACTAAATACAGGGCATAAGAATACAGGGCATAAGTAAAATGTCCTATGCAGACCACCTCAAGGCCTTATCCCTGTATACTGTCTCCAAAAGGGAAGATCTATGCCTGGCATACTGGGCATTGTGAGACCCCACCCTAATGGACCTCTGCATATCCACAAAACAAACAGCACCAGAATTACCCATTCTAAAGACTTAAACCTTGCCTGTGATATAAATAGGATGTGCTGGAGAGATAGGTATGTATCCCAGAGAGTATCCCATCTATGGAACAGGCTCCCCATCCATGTGAAGCAGAGTTCCTCTCTAACCCGATTCAAATGCATCTTAGACAATTGGATGGGAAACTAGAAATTCATCCCTGGTTTGGCACCTATGTCTCTAATGGACACAGGTAACCTGCAAATAGTTCATCTGCCCGGCCTATGCTTACACTTATCAAGGGTATCAGAACTTGTCAGAGATTTGGGATGTATGGCTAGGCTTAAAAAGACCCTTGTGGTCGTTAGCCTAGTAAACACCTATGAACCTGTGAACCTATGAACTTAATGAATATTACTTAATGTCTCTTCTCATATATTACTGAATGTCTTTTTAAACTTACTTGTAATATGTTGGTGTTTTTCTCCCTATGCCTCTCCTGAAAAATTTTTTTTGGTGAAACTTAGTCGGACAAGCCCAGTAAACAAATAATTAATTATCTAAAAAAATACTTAGCTTTAGACATCCTAATACTGGAGTGAATCCTACAATAGGTTCACCAATAATTAGGACTTTTCTTTGAGTGATGGCAGGCTTTGATGGCATTATGGGGGTTTTGTCTGCCACTATGGTAATTAACTATGGAGCCATGTGTAGACACGGTGTAGGTCATGTGGGAGTATATGTGACATATGAGACATCATGCTCTTGAGGTTATTTTCTTGTGCCAGCTCTCCTGGTAGAGGTAGTAGCAGCAAATATATGCTATACAGTGTTGTAAAATAAAATAAAAAAATTAAATAAAGTATTGTGGATAACAATACTATAATATGCTATACAGTGCTGTTTTGTGGATTACAATACTATATGCTATACAATGCTGTATTGGGGATTACAATACTATATGCTATACAGTGCTGTATTGTGGATTACAATACTATATGCTATACAGTGATGTATTGTGGATTACAATACTATATGCTATACAGTGCTGTATTGTGGATTACAATACTATATGCTATACAGTGCTGTATTGTGAATTACAATACTATATGCTATACAGTGCTGTATTGTGGATTGCAATACTATAATATGCTATATGGTGCAATTATGAATATTCAATCAAGCTTTCAGCATTATGCGGATAGAAACACATCAAGATTTGAGAAGCTACTGGCAAAATAGGTACAAGTATTACAACTGAGTCAATAAATAGGCCAAAACAGACTCAACAATAAATGCTTAGGTGTCACTGGCAGGATAGAATATTAGTTACTGTGCACACAGTATGATAAGGTAGAGTATGTCAGAATACTAGTTACTGTACACACAGTATGATAAGGTAGAGTATGGCAGTATACCAGTCACTGTGCACACAGTATGATAAGGTAGAGTATGGCAGAATACCAGTTAATATGCACACAGTATGATAAGGTAGAGTATGGCAGAATACCAGTCACTGTGCACACAGTATGATAAGGTAGAGTATGGAAGAATACCAGTTACTATGCACACATTATGATAAGGTAGAGTATGGCAGAATACCAGTTACTGTGCACATAGTATAATAAGGTAGAGTATGGCAAAATACCAGTTACTGTGCATACAGTATGACAAGGCAGAGTATGGCAGAAGTCTTAGGGAATGTACTAGAATAATAAGCGGTGAGGTTCATGGCTGCTACACATGCCATTTGTTCCATATGTTTTTGAAAAAAGAGTAAGATTCACAATCTTCACATAAAAGTGAATATATTTAGGCAAGACTTTACCATGGGGTGTACCTTGTCTCCTCTCTTGCTAATGATCGTCAGGGACATGATGTTATGGCATAACCAAGGTTTATGGTGTATTTAGTTTACAGTACAGGATATCAAGGCATAATGAAGGTTTAGGGAGTATTCAGTCTGCAGACATAAATACTCCATCTTTAGTGTTTACAGATGTATTGTCCCTTTAGTCTCAAGTGATTATGACTTCCAGTATTGACTGAAGTAGCTTATTTCTGCGAAGGGGTTGAAATCAAACTCATCATGGCTTAATTAGATGTTATCATCCTCTTCTAAAAACAGTGGGTTGCCATCTGCAGACGAGATGGAAGCAGCCTTTTGGGGTCTTGTTCATAAGTGAGAGTACCTAACATCAGAAGAATGACCAGTGGATGGGATTAGTGGCCACAGTACTGTAGGTATCATACTAATCTGTGAAAGTGAAGCAAGGGCTGAGTTATAAAATAAATTACTCAATTTATGAAAACCCCATGCCCCATCTTTACCTATGGTGATAAGCTTTGGGTACTGACCAAAGTATGATATTACATGATACAAAAGGCATAAATTACATTTCTTCATAGGGCTGATGGGCAAACTGCCAGCTACAGAATGGAGGAATTTGATATTCTATGTACCTGCTTCTCCCCCAGGTTGAGAGGAATCAGATGAGCTGGTCTGACCACCTAAAGGTGATGTTGAACATCTACCTCCCTCAGGAGATGTACCGTTCATTACTGGGAATAGGTCTTGAGGCAATTTTATGGAATAATAACAGCATTGTCTCCCTCACTTTACATAAGAACACCTGTGGATCCCACTAGATCACCTGGGGACTATTGTTGGGGGCTGAAAAGTGTGGTCAGTCCTGCTCAGCTTTCTTCCACTGCTACTATCAACCAAACACGTGGTTTAGAAAATGAATGGGTGGATGAATGGATTGGTGGAGGTTGTATTATCCAACCAGCCACTGTTGTAAATGACCTAGACATACTCGTACATAATAAGGTCAGTTATGGTCAAAATGCCTCAGCAGTATTTTGGAAAGCATTTGAAATAACTCATCTACCACTATAGTCAATATGATGAAGATGATAAAGTTAAAATGGTTTCTCATAAAGGAAATAGTGGTGCTACACAATTTAAGTTACGTTTGTATTTGAATTAACTTGAATGAACTTCTCAGTACTAATCACATATAGGCTCCTCAAGGGTGATCTGTGCCTGGTCCTCAAAGCACTTTTGTAGAAGTAGCTTTTAAAAACAGTGTTTCTGGAACATACAGTCCACTGGATTAACACCAAGTAAATTAACTTACTACTTAAACTAAATATGAACAGCATAGGAAAAGTGTGTCAAGATATAATACAGTATTTTCTAGTCCTAGATAATAAAAAGGTTTGAAGGCCCTGGACAAGGAATAATTTTGTCTGCTTTCAATCATTATATGATTTTATTGGCAACAAGAAACACAAGTATGAGGTTGTGATAGTAAAGCTTCAGGAAGGTCAGATGACCGCATGTTTAATATTCAACTCTTTCAAAACTTCCAAAGCAGTTTTGAATGGTTTACTATCAAAATGTCAAAATTAAGAATTAAATCCATTCAGCTGGTTGACCCAATGAGCAATGTCCTGCATATTAATTAGCTTAGGATATCGAATGTCATACTGATGAATGCAAAGTCGGTGTTATTCAACATCCTTCTTCACCTGCCTGCTTTTCAGCAGTATTTACTCAGTTCAGTACTGCACAACACTGCAACTCACACACAGACACACACCCTGCAATCTTAATATTCCAACTCCAAGATCACACTACAGTTAGGAAAAGAATTAATTTCCTGATCTGCACTGTATCGTGATCTCTATTTGTTACATCGACCACATATTTGTGAATGCACAGTGGCATTCGCTGTACAGGATACTCGGAGATGTAAAGGTCGGCAAAACGGGAATCAGCTAACTGACGTTCGACATTCCTGTTTTCGCTGAACCTGCATTCTTCATTTTAATGGTAAATCATTTTGAACTGCATACTCCTACTTCATTTTCAAATAATAGTATGAATCAGTCTATCTTCTAGCAAGCAATTGTGGGGCTCAGTATTGCCATTATTTTCTGTGTAAAATTGCTTTAAATAATACGGTCTCTAATAAAGTGGAGGCACTAAAAATTAATGTATACTCTGAGATGTTATTATATTTAAATATATAGTCCTTTTTCATATGTTTGTATGCTAATGAAACTATAAATATTCATGGCCAACTGTTAAATTAGGCCAATAGATTTGAACTGTTAGAAATGCAGAGATGAACTGTACACTTTTGCTAAATAGCAATGGTGCAAACCTAATCAAAGTAGAGACAAAATTAAGATAATTACTTATACCCCCAGATGTACTAATCTGCCATGCTGGACTAAACTAGTCCTGCACGTAAGCGGTAGTTTAAGAGGAGGACGGCAGTGCACCATGCATATTAATGAAGGCACACTGCCTGAGGTTGAAATCCTACACTGAGCGTGGATGAGTGCAGGGGACCCATGATGCTAGGCTGCAAAGGCTGCGTCATGTGGCAGGTTGGTAATCAGTCTGCATGTACTGTCATAACAAATAAATATAAGAGCCTTAGAAAGTGTTGTACCAGTAGAAACAAATGTGTAATAATCCGTGAATACAGGTATAACCCCTGGAGTGCTTCTGTTTACTATTCTCTCATATGTTGGTGATCTGTTCCATACTATAAATAGTAATGTTGTATCTTAAGCAGTGTCACCCACACCATGGTATGCAGATAAAATGGGCATGAAGTCCTGCATAACAATGTTGGAAGTGCCAAGAGGTCAGTTATATTGTACAAGTTAGGGAGACTTAGACAGAAAACAGTTGAAAACTTTACATCAGTTCCCTGATAGCACAGTGTACTGTGATGTTAGCTATAATATTTTGTCACACACAGCAGGGGTTTGAATCCTGGGAGTACTACTAAGTTGTATGCATAATCATACCCCACAACTGTACAGATTTTGATGCAATGTTCAGATAGAAAGCTGTATGCATACTTACACCCAACAGTATAGAATTTGCTAGAATTTTCAAAATGTAAGTTGTATGCATATTCATACCCCACAACTTTTCCAATCTGTCCAGCATGTCCAGATAAATGGCCCATATCACCAGATTGATACTCTGTTCCCTTGAAAATCCAGTGTGATGTTCCAAGAATTGTAGGCAGCTGTCAATGACATATAACTGATATTCAAACATGTACATAGTCAGAGAATGTATATGGAAACAAACCTGTCATATTAGCACCTCACCCAAAGTGTATGACAGCAATTCTCAACATATGTTGCATTCACTCCTGCAGCCTGTCATGCCTGTATGTAAGACACAGGTCACGTATATAATAATTTATAAACATACCAGTGTATAATATAAGGCCATTGTGTAGTGTAATAATACATGTAAGAGAAAGACCACTGCAGTGACTAAGAATGGTGTGAAAATTATAAGGATATATTAGTTGTTAATTGAACTCTCTCTCACCCCTACCATATGTGCATAATAACCCAATGACACCCCTCAACGGATATGTGTACACTCCAAACTGTTGTTGGGACATATGTCCTAATGGTTTAAAAATATTCACATTTGTTTCTATGCATGTGTCATGTGAAAATACACCCATATTGGTGGCCTGTTGCTATCAATGAAACCTGCATGCTCCTGTAATGGCCACTGTTGTTCCATATATGCATGTGTTATGCTTGCTCTGCAACTGCGTTAAATCTGGTGTGTTGGGTTAATGGGAATACCTATGCATGCTGTTATAACTAATCCTGAATGTTGTTGACTGTTACTAACCCATATCTGTCATAAACCTGTGACAACATAGCTCGTATGGGAAGGCCGGTCCCAGCGGACCCACCTGTCCCACCTCAGCTGGCCATTGCACCAGGCACCAGCACATCTGGGGCCCAGCCTGGGACCTCCTTTTCTGTGGGCCCTGCGCCACCTTTGGGTGGAACCACTGCAGGGGATGGGGCTCACCCTCCCTTGGAGCGGGCGCAGAGGGGAACCTGTCACCCATGAATAGGTCCAGGCCATGGTGCATAAGGAGCTCGATCTGGAGCATCAAAAGCGGCTACGCCAGCTTGAGGGCTGAGTGGCGGTATTAGAGGGTGAGACTGCCCCTCCTGCACAGCCCCCAGCACAGCCACCTTTGGGGCCGTGAAGGTGCAGGGGTGACTGCCCATGGGTGGGGACCTCAGTCCCTCTGCTTCCAGTTGGGGGCTCATGGGCTTGTATCTTCCAAACACCCCTCCCCGTCCAAAGTGTTTACCCCCCACATGTGTCATATACCAGCCCTGTATGCATCTTGTGTGTCTTGTCTGTTAACCTACCCAACCTACCTCCCCAAATATACCTACTACCCCTCCCCAAAATCCCACTCTCACCTGAAAAAGAAAAAAGGCAATCTGTTCCCACAAAAAAATCTCGCCCCATACATAGCTATCCATTTTGCACGTGTCCACTGGACCCATGTGATCTGGTCTAATTGGCATCAAAATGAATATATGTTGTCCTCACCCTTCTCCCAGGGGTTTGAGGGTCCATATTTTCAAGCAAATATAGTGTATATGCACAGCTGTTGCTGCAGAAAAAATGGTCAGCTATGGACCTTTCCTATACCCTTCCTGCACATGCCTAACTATTTTCCCTACTGTCTTTACCTCTTTGTGCCCCATTTTTCACCACTGTCCTATCAACCCCTTTTTTTTCTTTTAAAGGAATTAATGCGGGGGTAAGTGGCAGTAAGTACTGTTAAGCAGTGGTAAGCGGGTTTGCGTGGGGGTAAGCTATGCCTACACAGGTTGAGAAATTCGAAGCTAACTGACTGTAAGAAAACATAAGTGGAGGTGGGCAGTGCTTACCGTTGTGCAAACTCGCGCAAACCCACTTACAGCTGCTTAAAAGTGCCTTAATCACTCTGTAGCCAATGTCCCTTGTTCTGCCTAGCAACAAAATAAACTGCCTTTCCAAGGCTCGACCCCTGCACTCAATACACAAAGTGATTTACCACTAAACCATGGCAGATATACATAACCTGCAGTTGTACAAAGTATGCCATACTGTGGGTACAAATAGGGATATATGTCAACTAATGCTCTGATACACTTAAAATGTTTCTAGTTACACAGTTATATGTACTAGAACGCATATGCAGAAGGAGATGAAGTCTGAAACACAAAAGTGTTGCCACTAGTTACTGACTTCAATGCTGTGATTATCCATGACAATTGCCAAGTGAATGAGGGACAGCCCTAAATATGAGAAGAACATTCATGGACATATGGACAGATATATATCTGTAAATGTAGACAGATAGACAGCTATATGTAGATATATACATTAATGTATGACTCACAAATAATCTTATAACATCAATTGTATATAGATACATACATATGTTCATATATATATATATATATATATATATATATATATATATATAGATATATTTTTATACATATATATATATATATATATATATATATATATATATATATATATACATATATATATATCTATATCTATATATATATATATATATATATATATATATATATATATATATATATATATATACAGATGTATATATCTATAGATATAGCCATATGAGATATATATAGGTACATACACATGTACACACAAAAGGTATCAGTAGCCATACATATGTAGAAGTAGTGTGGAAGTACTGGGTGCAAAGTATATCCCTCAGCCACAAGCCCTTCAACTGGCACCTGTGAAATGTGTAGTGTGGCAGCCATTCCCACAAATGAGAATACTGACATTAAACATATACCTACCCACAATTCAAAGGATATGACACGACACACAGGTATGCATACACAGATAACCTTTATTCCTGCATTATACAGTAATGTATGCCAGTACTGACACCACATAAGGTTTTAAATATGTAATCAGTCATGAAAGCAAGGCCCACACAAAACAGTAGATGCAAGCAATGTGTATATATACCTACTATGCTGCCCAGGCCAAGGCCTTCAATTAGTACAACAGTAGAAACAGGATTTGCCTTCAGGATACGTAACAATCAACAATTACAGATGTAGTTCAGCAGCCTCCAATTACACCCTGTAGTCAAGCCCTAGGGGGAAAAGTAGAACTTGTGTTAATGTCACAGTATCTTGTACATAGCATTGCTTAACCTAACATCTCCCTATCACACTGAATGACCCTCGTCTTAACAGTTATATCCCTGAAAAGGTGCCATAACCTAGGTTAAGGGCATAACCCCCCCCCCCCCATAAAAGGCTGTACAAGAGCAAGGAACACAGTGTACCACACACTTACCTCTGGTATGTACAAAGGCACATATGTGTTCTCCAGCTGTTGCCCCCATATATATGGAGGACTTGGCACAACAGTTGGTGTGGGAGTCCATAACATGACTGGGATGATAGCAGTAATGCTAGCAGTAAATAATGATAGGCCATTACCTAACAACCCTTCCTGTATCACAGCAGGACAAAGACTGGCATATATGTGTAGGACAGAGGCAGGAACATAGGGTCATATTTGCATTATTGCTGTTACAAACCCTGGAAATTGCTGGTGTTACAGGATTCATTGCCACACACCCTTATGCAGGAATACGACATTGAAATACAAATGGATGTAGCCATGTACTGATAGAACTCAACAGACAGAATGCCACAGATATATCTGGGACAATACCTTTGTGGTGCACAAACAAAACCTAACAGCCAATCCTCCTGGTATCATACAAACAGACCCACAGTTGAGAGCTATGCAGACAGACAACATTCCATGAAAAAGTACCATGTACACAGAAACCCTGTAAGAACAGCAAGATACATTGCACACAACAACACTACTCACACTGTCTGTAGGTTTAGAACCTTACCCAAATGTGGATTTGGCCTCTGTCTGCAGGTTCTGCTGTAAGAGATATTGCTACCTTCTGTCTGTAACACTGATGCCCACACACAGGAAGGATGTCATCCATACTGTAAAGGTGAAGAGACAACGCCCACAGAAGGCAGCAATTTATAGTACAGGGTTGCCATGACAGTGGTTATCTGAAGTACTACACAGCAGGCTGCATGCAATTAGCAACTGGTGGACACTGACTGGTGCAGAGGCCACCACCTGATCATGTGCAATACCAACAAAAGCATGCTTCAATCTATTCAAACCAGCTCAATCACTCTACTGAAGAGACTGAGAGAGAGAGAGAGAGAGAGAGAGAAAAAAAAACCTTCAAGAAAGTTCACAAAGCTCAAGGTTGTGTTACAGTGGAAACAACATAACAAGTATCTGAAACAGATATGCATTTACTGGCATTTAGTATATGGCATAGAATAATAGGATGTATACTGTGAAAGGATGTATATGTACCATCAGTATTTGTTCTTGTAATGATGTTGTGCTTAACAACTGCACTGGAAAGTAGTGTCAGTCCCTGTGGGCAGTGGGACATACCTGTCAAATGTGCAGACCAGCAGTGAATGGCAAAGATGTGTCCCATGATATCTGTGTTCTGTAAATTACTATGGCCAACAGCTGGTGGGGGCATTAATACTGCCATTATAGACACATGGGTGAGAGACCACATCACCTGCAGGACAGTCATGTTAAAGTGCAACATAGCATGCCCAACTGCCATAGCAGTATAATATGCTTATCTAAAGTTTGTCACCATATATACCCCACTAATGTTAGTCTGTGTTCACATATTACACCTGTTTGTGTTGAAGCAAGGCAGAACAGTTCAGCTGTGAAGTAAAGAGGGTACATGAGTGTGATCCAGATGTTCGTATGTACCCCACATACACATACATATATGTGTGATACATATTCACAGCTGTGTATTGTGCAGAACCTCGGACAGTTATACATTTATATAGGTGATATCTACACATATACACATATATGCACATATGTATATATACATACATATATATATGTGTGTGTGTGTGTGTGTGTGTGTGTGTGTGTGTGTGTGTGTGTGTGTGTGTGTGTGTGTGTGTGTGTGTGTCTACATATATATATATATATATATATATATATATATATATATATATATATATATATATATATGACAATACATGTCCCCTGCCATGAGATGTGTGAGAGAACATCACACATCAATACACAACATACCTGCACACCAGTGCATGGCTGCAAGATGGAGTGTGGAGTGTGGTGTGTAACCCATGTTGGCAACACATTGCAATTGTATGAGACGGTGGGTTATATATGTTGGTGAAGGGTATTAGGCACATTTTGGTATGTAGGTCTGGTTGGGTGACGAACAAGACAGCATACAGGGCAGGTATATGACACATGTGGTGGTTAAACACTGTGGATGGGTAGTTACATTTGGAATATGGAGGCCATTGAGACCCCACATGGGAATAAAGGGAACATGGTGCCCACCCATGGATAGTCATGACAGCATCCACATGGACATAAAGGTGCTTGGGCTGTGCACTGGGCAGGAGAGGCATGCATGTTGAACCTTGTGTATATGTACTGCATACCTCCAAGTGATGTAGCACATACCCCATGTCTCTGTGGACCTCCTTATGCACAATACCCTCAACGTAACTGGGTGACAGACACATGTCTGTGTGTGCTCCATGGAGGGGACATCATCCCCTGAGGTGGTTCGACATGAAGGTAGTGATGGAACAGTAGAAAATGAGGTTCCAAGGTGGGTCACGGATGTGATGTGGACTGGTAACATGTGCACATTAGATTGGAGTGGTGTTCCTGCTGGCAAATAACCCCTACACATACTGGTGTGTAACTGTCATGGAACATATGTGGGCTGTAATAGTCCACACAATCCCAGAACATGTCCAACAGCATGCATAGATATCCCCAATATCACAGAATGGCAGATGTGTAGCAATCACATAGCAGGCCTACCACATGCATATGTGGAAACACAGTGGCAGTGACAATGGCATGCAGATGAAATACCCTGTAACATCCCAGCAACTTTAATGTTCCCACAGGGAGCATGTCTATAAACACATAGCAGAAAGGGTTGCACAATACAATATATGACTCAGTGGTGCACATACCAGATACATACCATTAGCGTAGTGTGAACATTATGTTGGAGCTGATATGGTGGTGGGAGACTGATATGTGTATTGTATTATGGTAAACATGACATATGAGTTGCTCAGACATATTTCCATCATTATGTCTTTCAGGGAGTATGGAACACCTGAGGAATCCTGCCTACAGTGGCGCTGAGGAGGAGATTATAATCACCAGCATCATCCACAACTACCAGCTGTTGTTCTCACGAACAAGCCAGGACCAATAGGAGAGAACAGCCATGTGGAATGATGTGGTCTATAGGGTGAATGAGGTGGGGATGCACAGCCATACTTATGAGCAGGTCCACCACCATTGTAGTGGCCTGCTCCGCCAAGTACGTTGTTGTACCGCTGCCATGTGGGGTGACCACCTTGCAACGGGGGGGGGACCATAATATCCACCCCCCCTCACCAGAGTGGAGGAGCTGCTCATGAGCCTGGTAGCACCTGCCTGCCCGCAAGAGCTACAGACTTATACAGTCATGGAGGTGGGTGCTACACACACACCAGATATGGAGCATGCAGGTAAGGTTCCAAGGCATATCAGTAGACTACTGCAGTGTATGCATCTGTACAGGTAGATCATGCATATGTGAGATGTGGGGTATGTTGCTGTGTAGTATCAATAAGCAGTACTACATAATCTGTAGTACTGTGGACTTTAGCTGTTGTTGTACTGTAATATTGCAGCCACCCTGTAGCAATGCCACAGCTGTGGCCACTGACATCAACTCTATCCCATCTCAATGTTGGTAGCTCTGGGATACCAGCAAGGCAGTGGTCGGATGCCGGTTAGTATGGTTTAAGGTTATGCTTGGCAATTCACTGTGCCATAGCTAAGGTGTAGGCCATGTACACATCTAACACACCTACCCATAATGCATGCTGTACTTGTGCACTCACACAGCACACCCCTCACTAATTGGATTACCAGCCTCAAACACATGCAATACACTGTCCATCTCAGACAGCTGTGGCTACACTCCAGTGCACATTGCCCAGGTACAGCTGACATCTGCCCAACATTCACAGCTATGTCATACACAGAGCAATTGAACATGCTACATATAAAGACATCCCACTCCCTCTGCTAACACATGCTTCAGGGTCCTAAACCTCATCGATACATTACACAGAACATACTGGAGAGATAGGCCCCTGTCCTTGGGAATCCCCACACTCTGGAACAGACTACCCATACATGTCAGGCAATGCTACTCACTGGCCCTCTTTACAGAAACACTTGGCAATTGGATGGGAAATGGGGAATTCACCCTGGGTAGTATGTCTGTGCCACAGCCTGACAAGGGCACAGGGGAATATCATTAGTAGGTGGTGCATGGCTGGGAACCCCTGTGGCTAGGCTTATGTAGCCCCCAGGACCAAAAGACCAGTACTCACATATGAACCTATGTGTACCACAGGCAACATCAGCCAAGGCTCAATCATGGTCAGTAATGGTCCCTACACTCACCATAAGTACAGTACATTGTGTCTGTGGTCGGTCTAATGGTAGTCTATCACTCATACATGCACCACTGATGATGACATATGTGAATACACATCAAGCATTCACTAAACACGTGTCCACATGTGATCCAGAAACACACAAGAGGATGTGCGCAGCAGTGGAAACACAACTGACACACATATACACATCCTGCAATAGTGTGTACATGCCAGGGTGCTGAACAGATGCACAGCAATGTTGTGGACATGGGTGCAGTGAGTTCCAGGGGGAGGGCCATCACCTACAAACAGAAGCCATGAATCACAGCCATGTATAATGTTGGCAATGGGGATTAACTACAGTTGCACTGCATGTTGTTGAGCGCCACATGTCCTGCATGCTGACATGTGTGTAATTACAGGTATGTTTGTGATACTATACTGCACCATCGCCTGCTATTGTGTGTGTTATGTGAGTGTGGGAGATGTCTGTAGATGCTGTCTGTTGGAGTGCATGGGTTGCCATGTATGTCGACTGCATGTGTGTATGTCTGTGTGTGTGGCCATGTCTGCACACACATGTGTGTGTGTGTGTGTGTGTGTGTGTGTGTGTGTGTGTGTGTGTGTGTATGAATGTACTGTTTAGCGGTGTTGTACAGATCTTACAATCTGTTCCCTGTTTTCTCCTCACAGGTGGAGAGGTGGGGCTGGATCCCCCCCACAGGGAATATGATGTCACTGATACAGACAGTGACCATGAGGATAGGTGTGTTGAGACACAGGAAGGGTTGTCAGGGGCTGCCGCTGGGCCACCAATTGACAACCCACACGTATCCACCCCATCCATGCACACAGTCACACTGCCTCTACATACCTCATCACCATTGGCCTTAGCTGAGGGACAGCCTATGGTTGGCATTGGCCAGGACAGTGTGGTATCTGTGGCATGTGTGTCAGGACACAGCAGCCATAGCCAGATGTCTGGCGGGGTATCACATAGGCAGATGTTTAGGAGTGCTCATCAGAGCACTGCTGGTCATCATGCCCCTGGCAGATGTGCCACATCTAGTTCAACCACACGCATGTTCCAGACTGTCATGGAGGCACAGGCACAATTGAAATGGTACACTAGGTAAGGTCTAAGGGCGCAGAGGGCTCATCACACCTCTGTAACTGACAGCATCTGTGACCTAGCAGGTGCCAACCATAATTACACCGAGGTCATGGATAGATGGTGGGGTGAGACATTGTATCTCCTCCACAATGTCATGTCCATGCGTCAGGACAGGGCGGGACGGTTGTGACAGCCACATGGATGTATACCAGCAACACCAGCAGCTGGAGGTCACCATGGACATCCAACCAGTCAGCCACTCCCGTAGTGGCAGTACCAGCCCCAGAACTGTGTGTGGGGGGGCTGTCCACAGACCATTATAGCAGACCATGTGCACATGGCCCTGGCTAGTCCCAGGAGTGACCTTGATCCAGTGGATGGCTGTCAAACTCGGGGGACAGTACTCTGTCTGGTTTTGTACCTGATACTTCCTGTAGCACCCCTGCCAGGCACAGGTCCCGTGTCGGTGGCCAGAGATGGTGAAATGCAAACCCTGCCAGGTACAGTCTGCAGCTGTCTCACAATTCCCTGTATAGGGCAGCCACATGGAGGAACTGTGTGCATGCAGACACACACACACATAAACAGTGAACTTAGGGCAACCACATACCTGCACACACAACATCACCAGTGGCCCATAATAGTACTCAGCCCCCTCATACACACACACACACACACACACACACACACACACACACACACACACACACACACACACACACACACATGTTGTCAATTGTATGGCTCAACCTAGGCCTCTAGCAAACCAACAACACACCCTGTGCATATGATGATACAGTGACTCTCCCTGACATCCGTAATATTGATGCAGGGACAGGCTAACACGGTGCTGATGCACAGGGTGACTGTACAACAGTGTAGCAATAGAATGAAGTGTAGCATGTTTTTAGCAGTAAAGTGAAATGCTAATATCTTGGAAGGTGTAGCTGTGCAGCCATGATGCATCATAGCTGTAATTAACAATGTTGTATTGTTGTCACCAGTATCTATTATGATTGTGTTGTGTTTGTCCATGTGCCACATGGCTGATGGGTGTAGTGGTGTCAGCAGGCCTTCTACAGTGGACACCAGTAAGTGTAGTGGGTGGGAAACATGCCATGGCTGGATACAACACACAGTGCCTTTGGTTTGAATGCAGTACAGGTACAAGGCTGTACACATGGAGGTATGTCCCTGTGCAGGTAACACATCTGTTGCACATGTAATCCCACCAAGACAGGATAGGCACAACCACACAGTGCTAGATATGCAGTCTGCAATGTGGATGACATTGAACATGCTAACAGCAGGGTGTATGTCCCTCTTCCCACTCTACTGCGATCCTCACTTAAGTAACATGTGTGTGCCAATGCCGGTGTCATAGCTCTACCCTTAGGAGGGTGTGAGGTGCTCAACTACTGTGAATGGTGTAAACAACAACTAACAGCCTGATTACATACACTGTACAGTATTACATACAGCTATGTGGGGGGATAGATGCAACAGTAACTGCAATAATGGTGGCTGTGTCCACAACAGCCACATCCAGTGAGTTATAGCAACTCCACTAGTGCTGCACACCTCAACAGTCTGGAGGAGGGCATTGACACATCTATGTCCTGTGAAAGACTGTATGTCCATGGGATGGCACCTGTGGAATGTTGGCATATACCAAGCAGTCCTGGTGGAAACATATTCTGTGAATGGAGGTAGATCCCTTAACAACTACACACATTCCTACATGTGGGATGGTGTACAAAAGCCTGCTATGATTTACATAGGCATTGTGCACCTCCTAACCCTCATCTACACTTGTCATGATTGGGTAAAGGAGGTATACCAGGTTCAAGTTGTATTCTCTGCCTTTGACAAGTCCAACATTGGTGGGGTCCAGTGTGTTGAGATTCCCAGTGACATTGGCCATGGGTTCATTGTTGATATGTTCCATGTCACTGCAGACCAGGGTCATCAGGCTATTGGGTGGTAGTTCCCAGCTGACATGGTGGATTTGTGGTCGTCCCTGCCAACATTGGTGAAGTCATTGTCAGGTGAAGGGCTATTGGATTGTATGAGGGATCCCAGCTACTTACTGCATTTGCCCAGGCGGGTTCCGCCAAGCTTGACACGTCACTTGACTGTACTGCATGATATGTTAGTAATGCCAGCCTGACATTCTACAGGTGGGATGGAATACTGTTAACATGTACTGCCTTTGTCATGTAGGGTGCTGCTTATGGGATCTGCTAAGGTTGGTAATGTATTGCAGGCCAGACATGTTTGGCTGGGGGGGATACCTATCCGTACCAGATGTATGTTGTTTGGATCTCTCAAACCCATCAATGGTGCATGTGGACATATATGTTGTGGTTACATTCCCAGTTCCATCTACAGATGTATGTCCATATATACCTATATTGATATATATGTGTTCACCTTTGACAGGGAGACAATCATTCCTTTGAACGACCCTTTCTGCAAACCAAAACGACTAACCTGTCATTTCTTACTGCACCACAGTTAAAAACACTGCAGTTCTAAAGGCACCTTCACTAACTCTCGAACTGCAAGTTGGAATACATATTGTAATGCCAGGGGGCATGCCCCCTGCACCCCCCTAAACCCCCTACTGTGAAATACTAACTTCTAGTTTGCACTACACTGGGGATAGGCAATTATTCCCCATCCCCACTATAGTGGCATCCGCAACCAAACTGCCTAATCTGCAATGAGCGAATGCATAGTGACATTCGCTCATTGCACATTCGATGCATGTATTGCAAGATCGTACAATGATGAGAACATACTTCTGGCCTTCCAGCTTTCAGACACATGGATTTCTCCCTTTGAAAGGTGAGCCATGCATATGCTGACATAAATGCATTCCTAGTGCTGTATATATGTGGACATGTGGATATATACATATATATCTATGGATGTATGCATATATATGTATTTAATGGCATATATATATATATATATATATATATATATATATATATATATATATATATATATATATATATATATATATATATATATATATATATATATATATATATATATATATATATATATATATATATATATATATATATATATATATATATGTCTATACCTATATCTACATATATAGATATGTTATATCTATTTAAAGATGATTTTATATATATATATATATATATATATATATATATATATATATATATATGTACACACACACACACACACACACAAATACATCTACATGGCAGAATACATTCCCTGTATTGTTGTTGTTGTATACCTGGGCTGGATGATATGTATGTAAAAACATCATGATTATGCATATCTGGCATGGCTTAGGAGTAAACCACTTTGTGTATGGTGTGCAGGGTCCTGGTTTCGAGCCTTGCAGGAGCTGTTTATTTTGTTGCTGGGCAGGACACAGCTCGTTGGATACAGAGTCAGTAAGGCACTTTAAAGTAGTTGTAAGCAGGTTTGCACATTGGTAAGCACTGCTAACCTCCAGTTATGTTTTCATACGCTCAATTAGCTTCTAAATTGCTTAACCTGTGTAGGCAGTGCTTAGCTCCATGCTTAACCTGTGTAGGCAGTGCTTAGCACCGTGCAAACCCACGCAAACCTGCTTACAACTGTTTTAAGGTGCCTTAATCACTCTCTATCCAATGGGCTGTGTTCTGCCCAGCAACAAAATAAAGAGCTCTTGCAAGGCTCAAACCAAGGACCCTGCACACCCTAGACAAAGTGATGTACCATTTAGCCATGACAGGTACACAGATATTCAATGTTTCAGAAACATATCAGCCAGTCCTGTCATGCAACAGTACAGAGAATGTATACCAACATCTAGATGTCTGCGTGTGTAACTATATTGTAACCTTAACAGATACAACATACCCATATATGTATAGATATACATATATATAAATATATATGTTGTTTTACTAACTCTATATACATATATATCACTATCTATGTACATATACTTATATATCTGTTAGCAGATAAATATATCTATATAGGCATTCTTTAAAGTATTCAATTGTATTTATTACTGCTTGGTAGTAACTTGATTAAAGTGTAGCTATCATTCTAACTGTTTTGGATTAAGCACTTGGCCTTCAGACCAGTTGTTTTACATTAGGAAGGTTTGTGGCCTGCACTGTGGTGGCAGGACAGGTAGCTTACATCCTTCTAAGTTAGAAACTGCTGATTGAGGGCTCAGTGTCTGTTATTCTGAAAGTGTATTAGTTCTGGTTTAAGCACTTGGGCTTCAGGCCAGTTATTTTACGTTAAGAACGTCCGTGGTCTGCACTCTTGTGGGAGGAGAGGCTGGACTCTGCCCTTCTGAGCTGGGAATTTCTGGTTAAAGGCTTATAGTGCCTGCATATTTGAACTGTTTCTTACTGAAATTGGTACACTTTGTTTGCTGTAGCATAGACTAGATTCAGGCCTGCTGAATCTAGCTTTGTTTGTATGCTTGTTGTTTGTTTGCTTGTTATTTCCCTGAAACGCTAATTCCAGCTAAAACGCGGCTTTTCAGCGCTTCTGTGGATCCCTAGTGATATCTGCATTGCTTACTGTACTTATTTCCTTGTTTCACTGGAAAGAAAGTTACTGTTTGTCATTTTTGCATTTAAGTTACATGTAACACATTGCATTTAAGTTACCTGGCACTTGCTCACTAAGTCAGCATTAAAAAATTAAAAGCACTACACCCTCACAAACTCCCCTTGAGTACCTTATTCCCCATTGGCCCTTTTTTCAATTATAAAGGAATTCCCAATACTATTCTAGCATGTCCAAAGGTCAGTTGTCAATCTCCTCTCTGGTCCAACTGGTGAATCTGGGAATCTTGAGGCAATGTTACAACTGCCTCATGTACACAGACAACCCTCTCCTCCTCCCAACAAATTCCAGCACATGCGAAAGATGCAACCATATAGCCAAACTGGAGGCTAAGCTCTCTCAACTCAGTACTGGCGTAACCAGTCAGGAGGAGAAGAAAACCACACTCACTACAATTCCAGTCTCACATAGACCTACCACGACAGCAAACCAAACACATAAACACACAAAAACATACACGGAGGCTCTAAATAAAAATCTGCCTAAGCAACAGAGACTTCCAAAGCAGACACCCAAGCAACCGCTACCCCAAAACAAAACACGTGCAACACATAGCTCACAAAGCCAGTGTGCTGAACAGTTACAGCCCTTAAGGCTAAACAACACACCTGATACACTTGTAATAGGTGACTCTATCATCAGGAACACTGACGTCCTGCTCACCAGGCTGAACAAGGAGAAGGTCACGGTGAGCTGCCTGTCGGGCGCTAGGATCCGCCACATAACACAAGCACTTACGTCACTCCAAGGCAAGTACAAATATGACTCAGTCATTGTCCATGCTGGTGTGAATGACCAGAGATGTACCTCCCTGGACTACATGAAAAGAGACATAGAGGAGCTCTCTGAGCATGTAGCCCAGGCCGGTATGACCCTGACCTTGAGTGGCATCTTACCCTCACCAAGAATGATGCCACAATATGAAGACAAGATGATCAATTTCAACAACTGGCTTAAGTATTGGTGTCATTCAAAGGGGATCCAATGCCTGTCAGCCTGGGATGACATGCTCGACAAGCCACGATGCGTCGCTAGGGACGGCTTGCACCAGTCACCCCTGGGCTTTCGGATATTGGCAAAGGCTCTTGCTACCCCCATAGTGCCTTTTTTAGGCAAGGCTCAAAAGACAAACCCACCTCCATAGGTATCACAAGGGATAAGAAACTAAGAGTAATGCTACTCAATGCCAGAAGTCTAAACCTCAAGATGCACGCACTCGAAACTCTCCTTAGCATGGAGAACATCGATATCTGTGCAGTAACAGAAACCTGGTTCAAGGCTCCCGAGAGCACCCCAGCACTACCAGGTTATACCTCATACCATGCTTTGCGGCCCCAAAACTTGGACCAAACCACAAAAAGAGGGGGAGTATCAATATTCATCAAAGATACCCACACCTCCAGGTTGGTGGCACAGCACGTAGCATCAGAGACTATCCATGTGCAACTAACAGTGGGTAAAACTGTCTTCCAGTTTATAGCCTGCTACAGACCACCCTCCCAAACCCAGGAACCCCACTCGGCCTTCCTGAGAACACTGGAAAATATGAAGGTCTCTCCAAACACCATTATATTGGGCGACTTCAACTACACAAACATAGACTCGGAGCATTACTCTAGCTCCAATACCCTAGCCCAAAGGTTCCTAGAATTTATAAACTCAAATGCTATGGAACAACTTGTTACCACTCCCACAAGAGGGGAATACATACTGGACCTGATCATCACCAACATGGGGACTCTATGCTCCAGACCAGAATTGTTTCCCTCACTGGTAAGATCAGACCATAAACTAATCTCACTGGATATTCGCATCCCGACCCCACGCCCTGCCCAGAAAACCACAGTGAAAAACTTCTCTAAAGCAAATTTCACACTCCTCAAAACCGAGGTGGAATCCTTCAAAGCCCCAGGGCCTGTGGAAAATACAGCCCAGACTGCAGAATCCTTTATAAACACATTCTATGAACACCTTCAGGAATGCATGGATCATGCAATCCCAAATAAAACCAAGACCCAATCCTCCAAAGGCAGACGTCCTGTCTGGTGGACCCCAGCCATAAACAAACTATACAATAGAAGGAGGAAGCTACTACATGATAGAGCAAAATCCCAAAAAGGGAAGGCATCTCTGATCAGTATTAGCAAAAAACTACGGGCACTCATAAAATCGTCTAAGGCCAGCTTCGAGAGAAAAATTGCACAGGACACTAAGGATAATCACAAGGCTTTCTTTAGTTATGTTAGCAACCTGGGTGGGAATTCCCAGATATGCTCAGAATTAGTCCAAAATGACAAAAAATACACCGAACCCACAGACATTGCCAACACCCTAGCTGACAGGTTCAGCGCAAACTTCTCCCCCCCTCCACACCAAAAGGTCAAATATCTACTCCAGCAGAGTGCTGCCCCCCTGACATCTTAGATGCTCAGGTAAGAGCCGCCCTCTCCAAAGCAAAAAACACAGCATCAATGGGACCAGATGGTGTCCTGGGCTGCGTCCTACATGAACTCCAAGAAGAGCTAAACCAAAACATAAATCTACTGTTAAATCTCAGCCTTACTACAGGATATGTACCTAAATAGTGGCGTACAGCAACAGTGGTCCCATTCCACAAAGGTGGTGCCTCAACAGATCCTGGAAACTATCGCCCCATAAGCCTGACTAGCTTGGTCTGCAAAGCTATGGAAAGGATCATCATGGACCTCATAAATAAAGATATTAGGGACCTACAGACACTGGATCCTACCCAGTTCGGCTTTGTTAAGGGCAGATCCTGCCTCTTAAACCTGGTTGATTTCTTTATAACAGTCACCAAGGCCATTGACGAGGGGAAGGTGGTCCACACAGCCTACCTGGACCTCGCAAAAGCCTTCGATACAATACCCCACTCGAGCATTATAGATAAGCTCACCAGCTTAAATATAAAACCCTATGTCACTAGATGGGTTGCAAACTGGCTCAACGACAGAACCCACATGGTTAGAATTGCTGGAGCCATGTCAGACTCCAAACCAGTTACAAGTGGCGTCCCACAAGGCTCAGTCCTGGGACCTCTCTTGTTGGGTATATATTTCTCGGAGGTACAGGCCAACACGGAAGGACTGTGGCTGACCAAGTTCGCAGATGACTGCAAACTGGGCACCATAATCGACTCTCCAGCAAATGCAAGCATCCTCCAAAAGGTGCCAGATCCATGGCCTCAAGCTAAATGCCAAAAAGTGTATAGTCATCCCCTTTGGCAAAAACAAAGTGCCCACAAATTACCACATAGGTGGTAATCCATTAAGTACAGAAGAAGTATTTAGGGACCTGGGGACCCAAGTTGATAGCAATCTCTCATTTGACAACCACGTGGCCAAAGTGGTTAGAAAAACATTTTATATAGCCCACCTAATCATGAAGGGATTCACATCTAGATCAGGGGAGGTCACCGTGCCTCTTTACTCATCCCTCATCAGGCCCATAATTGAGTACAATGCCCCTTTTTGGATGTACCTTATCAGACACCTGCAGCAACTGGAAAGACCCCAAAAGTACCTCACCAAGAGGATCAAAAGGCTCAAACAGATGCCATATGCTGCCTGGTTAAAGAAACTCCAGCTCTACTCAGTGGCATACTGCCTGCTCAGAGGCGATCTCTGCCTGACGTATAAAGCCATGTCCAACCCGGAATTAATGGACATGCTGCACCTCAGAAAATCCAAATCCCATCGAGCCACGCTCGAGAGACTTGAACCTCAGCACTGAAATAAATAGGACATGCTGGAGGGACAGATTCATAACCCAGAGGCTCCCTTCACTCTGGAATAAAATCCCAATCCAGGTTAGGCAGAGTCCCTTATTGACTCTCTTCAAGAGGAATCTTGATGAGTGGATGGGAGATCGTAGGTTTACCCCGGGTATCACTTCTGTGTCACTGTTAGACAGAGGCACAGTATACTAACCTCGAAAAAGGACATAGCAAAATTAATTTAAAATGGGTGGGGAAAGCCAAACACACTCGGCTAGGCTTATAAATGCCATAGGGCAGATAGCCTAGTATGAACCTATGAACCTATATATGGCCATACATCTGTAGATAGCAATTGCAGATTAACAAATACACCTATGTCCACATGCACCGTTAATGGGGTTGAGAGGTCCCACACACTATACACCTTGTACGAATAGGCATCCCCCCACAGCCAAACACATGCACCCTGCAATACACTACCAAGTACAGTCTGCCTCCCATAGGACATGTAATATGTGAAAGCCATCAACATCCCCAGGATACATATACACAGACACATATATACAGATATATCTATATATATATACATATATATATATATATATATATATATATATATATATATATATATATATATATATATATATATATATATATATATATATATATATACATGTGACTGCATATACACATGCAGATATATGTACAGTAAGATACATATGTAGGAGGTGCACACAATATGGAACAGCCACTATGCCTACAGTTAACACCTGAACAACTGGACACTGTATGGGCAACACATTCTAATGTCAATCATTGCCTGCAACATATATCCATAGAAAGGTCATAGGAAAGACACTGCACACAGGTTTGCAGAAATGGGAATCCTTTAATTGTGTACTATAACAGTTCTATATGCCATATCATATAGCTGTTCAAATACTGACAACCATATAAACGTAGTACTGCAACTGTGAAACAGTTACGCTAATACAGTAGTCTGGAAAGGTTCACAGCTGTTGCTGTCCAAGCCAAGCCCTTCAGAATGTACAATAGTGCAGACAGACTGGGCCACAGGGTACCACACAATCAACAGTATGTACTGAAGGTGTGTAGTTCAGCAGCCTCTATCTGCACTCTGTACAAACTCCATAGGAGGTAAAGACGTTTTGTGATCAAATGGGTTGTACTTGGTACATAACAAGGCATAACACACAGAGCAGTCTGTGTGGCAGTAGGCAGTAGGCTTGCAGTACCCCAAGTCATGTAAGTAATGTCAATATAGGTGGAGTATATGGTACTGTACATCCACATATCTTGTGGCAACTCACCCCTGATACCCCCACATTTTGTAACAGCCTAGGTCATTTATGGTGCTCCCCACCTAGACTCAATAATACAAGCCCATATACCACTGTTACATTCACTGGCCTCTGCAGTGCATAAGGATGCACATGTGTTGTGTAGGTGACCCCACACATATATGGCCCCAGCCCCACTGTAAGTGTGGGGGATAAAACAGCAGTGGACTAATGGCAGCAAAGGCAGTGTGATATACTCACAGCCCACTACAGGACAACCCCCAACAGCATGACATACGTGCAAAGCTTGGTATGTAGATGGGGGACAGAGGCTGGAACACAGGCACATATGTGGAACACTGTTGCCATACACAAAGCAAGGTGCTGGTGTTACAGGGTAGTCTGCAGCATACCCTTAGTCAGGGAATTGAGGTTAGATATAGACATGGATGTAGCCATGTACTGATAGCATGCAACACACACACTGCCAGTGTAATATCTGACACAGGACCTGTGTGATGGACGGATAACACATGATAGGCATACCTCTGTCCAGCAAGAGATTAGGCCCACAGTAGCAAGCTATGCAGACAGACTGCATTCCAAGGTACACTAGTATGTATACACACACACACACCCTGTAACACCAGTACTATGCAAAGCATTACACAACTCTACCCACAGTCTGTCTGTAGTTCCTGATCCTCCTACAAATATGTGTCCACTCTGAGTGTGCAGGTTCTCCTGTAAGAGGTATTGCTACCTGCTGCCTGTATCACTGATGCCCACACACAGGACAGCTGTCCATCACACAGGAAATGTAAAGGGACCACACCCACATGCTGTAGGGATTTATAGTGGGTGGTTGCCATGACAGTGGTAATTCAATGTAGTACACATGTAATATTATATACATATATACATATATATATATATATATATATATATATATATATATATATATATATATATATATAGATAGCTATCTGGATAAGTATATATACATATATTTCCACCATATGTCCTGGACATGGAGTGTAACCATACACCAGCCCCTACAGTTCAAAAGTCGTAGTGCAAGGGGATGACAGGTATGTGTAGCAGGTATATTACTAGACTGTTGCTACTGTCATTGGAATTGTCTTCACAGACATGGTGTGTGTGGATGCTGACATCTGCTTATAACATGTGTGCCATTGGCTACTGACAGACATCCTAAGGAAATCATTGTAAGGTACCGCTGCTAGCATGTAATGCCTCTGTGAAGCGCAGCAGAGATATTGGCCACTATATGTGGAACTTCGGACACACCCTGTACAGTCCAGAGGTATACACATGATCCCTTAGTGCACCACATGTGTACCAGGCCTGACAATATGGATGTAGACAGCCATGTAGATGGGTATAACACATAACATCTGGTATACATTTGGCACCATAGGTGTTGGATTCACACACTCCTGTCTGGCCTGACACATAATGACTGCTGGTACAGGGGTGCCATGGACACATACCACCCACTAGATATTGACATACATATGTACAGCATTCCACTGCTCTGTCTGACATACATAACATTTAAGGGAGGCTCATCAGCAGTACATCTGGCAAGTATCTGCGCATAACATCCCACTGGTTAAGTACACTATGCTGCTAGGCATGTAACAATGCACTGTGCAGGCTACAGGCAGACTGGCTCAATACTGGCCTACATCTCGTATGGGGTAATGCACATGTACCTGCATATATAGCAGGCTCAACAGCCATGTCACAGCACAGGTTTAGATACACCTGTGTGACAGTGCATAACCACAACCAATGTGAACACAGCCACAGCCACATATGGTAAGCTAGCATAATATTACAGTATATGGACTATCTATCTGATCTACACCATCCTCACATGTTCACAGAATGACCCTACGTATACTGGGATGCTACACAGTTTGTTATGATGGCAGTCTGTGGTATGGGACATGTGTGTGTATGGCCCTAAAAACATGTACGGCATAACGGTACCATACAGTGGGGCAGTATGTAACATCTGAGAGAAGGGGAACTAGAACAATGACATCTACCACAGTCTGTACACAGGCTGAAGTACATATTAACAATACACACACTGCTGACATTCACCATCACTACACAGACCTCAGTACTGTACAATCATCCACAGAATGTCCAGCTTATGTCATGAAATATAACCACTACTGTACATGACATGTGTAGCAATCTGATACATCACTGGCTTGTTTTCAGATATGATGACAGTATTTATGGTGCACATCACATATGCACCACTTCATGCACACCATATGTACAAAGGTTGGCAGAGGTATGGCTGACAGCACATACACAGGGGCAGTATAGACATGTTGCTGTGATAACCTCATATATTTTCCATTGTAACAGGGTTTGTTGCAACATATGTCCTATGAGGGATATGAAGTTAGTAACTGTCATGGCCTTCACCATCTACAGACTGCAATCCTCACACTACCTTCTGCATTCCACAGATTGATGCATTGTGGCTAACACATGAAACTATAGGCACAACACTGCCCAGTCTGCAGATGACCCTGCAGATGGGGATTCCTCATATTCATGGAACTGACATGGAAGGTATTGTGACATGTACGACAGGCATATCCAGACAAACACTGTTAAAACAACATTACTCCAAATGCAGTATAGCAGCACTTACAGTCTGTAGTCAGGTCAGGCACATCCTCCTCCTGTCGGTTGCCCTCTTTCCACAGTGTATGTTGTTAGAGGTAAATCCCCAATCCATCTGGGATGCTGTTTGCCAAACATCAGATCTAGTTCCTGCTCACAGCAACTGCAAAGGCCCAACACCACCATGATGTTCCTAGGTACTGGAGTATGTTTCCATGCAATTGGCTATGGGATTGTTACCACAACTGTTCCACATGCAATCAGCTAGGGTAGGGCTGCAAGTTATGCAGAGGCCATCAGCTGATCATGAGGATCACGTAAAATACACATGCTGCTGCCTAAGCAAGGCAGGTGTGGGTCTCCACATCCACCAGAGAGGGAGTGGGGGAGGCAGACAGAGGAAGATACATGTCAGGGAGGGGTGGGAGGGTAAAACTGAAGCATGTTTGTGTCACACACCTATCAAACCCCTGACAACTATGTAGGGCTATTATAGTTTGATGCAGTTAATGGATCCACCACATGGGTTACCTGATGTGGAGTACTCAGAACATATATGTGAGGGTGAGTGACATCTGCAACAGGGATATGGTAGATATACAGTAGGTGTCATACACATGCCTGTCTGCATGAACAGGTGCCAGCGTCAACACAGGCACACTTACACATGGACCCACACACATTGGCACACTTGGCAGGGCCAGGAGTGCAATTCATCAGTAGTGGGATTGCCACAACACATCAATGTGCAGGTATCACATGCACCACACGGGTCATACAGAGGTCATATGGGCAAAGAGTATGAGGAGATGTCAGACATCAGACAGCATGCTTCAGTATGCCCTGGGGGTTTGTAGTGAGTGTGGATATGGACATACACATCATACAATACACACACATGGACACACAAGGTGCCAGTTCTGACATGCATGGGTACATGTCTGCATGGGTGTGTTGTGGTCAACTATGCCAGCAGGCTGTACAAGGGTAGGCAATGGGTATACCATGGCATCAGGCCACATGACAATGGTCTGCATTGTGGATCAGGCCTGTAATTACTGCATTTGCCCACACAGATGGATAGTGCATCCCCCATCCAGTCAGCTGGGTGACTATTGTATGTGGCCAATGCACCACATGCCATGTATGTGTTCCTTAGTCCATGACATGGATGGTGTCTGGGATGTGCACACCTCCCACATGCATGTACAGTGACATGCAGAACTGTACCTGGGGTGTATGGCCCATGTTGTGAACACAGATTATCATCAGATGTGCCAGTCTTGCCCACCTGTGGCAGGAACTGGTAATAGGCAGCAGGTTTACCCTTCACCTACATTGATAGTATGCCAACAGCATTCCCTGATGTCAGTGTCATCTGTCCATTAAGGGCATGTTGTCAGGCATGATATGTCCATTGTGAGTCATGTGAAGGCACCACAGGAAGTGCAGGTGTCCATTGGGGAACATGGTGGAGGTGCACTGTCTGCATGTACATGCATATTGGACAGATGGGCAGGGTGACATGCCCTCTGTATCCCACTGCTATCACTGCGTAGTTACTATCAGTGGCCAATATGCAGTGTACTAACTGCATATTGGCTGTTGCCTAGGCATGTGTGTTTGTATAACACATGGGTTGAGTGTGTGCTCTGGGTAATAGTGGGGTTGCTAATTTGGATTGGCTGGCCTTGATGTCACATGTATGGATATGTCTTTGCACCACAGCCTCCCAGCTAATTTACAACTGTTATCCCTGTATGGTTGACATTGTGATATATAGTAGGGCCACCATAAAAGTAATGAGCAAAAACCCCTCTACATTGGCCACAGGTGTCACACACTAACCTCTACACAGGATACAAGTTGCACACACACACACACACACACACACACACACACACACACACACACACACACACACACACACCTGTCATGTTTAGGAGTTGAACCCCTACCTAACTAGTTTATTACACTACAGCACTACACAGTTACAGTACACACCATGAACATTACTGGAGTACTTTTTCCCCAAAGGTGTATTTCACAGTGATTGACATCAGCAGGATTACCAAAGTAGGGCATTTCACCTGTACTGCGAGTGACTAGCCTAAAATGCGTTGCTCCCTACACAGACAGTGAGATACACACAAAACATCCACAACTGTCATGTGTGGGTATAGAACTCCTACCCAAGGCCTTTATCACACTACAGCATGGAGCAGTTATAGGTCACATCACAGGGAGCTTTTTCTCCAAAGTTGTATTTCACAATGAATGCCATCAGCAGGATTGGCAAAGTAGGGCATTTGAATTGTACTGCAAGTGAGTAGCCTATGATGCATTGCTCCATACACAGACATTGAAACACATGCAAAACATCCAGAACTGCCATGGGTGGTGATGGATTCCTACCACAGTTCTCAATCACACTACAGCAGTACACAGCTACAGGATGCACTACAGACATTACTTGGCTATGACTTTCCCGGAGGTGTATTTCTAGGTGAGTGACATCAGCAGCCTTGCAAACGTTGGGTATATGAATTCTAAGGAGTGTGTGTGTGACCTAAAAAGCATTGTTCATCAATCAGTCATAAACAGACAGAGACACAAGGACACACAGATTCATACACACAATTGCTAAGTCTGGGATTAGAACACCTACCTAATTACTTTATCACATGACAGCAGTATGAAGACGTACTACAGAGATTACTGGGCTATGATTTCCCCAGAGGTGTATTTCTAGGTGAGTGAAATCAGCAGCCTTACCAAAGTTGGTATATGAATTGTACAGGGTGTGAGTGGCCTAAAAAGCATTGCTCCCTACTCAGTCAGACACACACACAGTCGCCAGGTCTGGGGTTAGAACACCTACCTAACTACTTTATCGCACTACAGCAGTGCACAGTTACAGGACATGCTACAGAGATTATTGGTCCATGATTTCCCCAGAGGTGTATTTCTAGGTGAATGACATCAGCAGCCTTGCCAAAGTTGGTATATGAATTGTACAAGGTGTGAGTGGCCTAAAAAGCATTGCTCTCTACTCTGTCAGACACACACATTCACATAGTTGCCAGGTCTGGAGTTAGAACACCTACCTAATTACTTTATCACACTACAGCTGTGCACAGTTACAGGACGTGCTACAGAGATTACTGGGCTATGATTTCCCCAGAGGTGTATTTCTAGGTGAGTGACATCAGCAGCCTTGCCAATGCTGAGTATATGTATTGTACGGGATGTGAGTGGCCTAAAAAGCATTTCTCTCTACTCAGTCAGACACACACACACACACACACAAAGCACAAAGTTGCCAGGTCTGGGGTTAGAACACCTACCTAACTACTTCATCAGACTACAGCAGTACACAGTTACAGGTCACGCTATGGAGATTACTGGGTCATGATTTCCCCAGAGGTGCATTTCTAGGTGAGTGACATCAGCAGCCTTGCCAAAGTTGAGTATATGTATTGTACGGGGTATGAGTGGCCTAAAAAGCATTGCCCTTTACTCAGTCAGACACACACACAAGCACACAGTTACTAGGTCTGGGGTTAGAACACCTACCTAACTACTTCATCACATTACAGCAGTAAACAATTACAGGTCGCGCTACAGAGATTACTGGGCTATAATTTCCCCAGAGGTGTATTTCTAGGTGAGTGACATCAGCAGCCTTGCCAAAGTTGTGTATATGAACTGTACGGAATGTGAGTAGTCTAAAAAGCATTTCTCTATACACAGTCAGAGACCGAGAGACACGCACACAAACAAACACTCACACAGTTGCCAAGTCTGTAGTTAGGACTGCTACCTAACTAGTTTATCAGTACAGCAGTACGCAGTTATGGGACGCGCCATGGGGATTACTGAGCTACAGCTCTCCCAAAGGTATATTTCACATTGGATGAACTCAGCAGGCTTGTCATGATACTGTTATGAGAAGGGTGGTGTGTGCATGGGCCGTAACCCATTCATGTAGGAGTTGACATGCCGCATGCGGGTACACACTGGGTAATATGCTACAGGTGCTTGTATACAGCTACTAGGTGACTACTTCCTTGTACAGTCATGTTGCACAGCTGGCACGTGCAACACGCCATCATGCTGACAGATACTGGTGGCTAGTATCTGCAGTGAGTGACACCTGCAACTCGTGTTTGGGGCCCTTTGGCTGTGTGCTGGGTGGGACAGGCCCAGATGGCTCCTTGTCATGGTCACCCTCTTCAACACATCTATGTCCATCTACCTTTGGCTTATTATAGTGTAATCTGTATTCCTATCCACTGTCCGTGCAAGGCAGGAGTGGTGCATACTGACATGTGTCTGCACTAAGAACTGCAACTGCCAGATATGTCTGGTCGACTGGTGTTTGCTGACATGGCCTTCATGTGTTTAAGTATGGCCTTCATGTGTTTAAGTGTGTGAGCATGCCCAGTATGGCCTTTCAGTATGTTGTTGACTGACATTGCCTTCATTCCTCTAAGTGTGTGAGCATGCCCAGTATGGCCATCTATATTGCATGTGTGGATCAAGTACAGGTAGTTTGTACTGCGGTGCTGACCTTTGTGTTGTACACTGACAGGTAACATGCTGTGTCTGCAGGGTATACATCGGTCATTTGGCATTGACTGTTGCTACATTTCTGCATAGCTGGGGGGGACACCTGACTGTTTCAACATTTCTACACAGGGGTGGGGGGGGCAAAACTGACTGTTACTATAAGTGTACATAGGATGGTGGGGCACACCTTACACTTTTACACATTTACTAGAACTGTACTGGTATGTTGGGTACACCATTTCAGTCTGTAGTCTTACCTAGCGTGCTGGCTAGAGGCATACCAGTGTACTACAGATCTTAGCTTTCACTACCTACATATTAGTTTCTGTCTTCCTAGCCTTCACAACTTACATCCAATTGGCTGGCCTGCTGTAGTCTGTCTGTGTAGGCCTGGGGTAGGGGTTACCCATGGAGCTCATTCAAAGGCCATAGTACAGTATTTGTTTGTGTTTGTCTACACCTATCCTGCTGGCTGTGACTGTTGTTGGGTATGTGCCCCCCCAACTGGCATGGCTGAGTCACTTACCTTGTGGGTGTCCCAGTATTGAGGGTGGTGCTGCAGGGCTGCCTATGTTGGATGCACATAGTACACTCCCTATACATGGTTGCGCACAGGTAGTGTCATGTTTGGCATCACTTTTACTGTATGTGCGAGTCGGAGAGAGGTGTCATTCCCTGGGTCCCTACTGTGTCAGTGCATGTGCTATGTGTTGCCTCTTTGCCAAGGCCAGGGCATACTGGGCATGACTCCTTCTGTCTACTGGAGAAGGCTCAGGTTGTTCCTCCACTGAGTCACTCTATCACTGTGCAGGCCTTGGCACTGGTGGGGAGCTGTGTGGCCCTGCCCCATGCTGTTCCTGATGCAGCTGTTTCCGCAGGATCATATTGTGAAGCATGGCACATACAAGGACAATTTGGGAACATGTAGTTGGTGAGTACTGCAAGGCTCCACCGGATGTGTCCAGGCACCGAAACTGTGACTTAAGCATCCCAAACACATGCTCTTTTATGATTCGTGTTTGTGTGTGTGCCTCATTATGGAGTTCTTGTTCAGGTGTGTGTGCATTTCTGATGGGTGTCATCAGCCATGGCTCCAGTATGTATCCAGCATCCCACACTAGGTGAATGTGTGGGATGTCCCCATTGGCAAATGTCTGGTACAGCTGCATCAGATGCCAGATTTGGGAATCATGGTAGCTTCCAGGGCAGTCAGCACACACATTCATTATTATGCCCTGGGCACTGTACACGACCTGGCAGTTGATGGAGGGGAAGCCCTTGCGGTTGATGTAGACCCTACCCTGATCACCTGGTGGTGCTTTAATGCATATGTGCATGCAGTCTATTGCACCCACTACCTCAGGGTATTCTGCTATTTGGTGGAAGAGATGCATATTGCTGGCCAATGCCTCATGGGTGATGGGGAAATATACGTGCTCACCGACATGTGTTGACATGGCATCCAGGAACTGGTGGAGTACCCTGGATGCTGATGCCTGTGAAACCCCCCATCATATCCCCAGTTGGCCTTTGAAAGGTACCTGTAGCTAGTAATCTTAGGCCTACACATACCTTGGTATCCACTGGGGTGGGTTCCCCTTTGTTAGTTCTGTGTGTCAGGCGTGGCCAGCACAGTTCAACAATTTGCTGTAGGATGTCCCTGTCCACCCTATAGTGCTCCACTATCTCCAGCTCATGTACCCCTTGGTAGGTTACCCTGGGTCTGTACACTCCTCTCCATCTCCTCACTGTGGGTTGCTCAGCAGCATTCACATCCTCACCACCTCACCACCCTCAGCCTCTAGCACATGCTGGTTTATGATAGTAAAAGCAGCACCTAACATTTTTTCTCTTGCTTTCATTTTGTAAAATTTCCTCATCTGTATACACCAGTGGTGCAGAGTTTTTGGGAAAAACAAGAGGGAAAGGTGCTTGCATAGTTTATTGTAGTGTGCTGGGCTGGACTGGGCTGCTGCCTGTGTAATTGGCTGATTCTAATGCATTTCACCTGTCAGCTATGCTAGTTCTCCTTGATTACCTTCCTACTGCTGTTTTCCCTTTCCATTGCCTCCCTGTTTAAGCCCGTGTGTGCACCGCACAAACAGAGTGATCAAATGTGCACAGAGCTGTTTTTTCCTGGTTTAACTTCCTTTTTCTTCCTGTAACACCCGGTGCATGGCACGCACACCCGCTTACACTTTGTAAAGAGTGCTAGGCAGGTTTAGACACACCCCTAGCTTAGCTGTGCTAAGCTAGGAGCAATCCGAAGCCACAAGTCTCCAATCCACTTACAGTATGCCTGACACCCCCACCCATGATGTCACCTATATCCTAGTCTTGCACCCAGCTATTTATACTCTTACACTCTTGGGACCTGCCTCACACCCTGGGAAAATCTGGGATTCACTAACCATTCCCTCATTTGCATAGGATTGCCTGCTAATGCATAGTTACATGTCCCACACTGAGCCTCAGCAACCATTACTCACTGGCCAGGTTGTCTCCTGCCTGCCATTGACTTGCATGGCAGAATACTGATTTCAGTTAGAATGCTTATTTTAGGTTTATTTTATTATTTTCCCCCATATCCCATTTGCGAGCCGCTGCCCTATGCTTAAACAGGCGAGATCGGCGAAAAAAAATAAAAGTTGTTTATTTTTTTTAAACAGTTTGCAATGCCAATGGCCTTCTACTTGGCCATTAGCATGCTTCCTCAATGATATGCAGCCTTTATTTGGAGCTGCCATAGCTCCGTTTTGTAGATTACAGAAATGTACTCGGTTACTAACCGAGTACATTTCTGCACACTGCACTCGTCCTGCATGGACAGCTGCCAGCTTCCTGGATCACATATTACCCTCATTTGCATGGTTTTCACCTGCAAATGAGGGTAATTTGCATACAGGAGCTCAGGCCATGAAGGATTAGTCTAAGAGCTCACGTGCACATCCCGGGAGCTCGTTCTTGGATCGTACGTCGGCCATATTGCCGAAAATAGCTTTTAGACTAATCCTGCACATTCTACAGGGCTTTGTAAATCTGATGGATAGTTTATACTTCAGCCAATCTCAGAAAGTGTTCATATGTAAATACTAGGCCAGCTGCCCTTGCAGGCCATCTTAAGCCTAGTTAAGTTCCCTTTCAAAGGTGAGAATCAAACCCTGTATCTTGTGATTGTGGGGCAAACACCTTAACCATTATACCAAACCCCAAAATGAAGTTTCTGATTTCATAGGCAAATACTAAGCTATCAATCTGAAAACTAAAAAAAGTCTAGCCAGTAGTCAGAATCAAATCATGTACTTTGCATCTCTGAGGTAATAGTCTTAACCATTATGCCAAACCCACCAGTCCTTCTTCCATTTATTTTTCAGAAATGGCTTAAAAGACAGTAATATTGACTGAATATATTTTGTGGACATGTAATGATGGGTTGAATCTATGTAATTTAAATTAAAAATAGCTGCAATGCAACCTAGATATAATTTAATAAGTTACGTATGTACTGTTTAAGAAGCAATCTTCCAGGACTGCTTTCAACTTTACAGCAGAAAACTCATTGGAAACTCTTTTGTCAGCCATCTGGCAAATTGCCCTTTTCTCTGCTCTTGAATGAAAGGATTATTTGTGCAACAAATTAAATCTGGGTGTGTTTCAGTGTGGCTATCATTGGCTTTTCAAGTTTCCACTCAAATGCATATAATGATTATTTCTACATTTACAAACTGTTCATTACTATAAATTATAAAACTTATTACTGCATGAACTTGCCAGTGGAAGGTTTATATGTTTATATATATATATATATATATATATATATATATATATATATATATATATATATATACATATACACATCATATACCCTGCAGGCAAAACGAGCAGTATATTTTCTTCACATTAAATGTTGTTATTACTTCACCAGTAAGGAACTATACTGCACAAAGTAAGAGATTTGTGGTTTCCGTCAGCATTAAAACAAAGTATGCATTGTGTGTATATCGGATAATTTGAAGCAATGGTTAGATGAACCCTTTTGGAAACCACAGCATCTGAAATAAGTACCATGTAGGATTAGCGTACTACTGTGTAACTATGGTTAAGCCACACTTATTTATCTCTGCTGTATTATTCCACTAAATTGAGGGGATTCATTAAAACAGAAATGAACATATTTAAGCTATTAGGATAGTCTGTCTTCAATTAATTATGATTAAAAAAGCTGATAAATCCACTTGCACTTGCAGAGTTGTGCTTTAACAACTGTGGCTCATTACTGAGTATAAAGTCTTCTAAATGAAGAAAATAGAAGCTTGTCATCAAAAAGGCATACTTAAAAATGAACTCATAGGTTCATAGGTTTATAGGGTCATACTAGGTTATCTGCCCTAGGGCATTTATAAGCCTAACCAGAGTGTGTTTGGCTTTCGCCACCCATTTTAAATTTATTTTGCTATGCCCTTTTTTAAGGTTAGTATACTGTGCCTCTGTCTAACAGTGGCACAGAAGTGATACCCGGGGTAAACCTACGATCTCCCATCCACTCATCAAGATTCCTCTTGAAGAGAGTCAATGAGGGACTCTGCCTAACCTGGACTGGGATTTTATTCCAGAGTGAAGGGAGCCTCTGGGTTATGAATAGAATGGCATAGTATAGAATGGCAAAAAGAAAATACTGATTTTCATTGCATGGTATTCTTTCAACCCTACAAATATAATCTGAAACCCTTGTGATCAAGTCAACTGGAAATAATCAGTAACCATCATCTAAGGAATGATAACCTAAACCCAAGGTTTGGTGACCTCAGAGTTAGTGTCATACAGGTAATGTAGGGGGCAACCCTCCTCCCACAATGTCTGGTAATGGGGTGGCTTTATACCCTTATAAAAATGTTTTTGATGTGTATCTGTCAACCAACTGTTCTTGGTGATGGGGCCTTTTATGATATAGCATTTGTAACACTCAGCCACATATTGCTGTTCAGTATCTATTTCTGTCTTTGGTTTTCATGCTTTTATTTACTGTCATAGCCTACATATCATTTCACTGATTTGTTCATTCAATTATTCTTTCATTCAGTCATTCATTGTTTGATGTCTGGTTTTTTTTTCAGTTCATTTTCATGGGAAAGCTGGAGTCTCTCTTGACATTCAGAGGGTACAAGGCTGATAATCTGATTATTTGTGGGATGCCAGCCTACTGAAGAAGTGCATGAGTGCATAGATTTAAACACACATGCGCATGCATGCACACACACACACAAACACACACACACACACACACACACACACACACACACACACACACACACACACACACACACACACACACACACACACATATATGCCCATGTACGTACACCCTCACACACACACACACACACACACACACACACACATATCCATACATATACACATTCACACCATATGGTGAATTTAGGGGACGAAAATTCACCTTCAGTATGTCTTTGGGACATAAGAGCAAACCAAGTGACCTGGTGGAAACTCATGTTACACATGGAGACAATGCAGGCTCTGTGCAAAAGTCTCTCTAGTCAGGAACCAAACTAGAGAGCCAAGACTGTGAGGCAGCAACATCAACTGCTTCATCAGTTTTAAACTCCTCCCCCTCTCATGTCAGATTAAGTTAGTTTATTTATTTATTGGTCTTGTCATCTAAATTGACAGACTGCTCTCTTGGAATGTACCTTTTAAAATAGTAACATTTTATTTTCATTTATAACCTGATAACGGTATCTGTGTACATACACAAGTACATGTTTCCTGTACTGTGCAAAACATGAAGCTCCCTGCCATGCATGGAACTTCCATTTTGATTTAAAGTAGTTGCATACCTTCTTTACTGTGGCTTAGATTGTAAGTCCTATGAGATAGGTATGCATTCCTTACATTGCTTCAACTCTATCCTATTGTTATCCCCTCTGGCTGGAAAACTCAGGACTGAACACCAAACCGAAGGTAAAATTGAATTAATACTTTGATTTTCTGTATTAATTTCTCTCAGAGTTTCTACCTTACTGTTCTCGTCAGTCTCCTGCATAGCTTTTTCAAGGAAAACATAGCTGATATCTCCTAGATGGTATTCATGTCTTACACTGATAATATTCGTATTTCTTTCTAGTATTTTCCTACTAAATTTATTTTATGTTATGTGAGGTAACATGCACTTTTTGCTTCTGTGACAACTGTTGGATTCTTGTCTACATCTCTGTTCTCTGTAGGTGACCATGTATATCAAATACTCATCAGTCAGGCTACCATCCAGCCTTGTCTTTCATTACATGTAAAGAGGCATATCATTCCACATTTATTGCCCACATGTGTGTTTATACCAGCTGAGTGGAATGGGAAAAGGGACATCTTCAACCAAATATGCTGATAATCTCCATGACATCTAAATGAGTCCCACAGGCTGCCACCTTTTGCACTTGAATATTTATCTCATATGTACGTACAACTGTTGTCCCTGCTGATAACAGCATGCTAAACTATTCATTTTCTGATATCGCTGCTTCTCTACACATCTGTTTACGGAAAGCTGCATAATAATGCACTGAAAGGCTGGGGCGGCATAAGTGGACAGTACAATTCAGAATGGGAAGAAATATCATTTTAACATTGGATCCTATATTTAGTAAAGTAAATATAGTCTCTATATTTTCCAACAACTTTCTTTTTCTGCCACTTACGATGGTGAACACTGTAAATTCTATAGTCATCTTATACTGTTTTCAAAAGGCACTGTATACTGGTATGTAACTGTCAGAATTGTTATCAAAATAGAATTCATACTGGGAATTACAACTAAATTATTACAGTGACAGTTACATTACCACTGCAATGAAATACAAAACACACAAGAGAAGTTAGTTACTAAGGAAACACAGGTTCATAAGAAAACACATATGTGGTAGGAATATTTTGAGTCACCTAACCATCTTTTTAGGGTAAAAAGTTTAGTCTGATGATGTTAACTTAAAAAATAGGTTAGGTGACTCATAGCCACACGCCCTTCTACTTATTAGTATGAACCATAATGATCACATGGCTGAGGAAGCAGGAATATATGATGTGGTAAAACATGTCTTTCTCTCCAATTCCCAGAAAAAATAAGTATAGCTGGATCATTGATACAAGAACAACTATTCTTAATATTTCTTTTGTGTAGCTCATATGGCCAAACAGGCAAATAGAAGTATTAAAAATAGAGCTCTTGTAGGAAACTAGATACATTTCCCTAAGAAATTTTGGGCCGTGTTCCTCTTGTATACTCCCAAGGTCCTTAAAGACAACTTTATAAGTGTTGCTTTCATACAGAATGTTTACTATTGCTGAAAAAGCAAGAAGCAACAAAAGGATCTGGACAGGTAATTTAGAATGAGACAAACCTATATGCTAGGAGTTTGGATAATAAGAAACTGGTTCATGTAGACTATTTTCTGGTTCATATATGCTGTTTTATCTATCTATCTATCTATCTGCCTGTCTGTCTGTCTGTCTGTCTGTCTATCTATCTATCTATCTATCTATCTATCTATCTATCTATCTATCTATCTTTTTGTTGACTGGGTTAGACCTTCTAGGCTAGTGGTCTCTTTTCAAGGGAGGCACAAGGTGGCATTTATAGTACTAAAAAAGTATCGAGGGCATCAGGGAACTTCCCCTACTCTTTTTGATGTACATGGACTCTTTTCGTCATGATGCATAGATGGCTCGGAGAAGCAGGTTGAAATGACCATGGAGGTCAGAAGAGATAGCAGAGAGATGTGTGGTGATGGTACTGCTATTAGTTGAACAGTGGATGTGTTGAAAAGAACAAGGACTCAGAGGTGAAGGAGAGGTTAAATGGAGAAGATGGTGTGTCAGAGTCAGGGGAAAAGGCAGTCAATCCTTTTCAAAGGAAAGTTAAAGTATCGAAGGCAAAGGAATTGGATACAGAGGATTTTTCCCAGCAGAATTTATTCGAAGCAGAAGTTACAGTTCAGGATTGTGTTGTTACAACCCTCTAGTTGAGAGGGTTGCGGGAGGACATATTGTTGAAGATGGTGGAGGAAAGTGAACCAGAAGATGGAAAAGACATGTCATGAGAAATGATGGACAGAACACAGAAGGAAGAATGGCAGCAGAGTGAGGATATGCAGAAGGTAAGAACATCATATGCTGATACGGTGAAAGAAAGGATGCATGGCAAGAGAGAAGAGGAAAAAAACAAATGTCAAAAGAAAAAGACTATTTAAGGTATGAATTAAAAAGAAGGAAGATGTGCCAATGGATAGGCATAAGGTATGGGATGAAGTTCTTAAGATGCTCAAGATCAAACCAAATAAGGCAAGAGCATTCATTCATATTAATAAAGAGACTTTTTGTGACATTATTTTCAAGAATGGGCAGATAATGTTGAAGTTTATAGAAGAATATGAAAAAAGATGGAACGTATATGTGCTTAATCCCTCTTTTAGGGAAACTACAGAAAAAATAACATTCAATTTAGAACTGAAGTTGAAAAAGAGACCTTAGAAAAAGTATTTATTAAATATATGTAATGATGTGCTGAACTTATCAAAAACACATGATACCAGAGGTTTATGGACTAGAAAATGATGGTACTGTGCATATTCCAAGTGTTATTAATGTTGAAGGAGGTGTGATTAGATATTGGGGTCAGCCAAAACATGTTTTTTGTATGGGAAAAGGGATCATTTAATCAGCAAATGTGAAAAAAAGATGTTTTACATGTGTGTGTGTGTGTGTGTGTGTGTGTGGGGGGGGGGGTTAGGACATGCTGCAAAAGATTGTGAACCAAAATTATATAAATGTGAAAAAAAAGTTGGACATTTGAGAGGGGGGGGTGAAGAAAAAGAAAACAAAGTAATTTCAGATTCAACAGAAAATGTTACAGAACAAGGTAATAATGTTAAAGTTAAAGAAAAAAATGTAGAAGAGAAAGAAATGGAAAAAAGACAGCATTAATACCGATATGGAATGACTATTTCAAAAAGATAAAGTGAAAGATGATTTGAGTACAGTAAATATTGATGAAGAAGACACAAGTTTAAGTGAGAATGATTATGTTAAATGGAATATAAGAAAAAATAAATTCAATTAGAAAGAGAGTAAGCGAAAGGAAAAGCAAAAATTGTGTAGACAAAAAGAAAAAAGAAAGGGAAAGGATGAATTTATATTATAATTTAAAAAATGTCATGTGTAAAGTTTTGCATTTAAATGTGAATAGTTTTAAAAACTGAAAAGAAGGGTAAGGATTTTGGAGGGTGTAAAAATGTAGAAAGTGATGTTATATTAGAAGATACTAGATTTTTATCAAAAATAGAAAAATATCAAACAGAAGTGTGGTGGGGAAAATGTAATATGGAATTTTAGGAAGGAGTCTTGCTCAGGAATACTTATACTATACAAAGATACAATTAAAGTGTTTAATGTTGCATTTGTCATAACAGGGAGAATTACTGTTACTGACATAAGATGGCAAGGACGTGCTATGAGAATTATTGCATTATATGCATATGTATGAAAAAAGGAGAGAGAAGAGATGTTTAGAAAGTTAATAGAATATATAGGTTCATAGGTTTATAGGTGTTTACTAGGTTAACAACCACAAGAGCCTTTTTAAACCTAGCCATGCATCCCAAATCTCTGACAAATTCTGATACCCTTGATAAGTGTAAGCACGGGCCTGGGAGATGAGCAATTTACAAGTTACCTCTGCCCATTAGAGACATAAGTGCCAAACCAGGTATGAATTTCTGGTTTCCCATCCATATATATATATATATATATATATATATATATATATATATATATATGTATATGGGTTCACTACATAATCTCAAAATTTTGGAATATCGAATTCCAAGATCTCTAGACTATATAGCCGAAACCCCTAAATACTGAAAGACCAGAAGCACGAAATTCAAAATCCCAATGTACGGAGATACTGAAGTAGCGCTTCTGGTGTTGTGGTTTGTTGATGGATAGGTGGAAGTTCAGGTAAGTATCTATGCCTAAGTGTGTTGGTTAGGGGCTTTAGTGTGTGTCAGTGTGTGTTGTGACTATGATGTATGTGTGTGTGAGGGACTGTAAAATGTGTGGGTGTGAGTTTTCCTTGTGTGTGTGTTTGTGCGATCTCAGAGTTAGTATATTTAAATAGAGGGGTGTGGGGGTGCAGGGGGGATTGCCTCCCAGCTTATCTGTAGTGTAGGATGTTATATTTGATTGTGGGGGAAAGTTCTGTGTATGTGTATGTGTGTGCTGTATGTGTGTTGTATGTTTGGGATTTTGAATTTCGCACTTCTGGTCTTTCGGCATTTAAGGGTTTCGGCTACATAGTATCAAGATTTTGAAACTCAATATTTCAAAATTTTGAGATTATGTAATGAACCCATAAATATATATATATATATATATATATATATATATATATATATATATATATATATATGAGCATCAAGCCCCATTTATGCATCAGCTGTTCATTATATTCATTTTGCATGCTCTTTTGTAGTTGTTCATATTCCAAACTGTTGTTAAAAACAATTTTGCAGATGTTTAAATAGCCTAACTTATTTAGCAACCATGCATTCCTCTTCCTTTAAGAACTTGCTTGATTGCTAATACAACAACTCACCTAATCTGAAAATCTGAGGCTATGGATATGTTTTATTGTTAAAATAAATGAAAGAATGCAAACGTGAATGTGGTTCTATAAGACTTTTATTGGTTAGTTTATGAGACCAAATGGGATAACACTGGAAATGAGTTAATGGATTTCTATTTAAAAAATGGTCTCTGTGTCATTTAATTCAAACCACAGTTAATCATTAGCAGTTTATTAGTATGGCTGAGGATATGATATTTGATCTTCTTTAGAGCTTTCACAAAACAGAGCTATGGTATTAAACTCATTTTCCTTCCCAAAGTACAAAGAGCCCTTTAAAATCGCATCTTATTTTCCTTCTTAATACATTTCAGTTACGTGATATTCATACTACATAAAATTAACTAAGCAGAACATTACCCAAGAGGCAGGAAACATATCTGTCTATTTTCATGCTTAATTTGCAAGTATACATACAAATACAGACACATGCACAAAGGCAAACACTCATATACATGCACACACAAGAACACATGCAGACACACTCAAAAAAGATACACGGTTGCAAACATGCAAACTTGTAGACACGCATACACACACATGCAAATGTGCATGCATATGCACACACACAAGCACACACTCACAAACAAACACTTTGTATATGCTTGCATGCGTGCATACTACATTTACCTTACAACAGCAAACATTAAAGATCAAGTAGCACCTGGAGTCTTGTGGCATGATACCTTTCCAACTGCCATCGCAAAAAAAAAATTTAGCATGGAGCAGAATGACTTCTTTCTAAATGCAATATACAAATGTTCTTCAAAAAATAATTGTAAATGACAATTCCAGTGCATAAAGCCCCATGAGAGAATCAAAAGACACTGGTCACTTGAACAACTTATTCTATTCCCAGGAGATCAAAAAAGAGGTAAATGTTAAATGTTTCAAAAATTCAGATGAAAATGTATATTAAGATCAAATCCAAATCATAACTTAAGCAAATCTGACAGTTCCTGACAAACAAGACTAGGCTGCATGGTGATCTTGAAGAATGTCTTTTTTTTCTATGCACATCCTTCTGTGCTGGAGAGTGCCTTTATTACATTTGGGCTTTGTTAAATGTTTATTACAACCTATTGACACCACCAAGTATTTCTGCAGTTACATCCTACTGATGCCTCTAGGTGTCTAATATAATCTGCTCATATTTGCATTAATAATTTCAAAAGCATGCTACATATAAGCTATTGAAATGATGAAATGATGAGGAACACAACTGCACTGATATTTGACCTCTGCCTATTGCTGCTAAAGAGATATTAATTTTTGTTTATACAGATTTTATTTATATTGTCATATTTTTTGTATGTCTCTAAATATCTCACCAACCAAGTAACACATATGTAACTGCTTTTCCTCATATGAAAGTTCAAAGATGGTTGAACAAAGTGTTACTAACAGTATATGTGTAGCTTGACTGTTGTGTTTTGAGATATTGTAAGTTGTTTACAAATTAATACACAATTAATATTTAATGGGTTTATTATGATGTATAAAATCTAGTATAAGACATTCATAAGAAAGTTCTCAGATGGTTGAACAAAGTTTTGCTGACAGTACATGTATAGCATGAGTTTTTTGCAATAGTGTTAGTTGTTTACAAAGTAATACACAATTAATATTTAATGCGTTTGTTATGATGTATGAAATCCAGGTTAAGGCATAGAATCTAAAGAGTACTGCCACTGTGAAGGTTTTTTTGTGATGAACCATTTGCAAATTATATTTATTTCATAACCCTTATGGTTCCAGATATATGAACATATGTTAGAAGTGTAAGGCTATAACTTGATTTTGTCAAAATACTCAGGATGGAATCATTGGGAGTTAAGAGTACAAATCTTCAGAGCTCCATCAGAATGAATGAGTTAAAAATCAGATGTTAACATGGATCAAGATCAAATCCAAAGCAATGAATTAAGCAAAGTATTTGAGCTATGGTATTTAACAAACACTAGCATGCATGGGGATATTGAAAAACTTCTTTTTTGTTTGATACATGCGTCCTGTATTCCGAGCAGTGCCTTATTATATCTAAGTACTGCTGAGTGTTTTAAGACACATATGTTATCATGGATCAAGAACATAACCAAAGCAATGATTTAAGCAAAGTGTTTGAGCTACAGTACATGACAGAGATAGACAGCATGGGCATCCTGAAGAAAGCCTTTCTGTTCTATGCACATGTCCTTCTATACTGTATGGTAACTTTTATTATCTGTGGGTATTGTTGCATTGAATTATTCTGCATGTGATTTTTGGCAGCCTTGTTGGATACCCTCTGACAGAAATGGGAAAAATCAATAATTTTCCTCCAAAAATAGTCCTGTGTTTTAATATTTACTAAAAGTATAAAACAGAAGATAAATATAATTATTTCCAAGTTTTAAAATTACAAAATGAACATCAGATAAGCTTATTTTCTTAACAATCACCATGTTCTGCCCTTAGTAGGCACTGTCAGAAAGATGTTAACATTCATATAGGTTCATAGGTTCATACTAGGTTATCTGCCCTAGGGCATTTATAAGCCTAGCCAGAGTGTGTTTGGCTTTCGCCACCCATTTTAAATGAATTTTGCTATGCCCTTTTTCGAGGTTAGTATACTGTGCCTCTGTCTAACAGTGACAGAAGTGATACCCGGGGTAAACCTACGATCTCCCATCCACTCATTAAGATTCCTCTTGAAGAGAGTCAGTGAGGGACTCTGCCTAACCTGGACTGGGATTTTATTCCAGAGTGAAGGGAGCCTCTGGGTTATGAATCTGTCCCTCCAGCATGTCCTATTTATTTCAGTGCTGAGGTTCAAGTTTCTTGAGCGCGTAGCTCGATGGGATTTGGATTTTCTGAGTTGCAGCATGTCCATTAATTCCGGGTTGGACATGGCTTTATACATCAGGCAAAGATCGCCTCTGAGCAGGCAGTATGCCACTGAGTAGAGCTGGAGTTTCTTTAACCGGGCAGCATATGGCATCTGTTTGAGCCCTTTGATCCTCTTGGTGAGGTACTTTTGGGGTCTTTCCAGTTGCTGCAGGTGTCTGGTAAGGTAAACATTGTACTCAATTATGGGCCTGATGAGGGATGAGTAAAGAGGCATGATGATCTCCCCTGATCTAGATGTGAATCCCTTCATGATTAGGTGGGCTATATAAAATGTTTTTCTAACCACTTTGGCCACGTGGTTATCAAATGAGAGATTGCTATTAAAATGGGTCCCCAGGTCCCTAATTACTTCTTCCATACTTAATGGATTACCACCTATGTGGTAATTTGTGGGCACTTTATTTTTGCCAAAGGGGATGACTATACACTTTTTGGCATTTAGCTTGAGGCCATGGCTCTGGCACCAGTTGTCTGTTTCTATGAGGCCCTTTTGTAGGATGCTTGTGTCGGCTAGAGAGTCTATTATGGCACCCAGTTTGCAGTCATCTGCGAACTTGGTCACCCACAGTCCTTCCATGATAGCCTGTACCTCCGAGAAATATATACCGAACAAGAGAGGTTCCAGGACTGAGCCTTGTGGGATGCCACTTGTAACTGGTTTGGAGTCTGACATGGCTCCAGCAATTCTAACCATGTGGGTTCTGTCCTTGGGCCAGTTTGCAACCCATCTAGTGACATAGGGGTTTATATTTAAGCTGGTGAGCTTATCTATAATGCTCGAGTGGGGTATTGTATCGAAGGCTTTTGCAAGGTCCATATAGACTGTGTGGACCACCTTCTCCTCGTCAATGGCCTTGGTGACTGTTTCAAAGAAATCGACCAGGTTTACGAGGCAAGATCCGCCCTTAACAAAGCCAAACTGGGTAGGATCCAGTGTCTGTAGGTCCCCAATATCTTTATTTATGAGGTCCATGATGATTCTTTCCATAGCTTTGCAGACCAAGCTAGTCAAGCTTATGGAGCGATAGTTGCCAGGATCCGTTGAGGCACCACCTTTGTGGAGAGGGACCACTGTTGCTGTACGCCACTCTTTGGGTACATATCCTGTAGTAAGGCTGAGACTGAGCAGTAGTTTTATGTTTGGGTTTAGTTCTTCTTGGAGTTCATGTAGGATGCATCCCGGGACACCATCTGGTCCCATTGATGCTGCGTTTTTTGCTTTGGAGAGGGCGGCTCTTACGTGTGCATCTGAGATGTCAGGGGGGCAGCACTCTGCTGGGATAGATATTTGCCCTTTTGGTGGGGAAGGGGGGGTGTTTGTGCTGAACCTGTCAGCTAGGATGTTGGCAATGTCTGTGGGTTTGGTGTATTTTTTGTCATTTTGGACTAATTCTGAGCATATCTGGGAATTCCCACCCAGGTTCCTAACATAACTAAAGAAAGCCTTGTGATTATCCTTAGTGTCCTGTGCAATTTTTCTCTCGAAGCTGGCCTTAGACAATTTTATGAGTGCCCGTAGTTTTTTGTTAATACTTATCAGAGATGCCTTCCCTTTTTGAGATTTTGCTCTATCATGTAGTAGCTTCCTCCTTCTATTGTATAGTTTTCTTATGGCTAGGGCCCACCAGACAGGACGCCTAACTTTGGAGGATTGGGTCTTAGTTTTATTTGGGATTGCATGATCCATGCATTCCTGAAGGTGTTCATAGAATGCATTTATAAAGGTTTCTGCAGTCTGGGCCGTATTTTCCACAGGCCCAGGGGCTTTGAAGGATTCCACCTCGGTTTTGAGGAGTGTGAAATTTGCTTTAGAGAAGTTTTTCACTGTGGTTTTCTAGGCAGGGGCTGGTGTCGGGATGTGAATATCTAGTAAGATTAGTTTATGGTCTGATCTTACCAGTGAGGGATACACTTCTGGTCTGCAGCATAGAGTCCCCGTGCTGGTGATGATCAGGTCCAGTATGTTTTCCCCTCTTGTGGGAGTGGCAACAAGTTGTTTCATAGCATTTGAGTTTATAAATTCTAGGAACCTTTGGGCTAGGGTGTTGGAGCTAGAGTAATGCTCCCAGTCTATGTTAGGGTAGTTGAAGTCTCCCAATATAATGGTATTTGGAGAGACCTTCATATTTTCCAGTGTTCTCAGGATGGCTGAGTGGGGTTCCTGGGTTTGGGAGGGTGGTCTGTAGCAGGCTATAAACTGGAAGGCAGTTTTACCCACTGTTAGTTGCACATGGATAGTCTCTGATGGTTCGTGCTGTGCCACCAAACTGGAGGTGTGGGTATCTTTGATGAATATTGATACTCCCCCTCCTTTTGTGGTTCGGTCCAAGTTTTGGGGCCGAAAAACATGGTATGAGGTATAACCTGGTAGTGCTGGGGTGCTCTCAGGAGCCTTGAACCAGGTTTCTGTTACTGCACAGATATCGATGTTATCCATGCTAAGGAGAGTTTCGAGTGCATGCATCTTGAGGTTTAGACTTCTGGCGTTGAGTAGCATTACTCTTAGTTTCTTATCTATTGTGATACCTATGGAGGTGGGTTTGTCTTTTGAGCCTTGCCTAAAAACGGCACTATGGGGGTGGTAAGAGCCTTTGCCAATATCCGAAAGCCTAGGGGTGACAGGTGCAAGCCGTCCCTAGCGAAGCATCGTGGCTTGTCGAGCATGTCATCCCAGGCAGACAGGCATTGGATCCCCTTTGAATGACACCAATACTTAAGCCAATTGTTGAAATTGATCATCTTTTCTTCATATTGTGGCATCATTCTTGGTGAGGGTAAGATGCTACTCAAGGTCAGGGTCATACCGGCCTGGGCTACATGCTCAGAGAGCTCCTCTATGTCTCTTTTCATGTAGTCCAGGGAGGTACTTCTCAGGTCATTCACACCAGCATGGACAATGACTGAGTCATATTTGTACTTGCCTTGGAGTGACCTGAGTGCTTGTGTTATGTGGCGGATCCTAGCACCCGACAGGCAGCTCACCGGGACCTTCTCCTTGTTCAGCCTGGTGAGCGGGACGTCAGTGTGCCTGACGATAGAGTCACCTATTACAAGTGTATCAGGTGTGTTGTTTAGCCTTAAGGGCTATGATTGTTCGGCACACTGGCTTTGTGAGCTATGTGTTGCTGAGGAAACATTTGAGCCAGAGTTGTTCAGAAACATGCAATGCAGTTAGAAAATGTGCATGCTTTCTTAGACTCTACCTCCTGAAATATACAAAATTAGCCGAAACAGAACAGAGGTAACAAATCCTTATATGACATGGATGTCTTTTTTTTCACTCTTTTTGACAATTCCTTTTCTTCCAATGTAATTCTCAGTTTGTGCATATTACATCTCCTTAGATCTGTTAAGAGAAAAAGAAGAGCCAGCAATTGATTAGAAACATTAAGACACAAATAAAAGAAGATACTGAAGGACATTAGAGCCCAAAGAAACAAAAATGGAAGCCTAAGGCATTGTCCAAATTTGATCTTATGAAGCATTTTCTGAATGTCACACTGCTTCTGAGGATACATTTCTGAACTTGAGGCATAGCTGGGTGAGTGTAGTTAAATCATTCGATCATTAGAGTGAGTCAGCTGTTTTCCTTTCACTGGGTACATTGGGTAGGAATTGCAAAACAGGTATTGCATCAGATATCAATAATGTACATAAACAAGTTAAGTCTTGTCAATGCAGAACTAAACAATATAGTGGGAGGTGGAGTTTGTTGGAATTCTGGCAGTGTAACTGTAACCCATCACGAATGTATACATGCACGCATGCATGCACACACTGTTGTAAGAATATAGCACCAGCTATTTTTAATGAGTAATTTTAGCTTTTTATATATTTATCTTTGGGATACTTAAGTTTTGGACAGTACACCCATGACTATCACCGTCAGAGAAATTAACTATGAATGACTTTCAAAGTCAATAAGCTTGCAAATCTGACTGAGAACCCATCATTCTAATATTCTTAAATGCAGTTCTAGCCCCTATTCGCAGATAATCAATGAAAGTAAATGCATACTGATGAATAGCATTCATTCCAAGAGCATTTGCAAACTTTGCTACCATTTATACTGAGATTTTTAAATAAACATTAGCTCCTGCAGTGTTATATTTTCTACCGCTTTATGAGTTATGCTGTAATAGTAAATAATTTTATTTTGATCATACTTTGTGTTATTTATTTTTCAAAACTGTAGGTAAAAATAAGTGTTTATATTTTGCAGTGGATTGTAGCACTGCCATTTAACCTCTCAGGTCATATGTTTTGAAATAGACCCCGTTCTATTTCATAAATCCCTATCTCTGTTGTTGTTATTGATTAATTCTAAAACAAAAAACCTAAAACAATGTTCTTCCTCCTTCTCTTTCACATGCCTTCCCAAAGATCTGGTATCTTCCCCCTGTGAACATCATTTGCCTGTTTGAGAACTCTCTCTCTTAGGCTTCGGTTAGTCATTCCAATGAAAAAGGCACTGCATACGCTACAGCATGCAATATAAATCAAATCTGTACTCTTACAATTTGCAAAAAAAAAAATCAAACTCCAACTTGAAACGTGTCAGTTCATGATAAAAAGATGTGCATATAAAAATAAAATTGAATGTTCTACATATCCTACACATAAAAGTGCCACTACGTTCAGTCTCATCTATGAACGCTATTCACATTTTTGTAGCACAATTGCCTTTTGAGGGATAGATTATTCCTAAAACTAAATCTTGGGTTAGAGCTGCAGGCTATCTTACACTGTAGTCCAGTTACACATACTGCACAGCAAATCGGTAGGCTGAATTACACTGTAACAGTTCAGTGGAACATAGAAGTACACAGCAAAGCTGTAGGTTGTATTATGCTGAGCACTGTAGTGCTGTAGGTACTATTACACTGTAATAGTTCAATGACACCTACACACACAAAAGAACTTTAAGCTGTATTACACTATACTTGTCTCTAAGGTGTTGGTGCACAACAATGCATAGAAGTGCACAGCAGATCTAGAGGCTGTATTATACTGTATTATCTCAAATGTGCTTATGCATAGCAGAGCTCTAGGCTGTATTTTACTGAATTATTTCAATGGTGCTAGAACATAGCATTGCACAACAGAGCTGTAGGCTGTATTACACTGTATTATGCCAATGGTACTGGTGCATAACAGTGCACAGCAGAACTATAGGCTGTATTATATTGAACATCAGTTCAATGGCAAATAACACAGTATAGCGCTATAGGTAGTATTACACAGTAACAGTTCAGTGACACATACCTACATAGACTGTAGAGCTGTTAGCTGTATTACACTTCTTCTTCTTTCGGCTTTTCCAGGTTAGGGGTCATCACATTGGATCACATATCTGCTCATGATAGGCAGTAGAGTTTTATGGTGTCAAGTTGCCAGCCCGGTGCCCAATCTTCCATGGAAGGCACACATGCACGCACTCACACCTAGGGCCAATTTAGAGTCCCCAATCCACCTACAGCATGTCTTTGGGATGTGGGAGGAAACTGGAGCACCTGGAGGAAACCTACATAACCGCAGGGAGGGGATGCAGACTCTGCACAGAAGGCACCCCACATGAGGATTGAACCAGAGAACCTCTTGCTGTAAGGTGACAACTCTAACCACTGCACCATCATGGCCGCCCTGTTAGCTGTATTATACTATACTACCACAATGTTGTCAGTGAACAGTTTGTAGGCTGTATTATACAGTCTTATCTCAATAGTCCTGGTGCATACCAGAACATAGCAGAGCTGTACGCTGTTTTTATACTGTATTATCTCACTGGTGCTGGTGCATAGCAGTGCACAACATAGCTGTAGGCTGCATTATTATGTATTATCTCAACAATGCATAGAAGTGTACAGCAGAGTTATAGGTTGTATTACACTGTATATCTCACTGGTGCTGGCACACAGTAGTGCACAACATAGCTGTAGGCTGCATTATTATGTGTTATCTCAATGATGCTAGAGCATAACAGCACATAGCACAGCTATGGGCTGCATTATACTGTATTATCTCAGTGGTGCTGGTGCATAGCAGTGTACAGATGAGTTATAGGTTGAATTATGCTGCATTATCCAAATTGTGCTGGTGTATAACAGTGCACAGCAGAGCTATAGACTGTATTACACTCTGTTATCTCAAGGTGCTAATACATAGCAATGCACAGAAGACCTATAATCTGTATTATACTGAAGACTAGTTCAGTGACACAAAAACCAACCTAGGTAGTATTATACTGTAACAGTTCAGTGACACATACCTACACAGATTGCAGACCTGTAAGCTGTTTTACACTATACTATCTCAATGGTACTGGTGCACAGTAGTGCACAGAAGTGCACAGCAGAGCTATAGGCTGTATTATGCTGTATTTTCTCAACAGTTTTGGTGCATAGCAGAGTACAACACAGTTCTAGGCTGTATTATACTGTATTATCTCAATGGTGCTAGTGCATAGCAGAACACAACAGAGCTGTAAGTTGTATTTCAATGTATTATCTCACTGGTGCTGGTGCATAACAGAGCACATCAGAGCTGTAGGCTGCTGTATTATACTGCATTATCTTAATGGTGTTGGAGCATAACACTGCACAGAAGAGCTATGGACTGTATTATACTGTATTATATGAATGTTGCTGGTGCATAGCAGTGTACAGCAGACCTATAGGCTGCATTATACTGAACATTAGTTCAATGGCACATAACAATGCACTGTAAAGTTGTAGGTAGTATTACACTGTAACAGTTAAATGACACATACCTACACAGACTGTAGGGTTGTAGGCTGTATTACACTATGCTATCTCAATAGTGCTAGTGCACAGCAGAGCTATAGGCTATATTACACTATTTTATTTTATTTATTTATTTACATTTGTTGACCGGGAGTGTCTGACTGGACCTAGGTCCATTTTCAGCAGAGGCCCGGGGAGAAAAGCTCCGCAGTTAAAATATACAGACAACAGTTACATTGGATTTACATAGCAATTAACAATTTGATCAACATAGCAATTAAAAATTACAAACATAGTTACAGATGAAGAACATAGTACATCAGTAGACAAGCAGAATCTTTATCATCTGCGAAGTACATAACAGACATTAACAACTGCTAAAATAAGAAGTTCCTGCTATATAATATGAGCATCCGAGCTTGCTATAATCAAGGTAGTTAGTGGGGTGGAAAGAAAGGTAGTGGGTGGATGCGGTGGGTGATATTAGAGGGGGAGTTGCAGGGGCATAGTAAGCATATTTTTAGGTGCACTTTTAGTAAAGTTTTAAAGTGGGTGCATGATGGTACAGAGGTAATTGTGGGTGGGTGGGAGTTCCATAATTTGGCTATGGCACAAGAAAATAGTGCTTCTCCAGCAAAGTTATTGGCTTTAGTGACCTGTAAGTGATTTTTGTTACTGGATCTTTGTGGTTTGGTTGTGTGATAGGGTTGGAGTAGATTCTGGAGGGATGGGACTTTTAGTGGATGGTTTACTAGTTTGTGGGCGAGTGCGAGTTGATACCATTGAAGGAGGTAAGGGAGTTCAAGCCAGCCCAGTTCAGCAGGTGAGAGACAGTGGTGACTATGGTAGGATGCCCCTGTGGTGAATTTGGTGATTTTATTGTAGCAGGTCTCGAGCTTGTTTAGATAGCATTGACTTAGGTTGGTATATATTGGAGATGCTATATATTTATATATACATATACATATAACACTATATTTTTTCAATGGTGCTGGTGCATGCCAGAGCACAGCAGAGCTGTAGGTTGTATTACACTGTATTATCTCACCAGTGTTGGTGCATACCAGAGCACAGCAGAACTGTAGGCTGTATTATACTGTATTATGCCAATGGTGCTGGTATATAGCTGTTCATAGCAGAGCTGTAGGCTGTATTATATTGAGCATTAGTTCAATGGTACATAAAAACACACTGTAGAGTTATAGGGTTTATATTATAAGTTTGAAGTTTGAAAACTTTGAATCTCATATGATCGACATCATATGAGCAAAATTTTTCAAACATCGAACATTTCAACGGAGATCACCGTATGGAATTTTTCCCTTCACTTCAATGTAGTGTGATCTTGGAGTTGGTATATTTAAGTACCAGGGGGTGTGGGGGTGCAGGGGGGCTTTCCCCTCTGCATAGAGCATTCAGGTAGGTTGTTTTGTTTTTAGTTTATTTACATTTTAAGTTTGATGTTTGAAAACTTTGCTCATATGGAGTCGACCATATGAGATTCGAAGTTTTCAAACTTCGAACTTATAATATAGACCTGAGTTATAGGTATTATTACACTGTAACAGCATAATGACACATGCCTACACACGCTGTAGACCTGTAAGTAGTATTACACTGAATTCGTTCATTGGCACATATTGCAGGGCAAATCATTATGCTAAATCATACTGTAGTAGTTCTGTGACATATTTTATTTGTTTATTTATTTATTTAGTTATGTATTTCCAGTTTGATGACCGGGGAGGTCCACTGGGCGCAAAGAGCCCGTTTTCAGTGGTGGCCCGGGGAGAAAAGCTCCAATAATACATAGTACAAGCTTCATAATATGAAGTACAATACATAGTGGAAACAGAAACAAACAAACTAAATTTTACATACAAAATAGCAACAACTAAACAGAAGTTAAACAGCAGCTTGGAGAAGGATGTAAAGCATATTTACATGTTTAGTGGTTGAGAACAGTAGTACAAGGTTAAATTAATACAGGGGTTTAAATCATCTGAGAATGATATAGAAGTAACATTAGCATGGATGAGTTCTTTATGCATGAATATTAGCATGAGTTAAATTAATACAGAAGTTTAAATCCTCAGAGTGGTATAGAGGTAGCATTAGCATGAAGGCAGTACATAGGGTTAATCAGTAGTGTGTAAGGAAGAACAAACTTTGTGTGTTATAAAGTATTTATGTATTAAGCAGGTTAGGTTGGCGGAGTGCAACTGCATTTCCATTTTTGGGAGAGGTAAGAATGCAGCTGGGTTTTGAAGTGTTCAGAGTTCTCAGAAATTCTTAGAGGTGGAGGGAGAGAATTCCCTTTTTTGGCAACAGAAAAGGATAGGAAAAGCTGACCAGTGGGATGGTTTGGTTTATAAACAGATTAGATTTTAGTGGGTAGAACTTAGAGTTCTGTTTGGGGTGTATAATGTTAAGATGTTTGTTAGTGCTGGGCATATAGCTGATTTGAAAATAAGCTTGTGAGTGGTGATGAGTTGGAGGAGTCAAGGTAGTTTGGGAGTTCTAGCCATTGCAGCTGGTGGAGAAGTTTTTCAGTGGTGAGTGAAGTATTTGGAAGTGGTGGTGAACTTTGAGATTTTATTGTAACAGGATTCTAGTTTATAATAGATGGAGGAAGACAGGTTGGTTAGTAGGGGAGCACTATACATTAGTGAAGGTAGTAAGAAGGTAGTGGCGAGGGTCTGTCTTGTTGAGGTGAAGAGGAAGTGGGAGTTTCTGCACAGCATGCCAAGTTTCTGATGGGTTTTCTTTATATTTAGCTGAATATGGGTATTGAATTTTAGGTGTTCATCAATAGTAACTCCAAGAAGTTTAGCAAAAGGAGCAACTTCTATAGTGGAGCTGGCAAGGGTTGTAATCTTGAAAGAGGTTTTGTCTAGATGAACAGATTTTGAGGGAGAGAATAGAAGGAACTTTGATTTGTTGGCATTCAAAGAGAGGTGATTTTGGAGCATCCAGTTCTCAGTAGTTGAGAAGGCAGTTTGAGTTTTTGTTTGGAGCTCAGGGAGGTTTGATGCAGAGCAAACTAAAGTTGAGCCATCTGCATATTGTACCATCTTAGTGTTAGGAATGGCTGCCTGGAAATCATTAATGAAGATATTGAAGAGCATAGGGCCAAGAATGGATCCCTGGGGTACCCTGGTTGGGGTGGGAAGGAATGCGGAGGTGCCAGTCTTCCATTTTACTGCCTGAGATCTGTCAGCGAGGTAGCTGCTGAACCAAGTAATGGTGTTTTGTGAGAGGTTAAGATTGGAAAGGTGGTGAAGAAGGTGGGTATGGGAGACTGGGTCAAATGCCTTGGAGAGGTCAAGGAGGACTGTGGATACAAGTTCTCCGGAGTCACGGGCATGGTTTACGATGTCTAGAAAAGAGAGAAGAGCTGTTATTGTGCTATGGCCAGGACAGAACCCATGTTGTGTTGGGGTAAGGAGTTGGTTATGTGTAATGAATGGCATGAGCTGGAGGTGGATGCAGTTCTCAAGAATTTTTGAAATATTGTAGAGAATTGCTATGGGTTGGAAATTGGAGATGTTATTATTTTTGCCTCCTTTATGGAGGGGTAGGATAAAGGCTGCATGCCACAGTTTGGGGACATATGATTCTTGTATGGATTTGTTGATGAGTATGCTAATGGGGATGGGGATGCTGTCTGCTGCAATTCTTAAAAAGAGTGAGGGGATATTGTCAGGGGCATTGGAGCAAGGCTTAAGCTTAGAGAGACTTTTTTTTATATATGAGGTGGGGATGGGCTTGAGGTGGAATATGGAAGGTGAGTTTGGGGTGTAAGGTTGGGCAGAGGGTTTGATTTGGGGGAGGTGTTGTTGTTTGGGAATGTTTTAGTGAGTTCTGCTATAGAGTTAGTAAAGAAGGAGTTGAACAGAGTAGCTATTTCTGGGTCAGATTTACTAGTGTCAGGGCAAGGGTTGTTTTTGGTGCCTGGGTTAAGAAGTCAGTTGATGGATTTCCAGAATTGTTTGGGGTTAGAGAAGTGGTTAGACTGGAGTTTGATATAGTATGCTTTTTTTGTCTTGTATGATACGTTTTTTGGCTAAGTTGCAGAGTTGTTTATATTTAAGGAGGGTGTCAGGGTGCCTCTTACAGTGGTATAGTTTCCAGGTCTTGTCACTTTGTTGCATGAGTGTTTTGGTATCTTTACTAAGCCAAGGGGCGGAATTGGTTTTTATACATTTTATTCTTGGAGGGGCTTGGGAGTTAAGAGTGGCTAAGAAGGTTGGGTTGAAAAATTTGACAGCACTGTCCAGAGGTAGAGTTTTTAGAATGTCCCAATTTATCAGTTTGAGAGAATTGGAAAAAGTTGTAGGGTTAAAGTTGTTGAGATTCCAAGTATGGATATATTGGTGTAGATGAGGAGAGGAGGGGGTTGGTCTATGGATGAAGGCTAGTAAGTGATCACTGATACAGTCTGGTAAGGTGCCAGTGTGGGAGATTGTGTTTGGGTGGGAGACAAGGATCCAGTCCAGTATGGAGCCTGGGGGGTTATTTTTGTTAGGTCTGGTTATAGCATTTGTGAGTTGAGTGAAATTACATAGATTGATTGAAATGGTGGGGTTATTGGCAGTAATTTTGTTCCAGTCAATGTTCACATCTCCTAGGATGTATGTCTCAAGCTTGATAATTATATGATAGCAACATATTGCAGGGCTGCAGGCTGTTTTACATTGTACTCTCTCAGTGGTGCATAGGAGAAAACAGCAAAGTTGTAGGCTGTATTAATTTAGTGCTACAGAGTAATGCATAGCTTTAGACTTCAAGGAAGTAGGACACGTTTTACAACTACTGCTGCTTACAGCTTTGATGTGTGCTGCTGTGCACTATAAAAGTAATATGCAGGTGGCTGTTGAACTGGCATTCACACTCTAGATAATTTAGCTGTCGTCTGGTAAAAATTGGTTTGATGATATTGTCTGTGCAGTTTAGTCAATACATGGAAGTCTTCATCTCTAGAAAAATAGAAATAAAATGATCAGTTGTAGATGCCAAAATTAATGTTGTAATTTTCTTGGTAAGAAAAAAATCACAATTGTTTTCAAGTGCTACATCAACTTCAGTTTCACAAAGTTTAGTAGAGTCATGATGAATAAAGTACAGTACTATTATTTTATGCTACACTTTAATGACCTACTTTTGTACAACTGCATGAAAATAAAGGACTTGTCCTGTACTGGATTCAATTTTATAATATTGCTATATATGTTCTTTGTGCAGTAAAATGAATGGCACAATTATTTTCCAGACAAGGAAGAAAAATCAGTTTTGTTAAATTGAGAGCTCTCTGTTGAATATTAATTACATCGTAACAAACTAAGCTGATCTCAACCTAAGCTGCATACTTCTGCTGTACATGCTTCTGTTTCCTAAAGTACTACATAATTACTGTGTAAAGCCTTACACTGCCTATTACATGTTACTTACTTGCCTCCATCTTTTTGTTTTAACAATAGAGCGTACCTAAAAAACAGGTTAATTGTCCGGTGACCCCCCCCCCCCCCACACACACACACACACAGTACAGACCAACAGAAACCTCCTACCAAAGAACAAAAGGGCCAAAAAAAAACAACCCAAGCTCCCAATCAAGCAGTCTAACAAGGTTACTATCTTACTTTGTACCTATAAGAACACTAACTTGGTTGGCAGTGGAAAGCATTTTATTAGTTATTATTTTATTAGATTATTAATTTATTAGCTTAATAATTCTAATTCTGTGAGCTCCATCCACCCCCTGCTAGTCATACTACTGTAATCACTCAGTGAGCCTTCTCAGACCCATTCCTCCTCAGTATGTTCTTTCCCTGATCCCCCCACCGCTTTTTTGACAATACCAAATAGAACTGTTTCCCACTCAGCTTTACTTTGCATGCAGACATCACCAACAGCAGTCATCATATGCACCGCTGGTGTACTCCTAATTCTTCACATAGCCCCTTGCCCAACACACTGATTGTTTCTTGCGGCCACTTACCTGCACTGCTGGTGCATCCCTGCTCCAATCACCCTCGCTAACACTCAGGCTCACTCCCCTCCCCTACCCTGCCCTCAATTCCCACCCACCCCCACTAATCACAGATTTAGCTCACCCCCATATCACCTAACTCCCACAGCCACACCTGCTATCCACTCTCAATCACACACACACTTCACCCACACTCAAAGATAGACTCCATACCACATCCCTAAACACCAGCCAATTTACTCCCTCTTCCCCTAATCACTCACATTATTTACACCGATAATTACTCCTATATTTTTGCCACTACTCACATTCCTGATCTACCCACTCCCTCCACAAAGACACACACCACAATCCAAAATTTAAACCACTGCACCTATGTCCTATACACCTCACTTCCACTCACACAACACTCCCCTACTACTACTTTCCTTACTGTTATGCATCTCCACAGCCTCCATCATTACCTCTTATCACTATTCACTCAAACATAATTACCTTAAATCCCCCACACTACCCCTTACCACTACCAACCGCTACAAACATATAATCACATCCCCATCCAGTTATAGCCAAATCATCTTTTAAATCACCTCCCTAATCCATAATGTTTCACAATCCAAAAAACAACAAGCCTCAAATTCCACTCCCTAATGATGATATGCATTAAAACTATTACCAACATAGCAGCCCAGTTACTACTAGGAGGAAATATTCACCCCAACCCCAGCCCAACAGCAATCTCTTACAACACACTAAACTCCCACTTACCAGTCAAACATAAACCCACCAACCTACTAATACTCAACTTGAACATTCACAGTATTATGAATAAAATAGAAGAGCTGCATTCAGCTATCACCCTATATAACCCTGACATAATACTCATCACAGAGGCATGGCCTAAACCACATATCAAGGATAACTCCATAGCCCTTCCCGGATTTAACATTCAAAGAGTTTACAAACTTCACAAATAAGGTGGAGGCATTGCCCTACTCTACAAAACTAATGTACAACTCCAACTAGTACAAAAAATCCCCTAATTCCAAAAACACCAAAATCATAAGTGCTAAATCCCTCTTCAACCAACACAAGCACCTAAACTTACTCAGGATCTATATACCCCTAGGAGACAACCTAACCATTTCAGAGTCAATACTCCACTGGGCTTCCCACTCCCTTCCTCAAGAAAACATAGTACTAGGCAATGTCAACATCGACTGGAGCTCTATCCACTCACGAACACCCACCAATCATATAAACCTATATAATTTCACCCAACTCCTTCAATCACTCACACGCATTGATAATTCCACAAAAAGGGAATCCATATTAGACTGGATCCTCACAAACCAGCCTATCACTGCCCATGAGTGTGGAACACTGCCTAACTTTCTCAGTGACCACAATCCCACTTTCATCCTAACACACAAACTTAAATCTGTAAATTCCCCCTCCCTACTACAAACCCATGCCCACAACAGCTTCTCCAAAGATCACTTCTTAGAAGCCTTAGAATCCTGTAACTGATCTCCCATCAAAACCCTCCCACACTAGACAAGACTGTAGAATAATTAATCTCCACATTTTTAGACATCCTCAACCATCTAGCCCCAACCAGAACAATCAGAATATGTAGCAACCTTGCCCCTTGGCTACACAGCACCACAAGGCCTTACTGAAAGAGAGGGATAAAGCTTGGTGAATCTGTCATCTGCACAAAACACCCACAACTAGGCAAGCCTTTCTTCAACTTAGAAACAAAGCAAAGAATCAAGTTAAGATTGACAAGCAAAAACACTGCACTTCCCTAGAAAGAAAACACAGTAGCAACTCTCAAACATTCTAGCCTGCAGTGAACACCATCCTCCAGCCCAGTAAATCCATTACACCCCAAATAAATATAGAAGGTACAAACTCAGACATAGCCTACAGCTTCAACAACTATTTTACCTCCTCTATACTTAAACTCATAAATGATACAAACCCCACCAACCTCCCTCAACCCCCTAAACCCCAGACAAACACTACCCCCTTCTCACTCAAGCCAGTACCAGCATCAACCATCCAAAAACTCTTAGCAAAACTTAAACCAACCTCCCTTGCTGCCACCAATCTTCCTGCTGAATACCTCCAATTTGCATCCTGGGCCATAGCTTACCTCATCACATTGCTAATAAATAGATCTATTAGTGAACACACCATTCCAACCTTGTGGAAAACCTCATTTATTATCCCTTTTCACAAGGGTGGCCCCTATACAATCTCTCTAATTACTGACCCATCACAATCTTCTCACCCCTATCCAAAATTTTAGAATGGTGCATTCACCATCAACTCATCACCTACCTTCTCTCCAACAACCTACTATCCAATTCACAGCATTGTTTCTGCCCATCCCACAGCACCACCATTGCCCTACTTAATTTCACCAACACCATAAACGTATACAGGAACCAAGGTAAACTTGTCTCTGCCACTTTTCTAGACTTATCCAAAGCATTTGATACAGTGTTCCACAATAAATTCCTAACCTGCCTCTCAGATCTCAACCTTGACAGCCCCACTCTGCTCTGGTTTAATAGCTACCTTAATAACCACCATCAGTCTTTCAAAGGGCTTAACTCACCCCCCCCCCCCCCACACTCCCAGTCAGAGTTGGCATACCTCAAGGTTCTATTCTCGGCCCCATCCTTCTCAACATCTTTACAAACCAACTCCACTTAGCCACTACAAAAGCTGAAATAGTTGAATACGCTGATGTTACAACTCTGATCTGCTCCGCTTCTGACATACAACTTCTCCAACATAAAACCCAACAGTCCTTCACAGAGATAGAAAATTGGCTAAACAAATCCCAGTTAATATTAAACGCAAAGAAAACACAACTTATGTTGTTCCACCCCACAAAGACCAATGATACTACCTTCTCCATATTTTCAGCTAACAAGGCCCTCATCATCCCAGTCCGAGAGGCCAAATTGGTAGGATTTACAATTGACCAACAACTAAAATACAACAAACATATATCACTCACTGTCTCCAAAGTCCATAAAAAGCTAGGGACCATCTATCACTGTAAAAAGTACCTAACACTACTGTATGCTTGCCCAGTGTTAACAAACCTAAATAAAACTGACCTTATTAAACTCTACACATGCTATAAAAAATCACCAGGTTCACAAACAGCACCAAATCAGGCTCCCACCACTGCCATTTCCTACATACAGTATACTACACTGATTAGAATTCCCAAATTTACTATGATATCACCAACTCAACCTAGCACATCAGATTTTATATTATCCTGAAAAAAACGTGCCCTGACCATCCTTATGAACTTTTACAATTCAAATGGACAGTTACAATCCATTAACAAAGCTCTTATAGAAAATAGCTCATGTAAAAACAGCTCTGGGGAATCTCTCATTCCTCAAGAAGTTGAAAAAACATGGAATACCCTACCTCCTGACCTCAGACTACAAAAATGTACATCCACTTTCAAAACCCTTTTCAAATCATATCTATACATCAACCATTTATGTAACTGCAATGGACCTCCCTGAAGTCCCACCCTACTGTAGGATGTTATTTCCTGATGCCTCAGGCAAATTACTAATACTGTGATCCACTTATTCTCATTGTACATATTGTAAATATTGTTTATATGCCTATACTAAGGCTCTGTAATGTAAATATACTGTACCTACACTTGTCTGTAAAGCGTATGATTGCATGTTTGTACTTTAACTCTGTATTAATAGCGTGTTAATCTTTCTGCACATGTTTCCTAAAACTTTATCACCTTGATTGTTACCATAAATTGTAACTGCTTGGAACTTTTCTCCCCATGACTCCGCTGAAAAAGGACACTAGCTGTCCAGCCGGACTATCCTGGTAAACAAATGTCAGATAAATAATAATAATAATAATAGTAATACTCTGGACTACTATGTGTATTAAATATTAATGTATATGTGGGATATGGAACAGCATTTCTCAATTGGTTCTACAGTATACAGCTCTTCTGTGCATTGTTGTGTTCCACAGACATTAATTCAGACAAAAAAATGAAAAGGAAAATTTACTAAGTGGAACTTCATCTTACAGTTCTGCTGTGTGACATTGACATTAATGTAGGTCTGAGACCAGAACACATTATTTAACAACATGCAGCATTTTGAAATTATTGCCAAAAGCCAAAGTAATAAACACTATTGACGATAGTTCATGCATGGTGCAATTAATGTAGATGGTGAAAGGAAACAGACTTTACTGAACAGAGCTCTGACATTTTGCTTTGCAGTTTATCATCTAGGGGAAACAACTTGCAGCATTTAAAATCAACATTTGGTGGTTTAGTTCTAAATAGTAAAAAAAGCTCAGTGCTTTCTGAGTCATTCCCTGTTTTAATTTCTCCAAGTATTTTGGGTTTCTAATACCATGATGGGAATGAACTCCATCCCTAAGTCCAAGTATGATTAAGATCATGAACATAGCATTGTTTCAATCTTTGATGTTAGCAAAATGGTGGTCCTCACAGTGCCTGCAGTTTGACCATAAGTGACTCTTTCTGCAATTCATATGGAGTTAAATGTATCGTAAAATATCTAAATAAGACTGTAATTTGTTTTTTTTGTTTTTTTTTAATGAGACCCATTGCTCCTAGTACTATCGGAACTGTCTGGGCATCCTTCTTCTACATTGCCCTCATTTCTGGATGCAAATCCTGATATTTTATGACTTTGTGTCTCTCTGTACATAAGACACTGTAATCACTGGGTGTAGCAATTTTTGTGATCAATGCTACTTTTGTCTTCTTTTTATGGACTATTATATGTGGTTTTCCCACATTTATTTTTTTTAACTGTTGGTAGGAGTGATCCCATGTGATGTAAACTTCATCATGTTCTTTAATGCTTTGTGGCTTATGTTTCCAGTGTTTCTCAGCTCCTTCAATATTGTAATGTTTGAACAATCCCCAGCGCAACACTCTTGCCACATTATTATGCCTTTCAGTATACAGGCCCTCTGCCAATTAATGTACCACAACCAGCAACAAGATCTGTGACTGTTTCCAGTTCAGTTTTATAAAACCTGCATCTGTCTGTTTTTCCCTCATGTTCAATGGACTTTGTAAACCAATGTGTAAGGAGTCCACTATCCTGGGTCACTAATATTGCCTCTCTTTAACTTTTCCTGCATCAGATCCTGATCAACATGAGGTTGTTCCAGGAGTTTTTGTACTTGCAACTATATTTATGCATTTCCACATTTATAGGTTCATAGGTTTGTACTAGACTATCAATGCTAGGGCCTATACAAGCCTAGCCATAACAATTCCCTGGCTATTTCTTCCCACAGTATTTACTTTCCTGGACCCCTGTCTAGCAGGGTGACTGACATGATCCCCGGGGTGAATTTCCTATCTCCCATCCAGTCATCAAGGTACCTTTTGAAGAGGGTGAAAGAGGCGCTCTGCTTGACATGTATGGGCAATCTATTCCAGAGTGTGGGGAGTCTCTGGGTCAGAAACCTATCTCTCCAGCATGTTTTGTTCATTGTGATGACAAGGTTTAGATCCCTGGACAGTGTGTCTCTGAGGGATTGGGATTTCTTTAAGTGTAGCATGTCCAACAGCTCTGGGTTTGACATGGCCTTGTATGTAAGCAGAGATTACCTCTGAGTAGATGATATGCAACAGAGTATAGGTGGAGTTTTTTTAGACGGTCAGCATAGGGCATCTGCTTTAGGCCTGTGATTCTTTTAGTGAGGTATTTCTGTGGCCTTTCCAGTTGTTGCAGATGTCTTGAAAGTTACATACCAAATGGGGCATTGTATTCTATAATGAGTCTAATGAGGGATGAGTACAGTAGGACAATGACCTCCTTTTTTCTGGATAAAAAGCCCATAGTGATGAGGTATGCCACATAGAAGGATTTCCTGACTGTTGTGGCAATGTGGTTATCAAAGATGAAACCACTGTTCACCTGTGTCCCTAAGTCTCTTATCACACTTTCAGTGTTTAGTGTACTGCCACTTATTGTGGTAATTCATGGGTACATGTTTTTTCCCAAAGGGGATAACTATACATTTCTTTGCATTGAGCTTGAGCCCATGGCTCTGGCACCAAGCATCTGTTTCTGTAAGGCTCTTTTGTAGAATATCCACATAATTTGGGGATTCAATAATGGCTCCCAGTTTGCAGTCATCTGTGAACTTTGTTAGCCAGAGTCCTTTAGTGTTGGCCTGTACTTCAGAGAAGTAGATGCCAAACAAGAGTGGTCCCAGGACTGAACCCTGAGGTACTCCACTTGTCACTTGTCTGGAGCTGGATTTGGAGTAGGCAGCTTTTACAGTGTGGGTTCTATCAGTAAGCCAGTTGGCAACCCATCGTGTGACGTAGGGATTAATGCCCAGCTTAGTAAATTTATCTATGATTCCAGAGTGGGGGATGGTGTAAAAGGCCTTGGCGAGGTCCAGATTGGCTGTCTGAACCACCTTACACTTGTCCATGGCTCTAGAGACCGATTCAAAGAAGTCAATCAGGTTCAGGAGACAAAATCGGCCCTTCACTAACCCAAACTGCGTGGGGTCCAGTGTTTGAAGGTTGCCAATGTCTTTGTTTTATAAGTTCCATGATAATGCATTCCATGGCCTTGCAGATCAGGCATGTCAGACTAATGGGGCGGTAGTTCCCGGGATCCAAGGTGGATTCCCCCTTGTGGAGTGGGATAACTGTAGCTGTGCGCCACTCAGTGGGCACGAAGCCCGAGGTGAGGCTATGATTCAACATGGCACTTAGGTGAGGTGCCAGCTCATTTTGTAGTTCATGTAGTACACAGCCTGGGATGTTACCTGGTCCCATGGATACTGTATTATTAGCTTTGGAGAGTGCATTTTTTACCTGTGTGGCCATTATTACCAGAATTTGGCAATCTTTCGGTATTGAGATGGGCCCTTTAGGGGGTGAGGGGGGGGGTGAAGTTTGCACTGAATCGATCTGCCAGGATATTGGCAGGCATTTTTTGCCTTCTCATCTCATCCTTCTCCTTATATTCTTTTTTTAGCTTTTTGGCACGTTCGTTTGCTGCCTGAATTTTACCTACTTCTGGTTTGTTTCCATTTCACATGACAGTGATATACATCTGCTAAACTAAGCAGGGAAGTCATCTTAGATTTGTTCTTTTCATGTTTCAAAACTTTCAGTATGTTTGTATATGATGAGGTCAGCAGATATGTATGCTGTCCTATGACTGTAGATCTACATGTGTAACTAATCTGGAGAAGGCCCATTCCTCATTCAGAATAAGCAAAATATAATCTTGGTGTGACTCATTTTTCTTGCTCTCCTGTCCAACTGATCCAGTACCTTTTGGGGCCAGTCAATCACCCCAAATCTGTAAGTTAACAGGAAGAGCAAATTGGTTTATAGCCTGGACTTTTTTTCCTAGATGTCAGGGCTGTTTTTGTTATTCATTTTAGTCTTCAAAAATATTCTTTCTAAGTTCTGTTTGCACTTATTCATGTTTTATTCTTGATCCTTCATCAGATCCCAACTATCCATACATTCCCTCCTGTTCAAATTCCTGTATCTATCACATTCTTATCCCAGACTGATAATTTTCTTTGTGCTGCAGCTTTCCTGCTTTAAATGTTACTTTTGTACATTTATCAAGACCAAATGACATTCTTATTTCATCTGAGAAACTTTTGACCACTTCCAGTTGTGCTTTCCGCTCCCCATCTGATGAACTATACAGTTTTAAGTCACCCACAAAAGGTGAGAGGTCTTTACACTTTGTTGTTTTCTGGCAGCCAAATTGTAATCATGATCTAATCTATTAAATAGACAGCTTAATAGGTTAAGGGTAAGACAAAAGAGCAACAGCAACAAAGAGTCAAACGGCAAGAAAAGAAAAAGTAGACCACTAAGTTAAGTTTGGAGTAAATGTAACAGTCAGATCCAAACTAGTAACAAAAACTGTGCTTGGGAGGAGTTTTTGTTTCTGTTTTGGAAGTGACAAAGAATCATCCTGGAATATTCCCCTTTGAACTTTTATCCCTGGGATAATAATTTGCCCTTTATCATGGCGTAGCTGCAGAGTGGTTTGCCACTGTTTCATGGTCACTATAATGTAATTGATCAATGTCGGATATATCTTATACAGTTGTAAATACTCCTTTATCCATGAACGTGGGATGCTGTCAAATGCTTTTTTGTAATATATCCATGCCATACTTAGATTCTTCCCCTTTTTACCACTCTCCATTATGACTTTATTTGACAACAAATGATCCTTTGTTCCATATAAGTTTCTTTTGTTACCCTTTTCTTCTACTGCCATGATTGAGTTTGTATTCCCGGTTTTATAATTTCTCTAAATCTTTTGGGTATCTAATACTATGGCGGGGATGGACTCCATTCCAAAGTCAAAGTACGATTAAAGTTTGTGAAATTAGTATTGTTTCAATCTTTGATGTCAGACAAAAGTGTTCTTTGCAGCACTCGCAGTGTGCCCAGTAATGACTCCTTCTGCAATTCATATGGGGTTACATGGATTGGTAACATATCTAAATATAATTGTACATTCTTTTTTATAAGACCCGTTGCTCCAACTACTATTAGAACTGTCTGGGTATCTTTCTTCCACATTGCTCTTGTTTCTGCCTGCAGATCCTGATATTTTATGACTTTGTGTCTCTCCATATGTAAGACTCTGTAGTCACTGGGTGTAGCAATTTCAATGCTACTTTTGTCTTCTTTTCTTGGACTACTATATCCAGTTTTCTAGCATCTCTCTTTTGAACTGTTGGTAATGGGTGATCCCATGTGATATAAACGTCATAATTTTCTATGATGCTCTGTGGCTCATGTTTCCAGTGTTTTTCAGCCACTTCAATACCATAATGTTTGCATAATCCCCAGTGTAGCAGTCTTGCCACATTATTATGCCTTTCAGGATACAGTCCTTCTGCCATTAGTATGTCACAACCAACAGCGAGGTGTGTGATTGTTTCCAGTTCGGTTTTACAAAACCTACATTTCTTTGTTTCTTCCACATATTCAATGAACTTTGTAAACCAGCATGTACATAACCCACTATTTTGGGCTGAGAATATTAACCTTTCATCTCTTGGTTTGAATTCCCCTCTCCTTAACCATTCCTGTGTTCATTTCTGATCGATATGAGGTTCTTCCAGAAGTTTTCTATACTTGCAACTATATTTATGCTTTTTCCACATTTCCTGCCTTCTCATTTGGTCCTTCACTTTATATTCTTTCTTTTGTTTTTTGGCATATTCAGTTACTGTCTGATTTTTATCTACTTCTGGTTCGATTTCCATTCCTGCTTGATGCCGGTATGCTTCTACTAAATTAAGCAGAGAAGTCATCTTAGATTTATTCTCCTCATGTTTCAAAACTTTCACTACATTTGGGTCTTGTGAGGTCAGGAGATATATGTGGAGTCCTACGATTGCAGATCTATACATGTAATCAATTTCAAGGAGGCCCATCCCTCCTTCAGAATGGGGAATATATAATCTTGGTATATACTGATTTTTATAAATCATTTGGTGAGCATGAAGCATCCTTCTTGTTTTCCTATCTAATCTATCCAACACATTTTGAGTCCAGTCAGTCACTCCAAAACTGTAAGTTAGGACAGGAAGAGGAAATTGTTTTATAGCTTGGATTTTGTTGCTAGATACCAGCACTGTTTTTAGAATTAAAGTCTTCTAAAGTATTCTTTATTAAGTTTTACTTACATCTGTTCATGTTTTATTGCTGATCTGCCATCATATCCCAAATATATATACACTCCCTCATGCTCAAGTTCTTTTATATCATATTCTTGTCCCAAACTGATGTTTTCCTGGTGCTGCAGTTTTCCTGCTTTAAAGGTTGCTTTTGCACACTTATCAAGACCAAATGACTTTCTTATATCATCTGAAAAAGTTTTGACAACCTGTAGTTCCTCATCTGATGAGCTATACAGTTTTTAATCATCAACAAAGAAAAGATGACAAGTCTTTACACTTAGTTGTTTTTTAGGAGCTAAATTGTAGTCATGGCCTAAGTTGTTAAGTAGCACTCTTTTATCCATGAATGTAGGATAGTATCAAATGCTTTTTATAGTCAATCCATGCCATACTTAAATTCTTCACCTTTTTACAGTTCTTCAGTATTACTTTATTTAACAACAAATGACCCTTTGTTCCGTATTACTTTATTTTATTGTCTTTTGTTCTACTGTCATAATTGAGTTTTCTTCTAAATGACTATGAACTCTGTCTGCATCAATTCCCATGTATAGTTTATATGTCGTCAGAAAGCAAGTTATTGATCTATAATTTTTAGGATAGCTTGCAGGTTCACTCTTAAGAAGGCTCATTGTTTTGCCTGTTATTAGCCAGGTTGGTATCTGTTTGGGGTGTGCATATAAATAGTTCTTACTCATGGCCAAATCCTTGTGCAAAGATATTAATACTTTTAACCAAAAGTTAGGTACTGCTTCTAGGCTTGGGGTTTTCCATTCAGAGGCTTTTCTTAACTTTGCTCAATCTCTCTGGTTGTTACTTCATCCCATTTCATATTCTGCACCTTTAAAATTCTTATTCTTTCTTTTACTTCTTCTATCCATTCAGCATCTTTGTTATCTTCCACAGGCTCTTCACAGATACTTCTCCAAAATGTATCTACTTCCTCTTTTTTTGGCAGTCTTTCAATTCCTTTTACCTTATTTCCCAATTCTCTATAAAACTTTTTTTGGATCGACAATAAATTGCTTATTTTGTACTTTTCCTTTATATTTATCTGTGCATCTTCTAAGTTTTTCCACTTGTGCTGAAATGTTTAGTTTGTTATTTGCGATAGTGCATGAGAGATGCTAGTCTGTTCTAATACTGTCCATTGCTTTAATCACATCTATCTTTCTTAGTATTTTTGTTGATCTATTCCCTCTTCTATAGTCTTCTAAGAGTGATACTTCTTGTCTTAATTGCTTTATAGTTTTCTCTATTCGATGCTTAAATGATGGTATTCAATCTCTCCACTTCCTTTCCCTCACTACCCTGTGTTTATATGGTAGAGCTTTATCCATTATTAATGCAGCAGCACACTAATATATCCTGTTTTACTTTTGTTATATTACATGGATATCTATGGATAGTTCTAATTACTGCATTCATTTGTTTTATCAGACGTTTGACTTTTTGGATTTTATTGACCTTCTGCAGTCTATTTCTGTCATTGATCTTGATATATCTATCCATGTCTATTAAATCAAGCAACTCTTCTCTTAGCTCATTTTCTTCCAAACTGATGGCACATCCCTTGTTTTCCATTTCCTGTGGGCATTCTATAGAAAGTTCTATAGCATCTTCCTGTGGCACCTTGTCTTCAGTTTCATCCTGTGCCATCTGTTGCTCTGTCATATGGGAACTCACTGGCCTATCACTCCTCAACATTGACTGCATCACAGTTTCTACAGTTTCCTGTTCCTTTCCTTGCTGTCTAGCTTCAAGTAAACATTTATACATATTTCCTGTGGAAGCCTCCAAAATGTCGTGATATGGCACCTCACCAATTGCTTCATGTTCCACTGGTTTCCCCTTAGTTTGGATACCCATTGCTCTATCCTGTTGTGGTGCTTTCGGCATTCGATTTTCTACACTGAATCCTTCACTTTGCAGGTACTCCATAACCTCAGTTTCTATTTCTTTAACTTCTCCATTACTAATCTCCTTTTCTACTTCTCCTCTTTGTCCTCCTATTCTTTTGTATTGTAAAATTTTCCATATCCAGATGCCTTTGCCTATATTTCTCCTCAGATATCTTTGGTGCTGCTCTTTTTGTATTAATTAGTTTTGCTTTCTCATTTGCATAAATATTACACCAAATTAAATCTCTTTTTCTTTCCCATGTCCATATTCCCTCTTCAGATGTTTCCTGATCTTCCTGTTTCTCCTTACTTTGGGGACTCACTCCTTCATGCTGTGATGTAACCTGTATTAGACCTTCTACACCAAATCCTTCACTTTGCAGGCACTCCATGACTTCAACTTCTATTTTTTTAACTTCTACTTTACTAATCTTCTTTTCTATATTTCATCTTTGTGATATTATTTTTTTATTGTAAAATTTTCCATATCTGGATGCCTTTGCCTGCATTTTTCTTCGAATATTTTTGGGGCTGCCTTCTTTATATTGATTAATTTGGCTTTCTCCTTTGCATTAATATTGCACCATATCAAATCTCTCTTTCTTTCTCATGTCCATATTTCTTTTTTTATATTCTTCAAATATCTCTAGGTTTTGTTGTTTATATTTTCACACATCCTCACATGCTTCTTTTTCCAGACAGATCAAAATTTCTTGATCTATATACTGTTTTTCACAAATCTGTTGTATTAATGAATGCAAATTTTCATTTGAAGCTTCTGACAGTTTTTCTTGCAGAAGTTTTTTTTCTTTCCTCTATTTTCTCTCTTAATCATGTTATATGTCTTGTGTCTGGAAATGTTGGGCTTTTTGCATAATAATAACAATACATAATTTCTTTCTTATCCTCAATAGTCCACTCTATTGTCTTTATTGCTCTTCTGTGGCTTCTCAGTTTTTGTGATTTTTGTGGAATGCTACTTTCTTCTACAATGGTAGGGGGGTGGGGCATCATCCCCTGGGCCTGGCCTGGTCCTGTTGTAGGAATGTCTCCATATTTTGAAGATTCTACACTGTCATTTTTTTCCAGTCCTGGCAGCAGTGCGCCTACCAGGATTGGGCACTTTTTTATCCTGGGTCTTTTGCACCAAGCTCTCTCTTTTAATTTTTGACCTACTTCTGTCCATGATATATGCTATATAAATATAGTCTATATATCAGTGTCACCTTGGTGAGATTTTGTGAAAACAGGATCCACCTCATGAAGGTACTCACCAAGAACTGAGGATGAATTCAATTTCAACAATACTCCTCTGCTTTGCTTGCTGACTTTTCATCTCTGCATTCAGACCATTTCATATGAATTTGTTTTGTGACCCTTTTGTTTTACCACCATGGTTGAGTTTGTATTCCCTGCTTTATAAGTTTACTAATGTTATATAAGATGTGTAGCTGAAAATCTCAAGCCCTTCCAAAACTAATCATGTTTCTCTTGCATCACTTATTCTCAGCTACATCCCACAATAACCTAGCATTATCACAGATCACAAACTCCATTCGCTAACCCCTTGCATTAAAAAGGAGGCAACATAGGTTCATAGGTGTGTACTAGGATAATGGCCCTAGGGCCTTTACAAGCCTCGCCATAGGATTATCCTGGCATAGTGCCACCTGACCTTAGTTCCCAGTGCCTCTGTCGAGTAGAGCCACTGAAGTTATCCTTAGGGTGAATTTTCTGTTTTCCATCCACTCATCAAGATTTGTCTTGAAGATGGTCAGTGAGGTGCTCTGCTTGACATGTATGGGAAATCTGTTCTATAGCATGGGCAGTCTCTGGGTAATGAACCTGTCCCTCCAGCATGTTCTGTTAATTATTATAATGGGGTTGAGGTCTCTGGAGCATGTGGTGTGGAGGGATTGGGATTTCTTCAGATGTAGCATTTCTAACAGAGCTGGGTCAGACATGGCTTTGTAAGCCAAGCAGAGATTGCCTCTAAGTAGGTGATATGAGACAGAGAATAGTTGGAGTTTTTTGAGTCTGTCCATATAAGACAAGTGATTACGGCCTAGGATCCTCTTTGTGAGGTACCTTTGTCACCTCTCCAGTTCTTTCAGGTGTCTACTGAGGTACATGCCAAATGGGGCACTATACTCAATGACTGGCCTAATGAGGGAAGAGTAGAGGGAGACAATGACCTCTTTCTTCCTGGATGCAAAACCCTTAGTAATAAGATGTGACAAATAGAAGGACTTTCTGACCACAGTGGAAATGTGGTGATCAAAAGAGAAGTTGCTGTCAACCTGTGTTCCCAGATCTCTTATAACACCTTCTGTGTTCAGTGGGCTACCATCAATGTGGTAACTCATGGGAAATGTTTTTTTTTCCAAAGGGGATGGTGACACTTTTTTTGGCATCGAGCTTAAGGTCATGGTTCTGACACCAGTCATTGGTCTTAGTGAGGCCATTCTGTAGGATATCACCATCACTTAGGGAGTTAATAATAGCTCCCAACTTGCAATCATCTGTGAACTTTGTCAGCCAGAGTCCCTTCTTGTTGGCCTGGACTTCAGAGAAGTAGATACCAAACAGGAGAGGACCCAGGACTGAACCTTGTCGGACTCCACTCATGACTAGTCAGCAGTCTGACTTGGAGTCAGCTACTTTCACACTGTATCTGTGAGCCAGTTTACAACCCACCTAGTGATACAGGGGTTGATGCCAAGCTTAGTGAGTGTTTCTATGATTCCTAAGTGGGGAATGTTATCAAAAGTCTTGGCCAGATCAAGGTAGGCTGTATGAACCACCTTGCTTTCATCCACAGCTCTGGTGACTGACTCAAAGAAATTGACCAAGTGGAACAGGCATGATCTACCCTTCACAAAACCAAACTGTGTGTGATCCAGAGTTTGGAAATTCCCTATATCCTTGTTTATTAGGTCCATGATGATGCATTCCATAGCTTTGCATATCAGACTTGTCAGGCTAACGCAGCAATAGTTCACAGGGTCTGTAGTCACTCTTCCTTTGTGGAGAGGGATGACTGTAGCACTGTGCCATTTGGTAGATATTACAGGTTGTGTTCTTTTTACTTAATGGCAAATGCTGCCCTCTCTGATCCTGTTTGCTAACAAAAGGTAACTTAAAAACAGAAAATAAATTACAAAAAATCAAGTAGAAAAATGAAACCTAAAAATTATAAAGACAAGTTATATCTTAAAGGAGACAAAAGCACTTATCCTTTTTTCTTTTCCTTTTCAATAAATCAGGGTACCGGTTTTCTTGCTGAATATTATGTGGTTTATTTTTTTATGTTTTTGACTTACTGTTCCCACACTGGCACAATGATTGATTTTATTTTTTGAGTAAGGCAAAATGTTGCAATAAGGCAAATCTTTTGATGTATGTCAAGGTCATCTGCAAGTTAATGATTTAGGAAAAACAATCAGTAGATTGCTGGCCATTAAGCATTTAAAGTAATAAGGATGCAGAAAATATTGCTCTCCATAGAATAAGTTGCTGCAAATGGTTAAGATGCGTAGCTGATCTGAGGTTAAGCAAATGGCAGAGTGTTATTATATGCTGAGAAGAAGAAGCATGAGTGAAAATATTCCCATTCCCTTGATCTCATTATTTTAAGAGTAGGGAATTCCGAATGAATGACCAATAAGTTATGTAAGACTGAGAGTACAAATTACAGTTTTCTTTCACAAATGTTGCATTGTTCCCTAATTATACTCAAATAACAAACAGTGATTTTTCAGAGGCTTCTAACCTGAAATTGTTTTAGAACCAATGGCCACAACAGAAATGTTAGTAAACATTAAAACTGTAAACTTAGAAGTAAAGATATAAGTGCTATGAATACCATCCTCGGGATTCATGAAGCTTGCGACAGGTGCAGGTGTAGCATTGGCATTCCAACACCAAATATGGCCGGCGAGCGATCCAGGTATGAGCTGTTTCCATGTGCACTACCTGCGTACACTATGCCCGCACAGCTTCCAGCCCCTGTATGCTAATTACCCCAGTTGCAGCAGTGTAGCATGCAAATGGAGGTATTTAGCGATCCAGGAAGTGGTGCAGGCATAGTGTAAGCATGCAGAAATGTAAACCGTAAAAAACGGTTTACATTTTTGCAAAGATAAAATTGGAGCCATGACAGCCGACCATATTGTTAATATATGCCAATGGCTAAATATATATAGCCATTGGCATAAAAAATGTACAGAATATAAAATTAACATTTACTATTTATATTCGCACTATCACGAGGTGGAATTGCAGGGCAGCGGCGCACAAACGGGATCACAAGGAAAATAGAAAAATATAGAATAAAACTGCAATGTAACACATATGATTTTCCCATAATAGTGAATGGCAGGCATGCTACACCACACCATGGTGCAAGGGTTGATAAGGGGCTGTGACAGTGTTATGTGTGGTAGCTAGGAATTAGTAGGCAATGCCATGCAAATGAGAGGAGTAATAGTGAATCACAGATTCCCCACTGGTGTAAGGATGTACCTCACAACGTAGTGTTATAACACCGAGGTGTGCCTTTGAGATAATGATGACATCAAGAGAGGGGTGTGTCACCTTTGTTGTAAGCAGATTGGAGCATTGCTAATCCGGTTTGCCCGTAGCTAAGCAGAGCTGCAGGATAGGGGTGTGTTGAACTGGCAATAGCTTTGCTTAGCTAAGAGTACACAAGGTAACCGAGTATGCATGTGAATGAAGATGAAAACACACTTAAACCCAGTAAACGGGTTTGCGTGGTGCACACCAGAGCTGAAACAGGAAGGATATAGGAAAGAAATAAGGAAATGCTGCAGCAGGGAAATTGGAGTACAAATGACTAATTAACACCTAGGAACCTACAGTGGGCCATTGACAACAGCTAACAAGGCTGCAAGCAGCTACCTGCAGAACAGGAAAGGGGAGGGACTGTACTGCAAAGAAAACAGTAAAGTGTAACAGCAGAACAAAGTGGATTTGCAGTATATCAGCTACTAGACACATTTTGCAACACATGACTGGGTAGGGAAAGTACAAAACAAGAAAGACGGCAGGTGGATGCATGCCTGATAATGGGAGGGGATCCAGGTTTAAAAGTGAATTAAAGGGCAACAGATTAATCAAAGCAGGCAAGCATAACTCCACACTAAAGGCCCCACATATGCAGTACTCACTGTAAAACCCATAATTAAGATACCCTGCAGCTGGAATTGCTGATACACACCCAATGACATCAGCAGCATCCATAGCAAAATAGTATAAAGTGTGAAAGCACCTCACACACACTTGTGTATTCCCATACACACTGCACCATTGGTGTATACAGATGGGGAACTTTTAGTATGTACATGTTAGGGGCTGCCATAGCTTTGATCCACCAGCATGTGTTGGAGACTGAAGATGGTGTGGAGAATGATGCACACAACCACCTCAGGCACATGAGGAGGAGAATAGTGTTCAGACCCAGGGTAACCTTCCAGGGGCTACATGATCTGGAGATAGAGCATTACAGGGTGGACAGGGACACCCTACAGCAACTTGTGGAGCTGTGCCGGCCACACCTCAGAGCCAGAACAAACAGAGGGGAACCATCCCAGTGGATACGAAGGTATGTGTAAGCCTGAGAATACTAGCTACAGGTACCTTTCAAAGGCCAACTGGGGATATCATGGGGATCTCACAAGCATCAGCATCTAGGAAACTTCACCAGTTCCTGGATGTCATGTTACCACACGCCAATGAGCACATATACTTCCCCCAAATGCAGGAGGAGTTGGCCAGCAATATGCATCACTTCCACCATATGGCAGAATACCCTGAGGTACTGGGTACAATAGATTGCACACACATACACATCAAGTCACCACCCAGTGAGCAGTGTAGGGCTACATAAACCGCAAGGGATACCCCTCCATCAACTGCCAGGTCATGTGCAATGCCCAAGGCAATATCATGGATGTGTGTGCTGGCAGCCCTGGAAGCTATCATGACTCCCACATCTGGTATGCCTCACAGCTGTATCAGGTATTTGCCGGGGGGGACATCCCATATGGTTACATGGTGGGGGATGCTGGCTATGCAGTGGAACCGTGGATGATGACTCCCATCAGAAATGCACACACACCCATGCAGGAACGCCATAATGAGATACATGCAGCAACCAGAATCATCATAGAGTGTGTGTTTGGGATGCTTAAATCACCATTCCGTTGCTTGGACATATCTGGTGGAGCCTTGCAATACTCTCCAGGCACGTGTGCCCACATCTTCATAGTATGTGCCATGTTACACAATATGATCCTGCGGAAACAGCTGCAGCAGGTACAGAATGGTGAAGGCCCTCACAGCCCACCACCATTGCCAAGGGCCCCACAGGCACAGAGGTACTCAGACCATGAACACCCTGTACCAGCCCCAGTAGGCAGACGGAGGCATGCCCAGTATGCCCATGCCTTGACAAGGAGGGAACGTATAGCACACTCGTTGAAAGTGTAGGCAACTAGGGACTGACACCTTTCTCCACCTGCACACACAGTAAAAATGGATGGCACACACACACAAGACTACCTGTAAATTGTCATGTATAGGCAGTCTACAGTGTGCATCCAACATAGGCAGCCCTCAACTATTGCACACACAGCTGCTATTGGCACAAGGTAAGTCGACACCTGAACAGTAAAGTAAGCTTTCAGCATGCGCTGATACTGTATGTATAGGTTCGTAAGTTCATAGGTAGGTACTTGGCTGACTGCCTGAGGGCATTCATAAGCCTAGCCAAAATGTGTCAGCTTTTGCCACCCCATTGATTCATTAACTGTCCCTCTGTGGTGCAGAGCCAATGGTGGGATCCCTGGGGTGTATCTACTGTTCCCCATCCACTCTTCAAGGTTTCTCTTGAAGAGTGCTAGTGAGGGGCTCTGTATAATGTAATTAGGGATGTTGTTCCAAAGTATGGGGAGTTTATGTAACAGGAATCCATCCCTCCAGCATCTTCCAGTTATTGTAGTGGCAAGGTTCAACTCACTACAGCGTGTGGCTCGCTGTGACATGGATTCCCATAGGTGGAGCATATCCATTAAGCCTGAGTTCAACATGGCTTTGTTGGCCAGCAGAGAACGTCTCTGAGTAAACAAGATGCCACTGAGTAAAGTAGGAGTTTATTCAGTCTGGCTGCATAGGACATATGTTTGAGGCCAGTAATCCTCTTGGTGAGGTACATTCGTGCACCTTCCAGCTGTTGGATGTGTCTTCTGAGGTACATCCCAAATGGGTTATTACACTCTATGATGGGACTGATGAGTGATGAGAGTAAAGGGGCACTATAAGATGGCTTACATAGAAGGATGTCTTAACTACCTGGAGATATGATTGTCAAGGGAGAGATCACTATCTACCTTAGTCCCCAGATACCCTATTACCTCATCTGTATTAAAGTGGCTACCACTTATGTGTTAATATGTGGGTGCTAAATATTCCACAATGGAATGACCATGCAGTTTGTAGCACTTAGATGGAGGCCATGACTTTGACACCCTGTGTTGGTCTCTGTGAAGCCCCTTGAAGGATGTCTGTGTCAGCTGGACTGTCAAGTATGGCTCCCAGTTTGCAGTCATTGCCAAACATGGTCTGCCGTAGTCCACCTGTGTTTGCCTGTATCTCTGAGAAGTCATGACTGGTTAAGAGTTGGACCTGGAGACCACTAGTCATACCATGTGGGTTCTGTGTGTAAGCCTGTTGGCAACCCATCCTGTGATGTATGGATGTATGGATGTATGTACAGGCTAATGAGCTTATCAATAATAACTGAGTAGGGAATGGTGTCAAAAGCCTTGGTGAGGTCCAGGTAGTATGTGTGAACCACCTCTCCCCTCACCTAATGTCTTGTTGACTGACTGTAAGACATCAAACAGGTTCAGTAGACATGAACTGCACTCAACCAAGCTGATCTGGGTTGGGTCAAGTGTTTGGAGGTTACCATTGTCTTTGTTAATGAGTGCCATGAAGATGAGCTCCATAGCTTTGCAGACCAGGCTAGACAGGCTTATGGGGTGGTAGTTACCATGGCCAGTTGTGTTTCCACCTTGGTGGAGTGGAATAACAGTTGTCACGCGCCATTGTATGGGCATGTAGCCTGTGGAGAGACTGTGGCTGAAAAGCTTAATTAGGTAGGGAGTCAGTTTGTCTTGTAGTGTTTGCAAGATGCAGTCTGGGACACCATCTGTCTCCACTGACACAGTATATTGCTGTTAGAGAGGGCCATTTCCACCTGTGTGTCTCTGATGTCTGGGATACTGTACTTTTTGGGTATTGTTGTGGGCTCTTTAGGGGTGACATTTGCACTGAATGTATCTGCAAGGATGTTGGTGATATCAGTAAGGTCAGTATATTTTGTGCTATATTGCACCAGCACAGTGCAAATCTGTGTGTTACCACTTAGATCTTTGACATAGCCAAAGAAGGTTTTGTGGTTATCTTTCGATTCCTTGCCTATTTTCTTGTTGATGTTAGCCTTGGATGGTTTCAGGAGGGACCTACGTTTCTTACTAATACTGGTCACGGATTTCTGCCCTTCTTGGGATTTGCTGTTTTTCTGGACTACTGTCCTACTTCTGTTGTATAGCCTGTTTATTGCAGGGGTCTACCAGACTGGTGTCCTTGTCTAGGAGGAGTGAGTCTTGGTTTACCAGTGATGGCACAATCCATACATCCTTGTAGGTGCTTATAGAGTGCATTTGTAAATCTGTGTGTATCTTGAGCAGTGTTTTCCCTTAGCGTGGGGGCTGCAAAACCCCCCACCCCTGTCTCTAATAGTGTAAATTTAGCAGTAGGAAAGGTATACACTGTAGTTTCCATGGGTGGTGGGGGGGAGATGGTTGGGTGTGGAAACAGTGAATAGTTCATGGTCAGATCTAACCAGTGACCGGTTTACCTCTGCTGTGGTGCACCTGTCACCCATGTTGGTGATTACCACTTCTAGTATGTTTCCACCCCTCATTAGGGAGTTTACCATCTGATACAGGGCATATGAGGTGATAAATTTCAGGAAGCGCTGGGCCTGGAAGTGAGTACTTGAGTATGTTTCCCAGTTAATGGTAGGGTAGTTGACATCGACCAATACCAGGGTGTGTGGTAGGACTGTCATGTTTTCCATTGTTTCCAGGTAGGTGGAGTGGTGGTCCTGGGTCATGGAGGGTGATCTGTAGCAGGCCACAGTTTGCATTGCAGTTGTGGCTGATGTTAGCTGCACATGGATGATCTCAGAGGTATCATGTTGCCCCACTAACCTGGAGGTGTGGGTATCCCTGATGAATATGGATACACCCCCTCCATGTCTATGTCAGTCCATGTTCTGCGTCCGAAAAGTGTGGTATGGGTTGTAGTCTGGTAGTGCTGGTGTGCTCTCAGGAGCCTTAAAACAGGTCTCAGTTACTTCACAGATGTTGACATTGTCCAAACTGAGGAGTGCTGTGAGTGCATACATGTTGTGATCACAACCCCTGGTGTTGAGTAGCATAACCCTCTTTGATTCTGCTATTGTGCTGTTTACAGAGGTGGGATTCACCTTTGAGACTTCCCTAAAAAAGAAAAGCCACCATGGGGGCACCAATAGCCTTGGCCAGTATTCCAAAGTCTAAGGCTGACACATATGCCAGTATGGTAGTGTTGCATGCATGTTTCCCATCTGTGCTTGTTTCTCATCTTTCCTGTAGGTAACCTACTCATAAGCAATAGAAAGCCTTAAACTTATACAAGTCTTCTAGCTTCCAAGATAGGCTTTTGGAGTGATTATGTATCAATGTTCTGCATATTCTTGCTGTATGTAACTGTTTTCTGACTACATGGTGATATTTCACTGTATATTGTGATCTGAAAGCTCTGTTTATTCACATATTATGGCTGTGATGGCCTGCACTTTAGAGGTTCACAGATAAGTAGTAGGCTATCTGCCCAAGATCAATTAGAAGCATAGCTACAGTGTGTTGGCTTTCTCCGCACCATTGATGAAGTAACTGAGCCTCTGTCAAGCATAGCCAATGAAATTATTCCAGACAGAGTTGCCGGAAGCTGTTGAAGACTGGGGTGGTGGAGGGTGATAGGGGCACTTAGTGATCTACAGAGGGCATGTTAACATGAAAAATCAATATCATTCAATTTCCCCAACAGGTCTTGCAGCTATAAAAGTGGAGGTGCTCCCCCACCCCCTGGCTGTATGGTTCTGGAACACATGATCCCAGGGGTGTATATTCTGTTTCCCATTCACACATCAAGGTTTCCCTTGAAGTGTGTCAGTGAGGGGCTATGCCTAATGTAGTTAGGAATGTAATTTATAGTCTCTCATTTCATTTGTTATATGTTTTTATTTCAAGAGAAAGTGAAGGTCAGTGGGTTTGGGTGCCTCCGCCTTTTGCTTAGCCTAGCTTACAAATAAAAATCATTTAAATAAGAAACAGGTGGAAGCAACGTTAATGTCAATAGTGTAATGGTTACAGCATTTGCATAGTATCTGTGCATTCAAGGTTCAAATCCCAATAAAGTCAGGAATGTTTATCATGTTAAAAAGTATACCTTAACCACAGCTTGCATATATAGGTAGTATTCGTCAGTATAATAAACATTCGAAACACCCATATAAACCCATGTAATCTGGAGAGTAAAGTCAACAGAGAATGTAATGTTATGTCAGCACATAGTGAGATATTACTTCATTGAAATGTATATATCCTGAGTAGTTAGCAGATGTGGCCATGTTTATACATTTTATAGTTTGTTTAACTGTATAACTGCTGCTTTAATGTCACACAAACACTTTTAAACATACTTACAACTGCTTAAATGAGCCTTATTCTGGAGTAAAAAATGTTTTTAAAGCATTGCAGGTGTTGAACCCTGGACCATGCACACTATAGTCTTGGGACGTACGACTAAGACATCTGAGATGCATACATGTTTCATGGTCTTTAGACTACACCTTATACTATAGGCATTCCAAAGTACTGACCACAAATAGGACAGTCACTTTGTGCACATATGCACAGTACATTGTAATGTACTGTAGTTTGCAAATCAACATATACACGTCTACATATGTATAACTGTTACAAATTAATACTAAATATATATATATATATATATATATATATATATATATTAACACAAAACACATGCAACTCTGGTATTATAACTTAATATTAACCTCTTCCACCACAGAAGGGATGGTTGTTGTGTATGTGGAGATTGTATTGGGGGAGGAATGATGGGTAATGAAATCATGCATCAAGGAGAGCCTGGGTTGGATGTTCAATATGTGAAATGAAGGGGTATACATGGAGTATGGGGACAATATAAAAAGGATACAAAACAAGAACCATTCTCATCCATAATACACCCTATCATGTCACATTGCAACACCTAATTCCACAAACATATGAACATTAACATGTATCATACATATATACACCAACTGACTATCACATCTGTCTTCAGTAGTGAGGAATGCCTGTAGTAAAATGTATATTCTAAACACCATAACATTTGTACATATCAAAGATGCCTTAGTGGTAAAGTCAGTGACTGTGGTGTTCATGGTCCCGGGTTCAGGAAGGGCTGTTAATTTTTTATAAGGGCTGTTGGATGCAGGTGGATTAAAACACATTTAAGCAGTTGTAAGTGGGTTTGCGTGGGTTTGCACAATGGTAAGTGCTGCTTAAACATGGTTAAATGGATAAGCGCTTCACAGATTTAAGCTTTGCTTAACGTCATGCAGTCCACGGGAAAACTTGCTTACAACCACTTAAATGTGCGTTATTCACACTTTCCCTACCAGTGCCTACTCTGGGAGGTAAAATAATAACGCCTTCCAGGATTAGAACCCACAACCATGTACACCATCCTCAGAGTAACCTACCACTTAGCTACCTGAGATGTACCTATGCCAGTTGTGTATTCAGACAGGTTAAAACACAAAAGGGAGGATTGTGTGCAAATATGATAAACCGCCATGTACCCAATGAAAGGTGTATGCTATATATATATATATATATATATATATATATATATATATATATATATATATATATATATACATATATAAAATAGAGAGAGAGAGATACATAGAATCATGTTGATATATAAAGATATACATATATATGTAAATATATAGATAGGTTAAAAACATCTACACATCTATGGAGGTACAGATAAACGTATGCAATAATATATATATATATATATATATATATATATATATATATATATATATATATACACATACATCCATACATGTTTGTATACAGCATCTGAAGTGTTCATATCTGAGTATAACATGGACCATAGCAATCACACATTCTGCACCCCCCCCCAAACAATATGAACATAACATATGAAGAGTATATGCCAATACACTATTACAAATATGTTCTATGGACACACTCAACAACACAACTACAATTTCGGCAAATGTCCATGACAGAAATACACAGACAGCTTTCATTTAGCAAAACTTTATTACATTTTGATGTATTGCCAAAAGGATTCAAGGACTAACAGTACCAGCATGCTATACAGGAAGCATTTAACAATGCCTTAATGAATCAGCCTGCAATTACCAAAGTATTAGTCCACTAAGGGATAGGTGTTCACATAGGGAATGAACCCACACATACATATAGAAGATGTATAAAAGTGGATCCTACACACCTGCATCTGCTATGTGCACCTACCAACATCTCCCCAACACCCAGACTAATTACAACAATACATACTGTCATACCATAACCAATTATTCACACACTGTACGACATCTGCTGAAACCTTAACATACCTGGACACAGACACATTAACATGGCCCTATGTGAAATAGTTGCTGTTATACAATGGAACAGCTGCTGATGTTACAGGGTTTGTTTGAACTATTCCCATTTCAGAGGATTGAAAAGTAATTACACCAGGAAGTGGTACCGATTACTGATTATCAGCACAGTATGAAACACATTAATCCCAAACTAAAGATGTCTGGTAAGCACACTGTAAACCCTTTAACATTATATGCATAGCCATGCAGCCTTGAGCTGGTCAAACATCCTGGCCAGACTGAAACATATGCCGAAGTATTAGGTACAGACAGACCCTGCACAAGTAGCAATGTTCAGAAATATTGCAGCAGTACTCACATTTAGACCAAATCCTCTAGGCATTACACACAATATATTAGTGTTTGTCTCCATACAGTTGTTGCAATAGATTTCAAACAACACTTCCAGGCTGTCTTCCTCACAAGTAAGGCAAAGGGACAACGCCCAAGTGAAGTACACAGTTATACTCCACTGTTGCCATGGTCTTGGCTAAGGCAGTAGCTGCACAGCTGATGTGCATGTAATTCACTACTTAGGAACACCGACTGGTTATCAGGCTAGCACGTTACTGATTTCTAACTATAAAAGGATGCCTTGTCACACATTCAAACCATCTGTATCTACCTGTAGAACAGTACAAAATACTGAAACACAAACCAAAAACGAGTGATATACCAGTCAATAACACCTCCAATTACTAAGAAGGTATGTATAACATTTAGTATGTCTGTGTATGTAGTACCTGTTCTGTAAGAATTACAGTGTAATCAATGCATATAGAGGAAATAGCTATCTTGTTGTGATGTAATGTTGAGCAGTAGTAACGCTTGTAGTATTCTATGTGTGTACTGCTGTAGGTCACAAGGCAAACTCCTCATACACCACAAGGAATGATATATATGGGCTTGGAACTCACCAATTCTCTTCCAGCCACTGTCAGTGTCAGGGTTGGTCCAACAAGTATGTGCTATAACAGGGGATAGTATATGTTGATATATTGTAACAGTAGACATATGTATGGGTTTATAAGTAAGATGAACATGTCAAAGGTGGGCTTACTGTGCAAATATGGTTTGCATTGTGGGATATTGTGCCAATATCTGTGTAATGTACAGTATTTTAGGCAGATCTGTATTCCATTTTACATAGCATTTATGTTATGTTATGCAAATATTAGTTATGTCTATTGGCAATTACAATATTCAATAACAGGATACGTATGACTTGTATTCATCTGACAGTTTAGCAGCATGATAGCAAATATAATTGGAAGAGCTAGGTAACTATCCATGCACATAACATGTGTAATATCCACCTCTCTAGTATCGTTTGCAAGCAATAACAGCTGTGCATGTGTACATGTCATGCAAATTTGTAGTGACCCTTGTTATAGGGCTGGACCAAATGGCTATGTGCACACGTACATAGAGTGGATATTGAGAGTAGAGACACACTGGTTGAACTTTCAGGTTTGTGTAGCCTCTCACTGCCAACCTAACAGCTGCTTTCAAATACTGTATGTAAGGTAGTGCACAGTACTGATAATAAAACAGGTTGCATATCATCTTTAACTCCAGTGTAACATCTGCAGTGGAGTGTAAGATGTAGGAGACAGCTGCCCATGTATAATAGCCACTTCATAGGTGATGGCTCACACTATCTGATTATATCCTGATCATGTTGACAGTGGCATCAGAGCCTATTGATACATGACTCTGTTTGGAGAGTGGGTATCTGTGTCCAACAGAGCTCATGGTCCTGGTGGATATGTGAGTATATACCCAGAGAAGGAAACAAACCTGGAGACACTTGCATGTTCTGTAATCAGCTATCAGGATATGATGTGCTCCTCAGTGGAGGATTGCTGCTAAAGGTAGCTACTATGTTTTTGTAATAGCCAGTGTTGTCACTTCCATAACACAAGTAATTACTTGTGAGCATCACTGTCTAAAACATCTTCATAAGCAATAAATACACTAAATACAGTACTTGGTACTTTTAGTACTGAATGCTCATACAGACATGTCCACTAGTCAGCTACTGGTGTTTACTAATGTCAGCTTTGTGTATGTAGCCATCCTAGAGGAATGTAATTTCTATGCCATGTACACTGCCAAACCCACCTAACAGCACACCCCACACATTGTCTGGGATGCAGCTACAGGGGTAAGCTGGAAGGCAGTCCAGTCTACAGTCATGACTGGACTGGACAGTCATGAGGTGTAGGTTAACACATGCATCACATCATCACAACCAACACATAACCTTAACAGAACACAGTAAGGACACCCACACATACTACCAGAAATCACACACATTCACAGAGGTTTTAAGTATCTGGCCAAGCAAGTGACCTCCCAAGCTGGAATAGACAGACAATAAAATACACAAACTGTATGACATAGTTTGCATAATTGTGCCACACCTCAGAACACGTGGCCGGAAACATGCACAACAGTACTCATTTGTGACTGCAAATTCTAGCACTATGTTACACACCAAGCTATATGAGGGCAATAAGCTGCCTGTCTGCCATGATTAGCCACATACCCATGCACTCAGACCACCTTTTGAACTATACACATGGCCCTGGCATATTACTTGTTGACGTGCAGGACTTGTGATGCAGTAGCCTGGACTGCGTTGAAACACACATATAGGAACTATCAGGTCTTGTAGCCCATGCAGGTATGTCCCAAGGCCTGGGTAGCATTCTGCCATTGGCCAAAATGATACTCCAGTACAGGGACAAAAGGATTGTATTCCACAATTGTCTAATGTACTGGTGCAATGCAAAGGGTATCCAGTATCTCTCTGCCTGGGATAACATGGTTGACAGACCATGATGCTTTGCCAGACAGGGTCTGCACCTGTCACCCCTGGGAATCTGGATACTGGCTAGGGCTCATGCTTCCCCTATAGTGCCTTCATCATGCAAAGTTCAAGTGAAAGTCCACTGCTGTAACAGGGACAGGCAAGCAATAAACTGCGGGTCTCGCTACTCAATGATACATTTTAGAAACTCAGTATGGACTCACTCATGTCAATCCTTAACATGGAGAACATATCTGTGCAGTGACTGAGATATGGTTCAGTGCTCCGGGGAGCACACCTGCATGACCATGTTATAACACATACCTCACCTCTTGACCATTATCCTTTATTGGAACACACGGGCCACAGGTGTGTCCATATTCCTGAAGGATATGTACACCCACACGCTAGTTGCACTTGCATAACTTCAGATGCATTATACTGAGCAACTACCTTTGTTCAAAAGTGGAATCCAAATTGCACCTTGCGACAGATCACCCACTAAGCCTCAGAATTCCCAACTGCCATATTGTGCTGTAATGGGGAATATTAGGTCTGAGAGAGAAAACCATAATAATGACTACTCTCAACTATTCCATTATGAAGTGGGAAGACCCCTCATGTACCAACACCTGCGTTCAATGCATGTTGGATTTCATCAATCCCAATGACCTGGATCAGCATAGTCACACAAACAGAGCTAACAGTATGCTACACATAGTTAGTCTCCAAAGCCAATGTTATACTTCTTAAGAGCGAAATGGTGACTGTCATGGCACCCATGCAGATGGACAATGCATGTGCAAATGCTGAATCCTATACAAATGAACTGTAAGCACTCAAATAAGTGCAGCGATTGTGCCATTGAAACAGAACTGATTCAACCAAACACAAACAAGTAGGCAAACTGGTGGTACCCTGCCTTAAAGTGTATCACAGAAAGTAGTAACTGTTGCAAGAGTGAACACACATGAGTGGAGGTGATCCTGGTCAGCCTCAGTAAGATGCAGATACACCAAATAAAACCACACAAAGCTACTGTGAAACTAATCAGCCACAAATTATGAGGCCAACCACAGACCATTCTATAGTTGTGTCATGAATCGTAATGTCAACAACAAGACCTGCCGTGCTTCACAGCCCTATGGCATGGAAAGTACTGCACCTACAGAAATAGCACCTGTTTATCCAGATAGGGTCTCGGAGAACCTAAACCCACTCCCACCTCCCCCCCAACAGATACACATATTTATATATCCATGTACACTACAGAGCCCCCTGTAATAACAACTATTCAGGTACAAGCTGCACTCTCTAAAGCCATACATACAGCTTTCATGGGACCTATCAATATCCCAGGGTGTATCCTACAGAAATGTCAGAACAATTTGCTCTCCACATACACATCATGTTCAATCATAGCTTCAGGTCAGGCTGTGTACACACTGAATGGTGCACAGCAACAGTTATCACACCCCACAAAGGGGAGACGCCACTGATAATGGGAAATAGTGCACTACTACCCTGCTGAGTCTGGTCTGTAAGGACATGAACCGTGATCAGCTTATTTGATGTAGTCAGTACAGATGTAGATGACAGTAAGGTTGATTCAAACAGCATATCATCACCTTGCCAGGTCTTAGGACACCATCACCCATACTGTGTTCCAGCTACACTCAGTAAACTAGGTGTATATTCCTATGTCACAGGAGTGGTTGGCAACTGGATTGCTGGTAGAACCAACACTACAGAAGGTGTCTGACTAATACACGCACATCAAACCAGTGCCAGCTACAGTAATACAGGGTTAATTCCTGGTACTTCCCCCTTTGTTATCTATACCACATAGACTAACACAAAAGGCATCTGTCTATTGATGTTTGCAAATGACTATGAACTAGGAGCAATAGCTGACTCAATGTTTGCTGCAGTCAACTTACAGAAGGGCCTTTGTGGGTCGATGTGTGGTGTGTGACATATGACCACAATCTGACAGCTAAGTATTGCATTGTCATCCCCTATGTTAAAAATCCTGTACCCACGAACTACCACCTGGGAAGCTGTCAACATAATGGAAACTGTGTGTGTATGGGATGCAGCTGGACAGTAGTCTTTCCTTTGATAGTTACTTCACCACACCAGACAGGTAGTCGTACGTGGCACCCTTAATCATGACAGGGTGCCATCCATGAATATAGAGATCATTGTTCAGCCATACTCAACACCCAAGTGACCCATAATAGATCACATATCTCCTTTAAGGATTATTGGCCATGTTCTGATGGCCTACACTGGCCTTCCCAATCCCTAGCTCCACTACGTAGCATGATGCCTACCCTGAATAAAGCCATGTCCAACCCAAAGATGTTGGGCATGCTACAGTAACACATCCTGATTTCAGATAAATACATACTTCATAGACATCCACCTTTCTAGTACAAGGATAACAACATGCCTGATAGATCCCTGTCTCATACACTTTACATACTCCTGCCATACTATGCATCCCTGTCCAGCAAAGCTGCACGTTGCCCCTCTTTGTGATATGGTGTGAGGACCACATGGCAAATATATCAGTAACCCTGTGGATCAGTTCTGTGGCACTGCTTGAACTGGCCACTGAAACTTACCTGTCTGTTGGCTACAGCTAGGTAACCTTTCAGCCTAGGCTCATAAATGACCCAGGGCATATAGCCTACTAGTTCACTATGACCATACATGCTATAATTGATATCCAACCCTGAAAATACCATCAGGCTAGAGATTGTCCCATGTATTTCACATGTGCAACATGGGTAATCCATGGCAGGATGCTAAACAGCTGTACAGTGCCAAGTAGATGTATATGGCAAAACATATACATGTAATACTTTCTGTGAGCATGTCTGCAGGGTCACAGGTCACATTCCTAAGGCTGTGTATGACGATATATGTGACACATACACAGCATTAAGGTCTATTGCATTAATGTGAACACATCCAAGCATGTGCTGATAGGTAAAGACACCAGTACAGGCAAACAGACATGCCCACATCAAGACATCCACAAGGAGTATGAGCAATGTCATCACTTGACACACACATATATGGTGATAACATCAAATTACCAATAAGTGCCAAATGTGTGTGAGTTAAACATGTCAGTGGTGTTAGTGTCATGTAGATTTGCAAAGACATATTTATAATCTTAATAAATGTGGTACACATGTATGTCCAGCTGTACGTCTGTACATCTCTGTGAGTTACTGTGACCTGTCTCCATCATTATGTCTTCCAGGTATGCCACGTGCCAGGCTGCCACCATACACCTGCTTGGAGGATGAGGTCCTCATCCCGTACCTCCTCGACAACCATGTAACACTCTTCAGCCATGTGCCATAGGATGCACAGCAGTGGGATGCCCAGTGGGAGGAACTCCGCAGGAGGGTAAATGATGTTGGTGGCCACAATCGCACCTATCAGCAGGTGCACCGACACTGCATGGACCTTATAAGATGGGTGAAACAGCGTGCTGATGCAATTACCAGAGAACAAGGTGCAACAGGTGGGGGGCCACTCACCCAGCCCCCATTCACATGTACTGAGGAGCTACTGGCCAACCTGGGGACACCTGCAGACCTCCATCCACAAGCTTTAGCTGGTATTGTGGAGGTGAGTGTCTCTCAACCACTGAGCCTGGAGTTGCCTGGTAAGTCACTACTGCACATATAATACAACTATATTTCATATAGTTACATGTGTTACTGTACAATATGTAATGTGACATCATATGCAAGTCATGTATGCACACATGCCACATACTATAGTCTGTTACTCTATGTATGCACAGATGTGCATACTCCATAGTATAGTCTATTGTACTGGCTTATGTGCTAATATGGACATTGCACCCTGTAGCTATCATACAGGTGTGGATAATGATCATACTGCTGTGACACTCCTATATAGCTACCTCTGGTGTTTAGCAGTGACACCAGCCTGTTGCAGGTGAGATTGTTATTTACCAGGCTTGATAATGCTCAGATCATATTAATTGCATGCTATCTGCCATGTGGCCATTTAACACATGTACACATAATGTATGGTCATTCTGTTAATATACACTGGTCAGACCTGCAATGCATCACAGTGGTTACCTATGTGGAATGATTGAAGACTATATGAAGCACCTACACTAAACCTTACAAACTGTCATTACCAAATGTGTGGACAGCTGTGAATACAATGGTGGAGGTGTGGTTCACTGTAGGGACAGGTACTACAGATCAGCATTACACGTGGGGAATACAAACAGAACTGTACAGAGAGCATATGTGTGCACACGCTATAAATGTGTTGGAGTCGGAGTATGACCAGCCCACAGGATTCATCCTTGTGGATTATACCGGTGCTATGAATGTCACACAATGTAATGTGCTATCTGACATGTCCATGACATGTAGTGGGCTGACTGCAACACTGCTCAACTATCCTGCAAAACATGATATCTCACATCCCAAACATACCACCCTTTGTCTGCATAACCCTGTCCTCAGTGGAGCAAATGACATCTATGGGTGTATGTCATATGGGATAACACTGACATGTGATGTAGATTCCCATCACAACCATTGGACAAAACATGTGTACATATGGCCATGGAGGATGACCAGAGACATGAAGCAACACACACAGTAGAATTGATGCACATGTGTGTACACCCTGTTGTACATTGGCTCGACACAATACAACTATGGCCTTTGTGTAATGGTGATATTGCAGATGTGAAACACTAAACATCATACAGGCCTGTGCACAGCTTGTGCAGGCATGACATTGAAACCGCCACATAACATGTCTTGAACATCTTGAGTGTGTCATGACATGAAAGCATTCACCTATACTTTATCCAAATACATACATGTGTTGCACAACATACACATACAACCACAGCAGGCCACAGATACAGAACATTCACCTTGCTGGTGTCAGACATCACTGTCATACTTGCTCCTCATGTGTGTGAGGTACACAGATGGAATGTGAGACATGGAGTACTGCTAAGGTAGCCATGTCTGGGCATAGTTGCCAGGCATCAGTAATATGGTTGCAGATGTGCAGGGGTGTCATCTGTACACCCTACAGTGACCTGTGTCACACATTCCACATTACGGTTTAGTGTGTATACACCTTAGTGACATGGGGTCACATTCCACATTAGATATGTATTGTATCTGAACACAGTCATGGCTATGAACTGTGTCTGTAACTCACACTGTATAGCAATAGTGAAGCCACATGATGCCCTGCAATGGCTATGCACATAAGCTCAATGTGCAGTATGTCACTGCATATTTGTAGGGTGGACTGACAACATTGCGTCAGCTGAAGGTCCACGTTAGTATAACATGTCCCTGCATTGGGACACCATTAACATACTGTATATTTGAAAGGACATCATTGTGTTACACATGAATGTATGTCATTCAACGCATCAGCAGAAGACATGTCATACTACATGTGATTGGCAAGGTCATATGCCATACATCAGGCTGATGTAATGTTAAGCTGTGCTGGTCTGTGGCACCATTGCAAAGTAGGGACTGCCATGTCAAACATGTGTGTACAGTCATATGCACATTGTCTGTAGACTCAGCTCAGGAGTAGGCAGAATAATGTTGAACAGACATGCACTGCTTTGGGGGGATATGCAAGCTGGGGCTCAGGCAAACAAAGTATTCACTCCACATACCTTTCTGCACATGTCCTCCTCACACGTAGGGGCAGTAGCCAACACAAAAGCATCAGTGGCAGATGTACAAAGGTCAGCAATGGTCTGTTACCATGTGGGGTATGTTGCACAAAACATGACAGTACGGTGCAATGGTGCATAGTGCATGCATTGTGTTGCAGGTATGGGACATAAGCTAACACAAATGGTGCAACACAGGGATGTATGCTAACTACTACTATAAATGTGTAAGGTGCGTGTCTTCTGCTATAACACATGCATGCTGTTTTGTGCAACTCAGGAATGTATGATAACTACCACTATAATTGTCTAAGCTGAATGCCATCTGCCATATCACACGCATGTTGCATGCCATTGGGTGCCACAGCATGTGTCTGTCTGTGTGTCTGTGTGTTTGTCTGTGTCTGTGTGCCTGTGTGTGTGTGTGTGTGTGTGTGTGTGTGTGTGTGTGTGTGTGTGTGTGTGTGTGTGTGTGTGTGTGTGTGTGTGTGTGTGTGTGTGTGGTGTGTGTGTGTGTGTCTGTGTGTGTGCTGTGCTGTATAACTTATAATGTACAGTTCTTGTCTGCTCCCACAGGTGTTGATGTAGGTGCATTGCCCTCCTGCGGTCCACCTGATGTTAGTGTCCCCACAGACTCTAACAGTGATGATGAAAGTATGATTGAGGCATAGGCATGGTTGTCAGGGGCTGAATCTGTGCCATTGGTTGCCATTCCACCTGTATCCCCCTCATCCCCACACACAGTTCTCCTGCCTACACATACCGCATCACCAGTGGCCACAAAGGAAGGATAGTTGGCGGATGGTAGCATGGAACAGGGAAGTATGGAGACTATGGAAGGTGTGCCTGCACAACATGATCCCAGCCAACTGACTGGTGATGTCCCACACAGGCATATGCCCAGTGTTGCTCATAGAAGGACCACTGGCCAACATGCCCATGCAAGACAAAGCACATCAGCTGGTGTCACCAGACACATGTTTCAGGCTGTAATGGATGCACAGGCATGTGCTGAGTGGCACAATAGAGAAGGTATGAGGCTTCAGAGGGCTGCTGTCCGTTCTTTAACTGACAGCATCCAGGCAATTTCAAATGCTCACCATCAACTTGCAGATGTCTTGGATAGATGATTGGGTGTCATGGTGGGAGTCCTTGACCGTGGCATGTCAATCCTCAAGCGTGGAATGTCTGTGCTGGAACATCTGGTGGGAGTGAGGTGTCAGGCACGTGGACGTAGGCCAGCTACATCACCTGTTGAAGGTCTACTTGAACGTTCTACTTCACATGCCCGCTCCCATAGTGGCAGTAGCAGCAGCAGTGCAGCTGGTGCTGTGCTGTCCACACCAGGACACAGCAGGCCACGTGCATGTGGTCCTGGATGGTCCCAACAGGGACACAGTCCCGGTAGACATGTGTTATCAGACAGTACCCAATCTGGACCTCTGCCTGGTAGTGCCCATGCAACCCCTGGCAGGCGCATGTCACGTGGCCGTGGCTGGACACCGTGAACTGTGGAACCTGCCCTGTACTTTCTGGAGCTGTCAATAATACCCCAGTGTAGGCCAGCCACATGCCAGACCTGTGTGCATACATACACACACACACCAGATACAAGTGTAGGGCACCTCAACACACACACGCATAACATCCACACATGCCCAATGATATCAAAGGCCCTAACCCACACACATGATGTCATCCAATGGTGCAGCCTAGGCCTCTGGCAAACATTATCCCCCTGTGCACATGATGATGCCTGTGCCACATCCCTGTCATCCACATCATCGGTGCAGGGACATGCTCATATGGTCTGATGCACAGGGTAAACATACTAGGAAGACAATTGTAGATTAATATTGTTGAGTAGTGTTTGACAGGCAATGGACATACTATGTAGTACCGTTTTAGAATGCATTTGGTACGTTTGACAGTATGTATCATGTGTAAAAGTAACTGCATGTTGATCTTGATGTTCTGCCTTCCTCTTTCAGGTGTAATTGCATGTGCCGGGGGATGTCTGTGTTTGTGGTTAGTGTCCCATATGTAAATGTTGACTATTCACAGCTCTGTATAACAATACCTGCATACACTTTGTATCTTCCACATCACAGTTTTAATCTCCCAAGTTTCAATTATGTTTACTGATCTAATGATCCAAGAGCATGATATTGGTGTAGTAAGCTACTGTGTTCAGAGCCATCACATCCATAGTGGGTGACATCACAGGTATAGTTACCTGGAGTGGGGAGGAGGTAAAAGAGTGGGATAGCAGATGACAAGGGTAAAGGCCAGTGGAAAAAGTGGCTTCTCGTTGGGAAGCAGTAATACCCGCTCTCATGACAGGATGCAAACACAGACACACCCATACACTCAGGGATTCACAGACACAGTAACACACCCAGGGATTCACAGACACAGTAACACACCCACACACTCAGGGATTCACAGACAGTAACACTCACACTGACACACACACACACACACACACACTGACACACACACACACACACACACACACACACACACACACACACACACACACACACACACACACACGCACACACACACAGTTGCCAGTGTTGGGATGAGAACCCCTGTCTATATGCAAATCATCATTATAGTACTACTCAATTACAAGACACACCACAGAGATTACATGTACAGGTAGTCGGAATGGCCTAAGATCGAGGACATCAACAGGGATACTAGATTGCAGTGAGTGAATGTGGGGTGGGGGGTTTATCCGTTGGCTATGTAACAACAAGCTTCACCCCAGGATGTACATGTTTACAGATGGTTAGAATGCCCTTCTAAGATTGATGACATCAACAGGGATACTAGATTGCATTGAGTGGATAGGGGAGGGGGCCTTAACATTTCACTATGGTAAAATACAGCCTCACACCAGGGACTGGACAGCCATACATACAAACACACACACTGTGGCATTTACAAAGATATACACCTATGTCACACACATACAGACACTTGACATGTGTGAGATTCAACCACCTGCCTATGCCTTTCTTTCTACACTTCACTCTGTACTGATGTCTACCACAGTGTTCAGGAGAGTGAAAAACATTTGGGATGTATTCCCCACCATACGTGATATATAGGGATACACACACACACACATATGTGCTAGTACTGTGAATCAAATACCTGCCTATCTTATGATAGGTATTACAGAGTTGCAGCACTATCGCATGTGCTACAAAGTGTACTAACTCTTTCCTTTGCCACCGGTGCTGATATATGCACAATATATGCACAGAGGAGGTGTTACTGTTACAGGTGTCAAGAGGTTTGCCTTCATTGTCACCCTTACTGCATTCTATGTTGTGTGTCTTCCACTTCAATTAATAAAACCATAGTGTAGCAGTTACACAGGTTATTGTAGGAATGGTTGCAACACACCTGTGAGCTGTTCTCAGTAATTATTCATCTGCAAAGTAGCCCCACCATTTAGAAGTCATGTCCAAACATCTGTGCATACCTAAAGTACAGCTTACTCTACTTTGAGAATATCACCATATACAGTTGGCAATGTTGAGGCTGCATTGCAACAGCATGATGTACTAAGACAACAGTCACCTTCAAACATCAGACACTGCGCATGCATGGAATCTAAACACACATCAATACATGTATCATATGCAGTCTCTATCAGTAAGTGGACTAGCAGGTCAAGAGGATATATTCCACACCTTCCCCACACCATGTGTGAAACCTAGCCGAGCATTACACCATAATGGATGTTGTATTCATGTACTGGTAGGGCACACAACAACCTTCACTGAGTAGCCAAGTGTACATTCATGCCAACAGCACATATCAGCAGGACACACACACAGCAATATTCCATGTCATGTTCCCACAAACTGTTACTTGACAGTTCCACAATGAAGTCAGGGCACTGTAATGGTCAATGGTGAGCACTTCATATATGCCACACACACCTCATGATTACGTGAAGAATGGCAGCAATGTGCTCTGTTTGAGCAAGGCATTACACTCATTCAAGCATGTGCAAGGTCTGTGGCTTGTAAACATCTCATCCCAGCATGTTCTGGCTATTGTGGTAATAAGGTTAATGTCCAGAAAGCACACAGCATGCATGGCTTGTAATTGCTGACATGGGGTATATGTAGGAGCTGTGGGCACACATGGCTGTACATGTCATGGACATATCACCTGTAACTACTCAGTAACATGCAGAGCATAGCTGTAGTTCCCTGAGTCTGTCAATGCAGGCCATGTGTGTAGGTCCTATGATCCTGTATTTGGGTATGTTTTAAGGCATTGCATTAGGTGGACATGTCTAATGACATACATGCCACATGGGTTGCTTTATGAAATGATAGGTGTCATGGGTGACCAGTAGAGAGGGAATATTACCTCAGTCAACATAGATATCAAACTTTATGTACTGCTATCATTCAGCAGCCATGGACCTATCTGCCATGTGCATGTGTGTAATGAATGTAGCCACCTGTATGTAGAAAGGACAACAACAGCTATGGTATTTTCATTTATGTTGCATGAGCATGGGATGTACATATCTAGGGCAGGTCATTTAGGTCATATCCAACCATGAGGGCATTGTTTATTGGTGTACAGCAACAGTCAACTGTGTTAATGCTGACAACATCTGAGGGACCCTGGTATGTGTACAACTGACCTGGTTACAAACAGTGGCATAATTGCATTGCATAACACATTATGCAACTGTGGCAGTACATGGGTACTTTGCACAGTTGATGTAGGGCTAGGTACAGTCCACCAATCAAAGGTTATTTGGTGTTCTACCATACTATGTCATACCACATGTATGGATGTGTGTTGGTAGTCTGAGGACATAGTGGTGGATGTATGAGGATACACCCTAGAATGCAGCTTTTGCCATGGTCACTTGTACCTGACTCATCTGTGGTGACTTATGTCGGAGTAGTGGTCTTTACTTGTGAGTAGCCTTTATGAATATGTGGACACCACCACCATGAATGGTCCATACCAGTGTTATGGCCCACATGTCTGGATCTGAGTTATATGATGGTAGTGCAATTGTGCATTACAGAGCCTTCAGCCAGGTGTTCCTCACTGCACAATGTCAGTATTCCCCACTGTAGGTTCTACATTGAGCAAATGGATTACGAAAGCTACACATCTAGCACTGGTTAGCATAAGCATCCAATGCAATTGTCTTGTAGGTGTCAGGGTGTTACTTCTGTGTTTAGGACTTTTGCCTTGGAATGCCACTATATGGATAAATGCGACCTAGGTATTATCCACAATCCCTTGAATTATGGATGCATGTGCTGTGTGACAAAGGCTTGTCTTTCAGTCACGACATCCTGGAATGACAGACACTGGACAATCTCATAATTACAGCAGGACATTGGCTCATTGTTTTGGTCAGGCAGTTGCCACTCATACCATGACATCACTGCGAGTGGCAGTAATGTGGTTGGTATCAAATGCTACATCTAAGGTGATGGACACCAGCAGACGTGTATATGACCAATGTCAGATATACTTAGTGTAGCAGTCCTGATAATAATGACAACTACTAACACAGCTGGGAGAGGTCATCTTGACACCTGCACCTCAGTACCATTAGACAATGTGGCTCACATATTATTTTTGCACATGCCACTGTTCCAAGTATAATGTCACTTTCCACAACCTGCTATCAATGTATGCCTTTCAGGGCAGCAATGTGTGTGGCTCATGCTGTAGTTAGCATCGACCTGTGTGTCTCAGTTAACCTATTGTCTATCACTTCCACACATGCATAATTGTGTATACTTCACATATATATGTCAGTACTTCATGTACATGTATGCATGTGTATCACACAGCACAGACACAGATATATAATTTACGGACCACATACAAGTATCTGGTAGTAAACCTGTATGATGTGCATATATACTGACAGTTAGGATGTACATTGCTGTAAACCTGTGTGCTTATAACAGGGGTCCATTGCAACATGTTCTGTACATGTAAGTGTATGAGCATGCACACTGTGGCCTTCTGTGGTTAGAATCGGAGTGCATCCCAAACAGCCCTGTGCTACTGAGTGTAAGAGCGTACCCACTGCCACCTTGTGTAATTTGAGTCAATGCATCCAAACAAGCCCTTTGCTTCTAAGTGTATGAGCATGCTCAGTATAACCTTGTGTAGTTGTAGTCATAGTGCATCCCAAATGGCCCTGTGCTGCTAATGTATGAGCATGCCCACTGTCAACTTGTGTAACTGTAGTCAATGCATCCAAACAAGTCCTGTGATTTTATGTATATGAGCATGACCACTGTAACCCTGTATAGTGATAGTAGTTGTCCATTCCACAGATGGGCATACTCCAGTTCAGGGCTTGTTGTGCTACTATACCTCTCAGACCTACCTATGTCTTACCTGCAGATGATGTGTCATGTTTGTGCATACAGGTTGTAATGGACTCCTACTTTAAACACACAGGTTTACAGCTATATACTTCTAAACTGTCAGTATCCCTGTTGTTGTCCTCACTCTTAGAAGGGCATTCTGACTGCCTTGAAATGTGTAATCTCTGTGGTGCATCTCATAACTGCGTAGTACTGTAATAGTCATCTGTAACTATGCAGGAGTTCTGATCCCACCACTGGTAAATGTGTGTGTGTGTGTCAACAAATGGCTGAGTGCGGGTGTACATTTGTGTCTGCATCCTGTCATGACAGTGGATTTTGCTGCTTTCCAAAGAGAAGCCTCCTTTTGCACTGGCCTTTTTCCTTGTCATCTGCTAAACCACCCTTCCCCCCCACCCCACTGCAAGTAATCAGTCCTGTGATGTCACCCAGCTCAGAAGCAGAGTCAGAGTAAGTGTAATTATATGGTGTCTGTGGCACATACCCCAACTGTATATCACTCTACTAGTTACCTTTAGATAGGCAAGACATGTATGCACAATACTGGCAAGTGTGTGTGTGTGTGTTTGTGTGTGCGTGTGTGTGTGACTACCCTGTAGCCAGGCATACACATGTGTTATGTCTTTTAACATGCAGCACACCATGGTAGTCATCTGCGGTAAGTGGAGTCTACTAATTATTACATAGTTAGGAATAGAAAAGAATAGACAGTCAAGAATGACTACAGTTGGGTATGTTGTTTTCCTATGCCACTGTCGAGCAGTGACACAGAAGTGGTCACCAGGGTGTATGTCCATACCTATCATTCCCCCACCCAAACTCCACAGCCCCCGGGGTATATTTTCCTAGCCATTATTCCCCACCCCAAACTTCACATACACAACAATCATCCCTTTTCTGGTGAACTGATTATGATTTAAATGTTATAAAACAAGAGATGCCTATGTTTCATTTACACATCAGTTCCTTTGGATCCCTTCTGTGTCACAAAGGGTGTTCAGACATTTGTATATATCTATATATATATATATATATATATATATATATATATATATATATATATATATATAAATATATATATATATATATGTGTGTGTATAGATGGCTATAGCTGTGTCTGTTTATATGCGTGTGTGTATATATATATATATATATATATATATATATATATATATATATATATATAAATATATATATATATATATATATATATGTGTGTATAGATGGCTATAGCTGTGTCTGTGTATATGCGTGTGTGTATATATATATATATATATATATATATATATATATATATATATGTGTGTGTGTGTGTGTGTGTGTGTGTGTGTGTGTGTGTGTGTGTGTGTGTGTGTGTGTGTATGTACACATACCATAGGTGCATATATGTATTTAGTTATGACAGTTGTACAGATGTAGACTTGTCTATGTTGTTTTACAGAGTACAGTACATTCAAGGGTACTGTACATATGTACACAAAGTGACTATCCCATTTGTTTTCAGTACTGTGGAATACCTGTAGTAAGATGTGTATTATAAAAACCATGAAATATGTATACAACCCAAATGGCTTAGTAATAAGTCCAGTGACCTCGGTGTGCATGGTCGAGGGTTTAACACCTGCAAGGCTTGTTGATAATGTCATTTATGACTGAATAAGACACTTTTATGTGGATGTAAATGTGTTTTCATGAAAGTAAGCAGTGGGTACACACAGGTACAAGACATGTACAACTCACAGTACACTTGAAATGCCCTTCGTTGGCAATCCTGCTGATGTCACAAACCTAGGAATACACCTCTGGGACTGCTATCACCCAGTAATCTCTGTAGCGTATCCTATAACTGCATAATGCTGTAGCGTGACAAACTAGTTTGGTAGGTGTTCTAATCCCAGACATGCTAACTGTATGTGTGTCTGTCTGCCTGGGAAGGGTGCAATGCTTTTTAGAGTATGCACACTCCTTACGATTCACATACTCACCTTTGGCAAGCCTGCTGATGTCACCCACCTAGAAATACACCTCTGGGACTGCTACAACCCAGTCATCTCTGTAACATGTCCTTTAACAGCATAATGCTGTTGTGTGATAAACTAGTTTGGTAGGTGTTCTAATCCCAGATATGCCAACTGTGTGTGTCTGCCTGAGAAGGGAACAATGCTTTTTAGAGTATGCACACTCCTTACAATTCACATACTCACCTTTGGCAATCCTGCTAATGTCACCCACCTAGAAATACACCTCTGGGACTGCTGTAACCCAGTAATCTCTGTAGCACGCCCTGTAACTGCATACTGCTGGAGCGTGATTTAGAAATGTGATAGGGATCCATCCACAATCATGGCAGTTATGTATGTTTTCTGTGTGTTTCAATGTCTGTGTAGGGAGCAATGCATTATACCCTATTCACTTGCAGGACATTTACAATGCCCTACTTTGGTACTCCTGCTGATGTCATACCCTGTTAAATACACCTCTGGGGAACAAGTTTCCTAGTACTCTTCGTGGTGCGTCCTATAACATCTTCATGCAGCAGTGTGATATAGATCTTGGTCATGGGTTCTATACCCACACATCAGTGGTGTGTGTTTCATTGTCTGTTTTGTGAGCAATACATTTTAGGCTACTCACTTGCAGGAAATCTGAAATGCCCTACTTTGGTAAACCTGCTGATGTCATTCCTTGTGAAATACATTGTTGGGGATAGAGTAGCCCAATAATCTCCGTTGCACATGCTATAACTGCGTAATGCTGTAGTGTGATAAACTAGTTAGGTAGGAGTTCTACTCCAAGACATGGCAGGTGTGTGTGTGTGTTTGACAGTCAGAGCCTGTGTGAAGGTGGCTGTGAATGTCTAAGCACTGGACATGTTGAGGAGTGGGTTTTGTAGTTTTCCTATATGGGGCCATATTATATGTCACAATGTCCACCTCACAAGGTTTATAGATTTCAATCAGCCAAGAGTCTGGGTTGGCAAGCCATACCCTTACATCTGGCAAAAGGCCTGGTGAACACAGTAAGCAACCCTCCTATTACCCAGACTATGGTCTGAACCCATGTGTCATACACAAACACACTTGTCTATAATATCCTGCTATGTTGCTAGTACCCTGCACATTGTTGACAGATAGTAGGCATGGTGTGATTGCAGTGGGCCACAGAGGGCATGGCTCCCTGTCCAATAGTACAATAGGCACATAATTGCGGACAATGCGCCTTCAATATGTTCCCCACGGGACGCCTGCAACATATGTGGTGCCATCAAATGTGTTCCACAAAGGACATACAATGCCTTACACACATGCCTTGTATGGACAGATGCCACTGACACCAGGGAATACCTGTATCATGCTATCATTGCAGGTGCAGGGTCAACTTGCTGTCAGTTAGCATGTCCTGCCACAACAGGCCAGTATTGGCACATCTGATAACAGTCACTGTACACAACATGTGCCATGCAAACCAGGTACACTTTAACATGTTACTGTACATTATTGTGGGATGTGCACATCCTAGGCATTGTCCATGTCAAGGACTATCAAACGCAGACATGGCATGCATTGCAAATCAATGGCCACACACAATGGTAACCAGGATGACAGGACAGGTCATACAATACCCATCTGTGTGGGACATTGCAGACACTACACCTCTGAACCACACTGCAGACCATTGTCAGGTGGCCTGATACCAAGGATTACCCCTCACCCAGCCTTGTACAGCCATCTTGCACAGCCAACCACTACACACCCATGAAGCAATGTACATATGCATGTCAGCACTGCCACCTTGTGTCTGCATGTGGGGTATGATGTTCCCACCACAGTCACACCCAGTATAACTCCCATTGACATACTGACTGATGTCAGACACATTCACATGCCCTAGCCCACAGAACCTCAGGATACCCCCTGTGGTGCATGTAATACCTGTGCATTACTGCAGTGTGGCACACTTAGTAGTTAGGAAGTGTATTTGTGACCCTGCCAAAGTGTGCCAATGTGTCTGAGTCCCTTAGAGAGTGTGGTTGTGTTGACAATGACATCTGTTCATGTGGACAGCCATGTGTACTAAACCTAATGTATGTCTACTATATCTCTGTTGCAGATGTCGCTCACCAGCACACATATATGTTCTTACAGCACACCAACATGTCAGCTGTGTGGCATGTGGAGTAACTGCATGCATTTGTAATAGTAATGGCTAATCAGTCAGGGGGTTGAACCCGTGTACTGGTAGGTGTGTGACAAAAGATGCTTAGGGTTTAGTCTCCCTGCCCTTCTCTGATGTACTTTGCCTCTGTCTGTCCCTCCCACATACTCTCTGGTGGATGTGGAAATGTACACCTTCTCAGCAGCAACTTGTGTTTTTGTAAATGATGGTCATGATCAGGTGATGGCCTCTGCACCTATTGCAGTTCTCTTTTAGCTGATTGCATGTGGGACAGCTGTGGTGACATTCCCATAGCCAATTGCATGGAAACACAGTACAATATCTAGGAACATCATAGGTTCATAGGTTGGTACTAGGCTATCTGCCCTAGGGCCTATGCAAGCCTAGCCATAACAATTCCCTGGATATTTCTTCCCACAATATTTACTTCTCCAGGCCCCTGTCTAGCAGGGCGACTGACATGATCCCCGGGGTGAATTTTCTATCTCCCATCCAATCATCAAGGTTCCTTTTGAAGAGGGCCAAAGAGGCGCTCTGCTTGATAGGTATGGGCAGTCTATTCCAGAGTATGGGGAGTCTCTGGGTCAGGAACATATCCCTCCAGCATGTTTTGTTCATTGTGATGACAAGGTTTAGATACCTGGAGCGTGTGGCTCTGAGGGATTGGGATTTCTTTAAGAGGAGCATGTCCAACAGCTCAGGGTTTGACATGGCCTTGTATGTTAAGCAGAGATCGCCTCTGAGTAGATGATATGGCACAGAGTATAGCTGGAGTTTTTTAGATTGTCAGTATATGGCATCTGCTTTAGGCCTGTGATTCTTTTAATGAGGTATTTCTGTGGCCTTTCAAGCTGTTGCAGATGTCTTGTGAGGTACATACCAAACAGGGCATTATACTCTATAATGGCTCTAATGAGGGATGAGTACAGTGGGACAATGACCTCCTTTTTTCTGGATGAAAAGCCCTTAGTGATGAGGTGTGCCACATAGAAGGATTTCCTGACTGTTGTGGCAATGTGGTTATCGAAAGTGAGTCCACTGTCCACCTGTGTCCCTAAGTCTCTCATCACACTTTCGATGTTTAGTGTCCTGCCACCTATGTGGTAATTCATGGGTACATGTTTTTTCCAAAGGGGATAACTATACATTTCTTGGCATTAAGCTTGAGCCCATGGCTCTGGCATCAGGCATCTGTTTCTGTAAGGCCCTTTTGTAGAATATCCACATCATTTGGGGATTCAATAATGGCTCCCAGTTTGCAGTCATCTGAAAACTTTGTTAGCCAGAGTCCCTTAGTGTTGGCCTGTACTTCAGAGAAGTAGATGCCAAACAAGAGTGGTCCCAGGACTGAACCCTGAGGTACTCCACTTGCCACTTGTCTGGAGCTGGATTTGGAGTCAGCTACATTTACTGTCTGGGTTCTGTCAGTAAGCCAGTTAGCAACCCATTGAGTGACGTAGGGATTTATGCCCAGCTTAGTAAGTTTATCTATGATTCCAGAGTGGGGGATGGTGTCAAAGGCCTTGGCAAGGTCCAGATAGGCTGTGTGGACTGCCTTACCCTCGTCCACAGCTCTGGAGACTGATTCGAAGAAGTCAATCAGATTCTGGAGACAAGATCAGCCCTTCACAAACCCAAACTGGGTGGGGTCTAGTGTTTGAAGGTTGCCAATGTCTTTGTTTATAAGTTCCATGATAATGCTTTTCATGCCCTTGCAAATCAGGCTTGTCAGACTGATGGGACGGTAGTTCCCAGGATCCAAGGTGGATTCTCTCTTGTGGAGTGGGATAACTGTAGCTGTGCACCACTCAGTGGGCACGAAGCCTGAGGTGAGGGTATGATTAAACATGACACTTAGGTGAGGTGCCAGTTCATTTTGTAGTTCATGTAGTACACAGCCTGGGATGTCATCTGGTCCCATGGATGCTGTATTCTTAGCTTTGGAGAGTGCGATTTCTACCTTTGTGGCCGTGATTATCGGAATTTGGCAATATTTTGGTATTGAGATGGGCCCTTTAGGGGGTGAGAGTGGGGTGAAGTTGGCACTAAATCGATCTGCCACGATATTGGCAATATCCTTGGGATCAGTATATTTAATGCCATTCTGTTGTAACTCAGAACAGATCTGAGCATTGCCATTTAGATTCTTGACATAACTATAGAATGCCTAGTGGTTGTTTTTGGAATCTTTGGCAAAATTATTTTTGTAACTAGCTTTTGAGGATTTTATGAGGGATCTCAGCTTCTTACTGAGGCTGATGAGGGAGTTTTTTGCATCCTGGGATTTTCCTCTTTTTTGCAACAGTTGGTGTTTGCCCATAACAGTCGCTGTGAGTGGAACCTGGATCTGGTGTTTGGTAAACAGCATCACAGATGAAATCTGGATATTCCTCAAATAACATGATGCACTGTGGAAAATAGCCTAAAGACAGGAGGGTGATGTGCCAGACCTGACTACAGCATGTAAGTGTAGCTATGCTTCATTCAGACTACTGCCAGTTTAACAGGTTGTGTGTGGTAATGGCTAGTCTGCATGTTTTAATAACTGACATCACAGTGCTCTGTTTGTTTGGTACCCCCATATGTAGGGTCATCTGTGGACTGGTCAGTGTGTGTAACCATTTGTTTCTTGTGTTACTCACAGAACACACATCTGTGAACTGCAGAAGCATAGTGTGAGGATTGCAATCAGTACACGGTGACATTGATGAGAGTTACTGACATTGCATCCCTGATTGGACATACGTCACATGAAACAGTGGTATGACAGTCACTGTCTGAGTCTATCACAGTGACATGCCAATAATGGACCACTGTTCATAGCTGCAGTCACAAGTCATCTACACTTTGGACAGATGTCATGCAGTATTTATGCATGTGTTGTGCTCCCTCTGCAAATGTATGACATCTATTGTCTTGGGTTAATGGTAATATCTATGCATGCTGTTATAAGTAATCCTGAATGCTGTTGAGTATTACTAAGCCTTATTTGTGTTGAAACTGCAACACCATAGGCTGTATGGGATTGCAGGTCCTGGCAGAACCACCTGTCCCACTTCAGCTGGCCATGGCAGTGGGCACCAGCATGTCTGGGGCCCAGCCTTGGGCCTCCACCTCTGTTGGCTCTGCACCACCTTTGGGTGGAACTGCCACTGAGGATGGGGCTTGCCTCCCCCGGGAGCAGGTCCAGACAGGAACTTGTCAGCCATCATGCGGTCCAGGCCATGGTGAATAGGGAGCTCAATACTGGGTTTCGAGGCCAGCTACACCAGCTCGAGGGCAGAGTTGCCCAATTAGAGGATGAGCCTGCTCTTCCTAGACAGCCCCCAGCACAGCCACCTTTTGGGCTGTGAAGGTGCAGTGGTGGCTGCCCATGGGTGGGGACCTCGTCCCACTGCTTCCATTTTGAGGCTCATGGCCTTGTGACTGTCAAACACCCCTCACCATCCAAGGTATCCCCCCCACGTGTCATATACCACCCCTGTATACTGTCTTGTCTGTCATCCTACCCAACCTATCCTCCACGAGCATACCTACTCTCCTTCCCCAACATCCCACTCTCACCTTACAAAAATGGAAACAAAATGCCAATCTGTTCCCAGAATGACTTTTGCCCCAGACATAGCTGTCCATTTCACACATGTGTCCACTGGACACATGTAATCTTTTTAATTTGCATCACAACATACTACTGTTGTCCTCACCTCTCTCTCAGGCACACAATCCTGGTATGCACATGACTCCTAAAGGTTCCAGGTACACGTGATGCAGACAACCCCAGTGTACACATAACACTACCAGTCCCTCTATGGTTACCCCATTTAACTTTTTAATGATGATGATGTTGCACACAGCACCTTACAAGAGCACTGTTCTCATATTATGATTGGACAGGAACTGTTTTGTTAATGTAAATAAAATGCTCAAAGTAATGTATTTGGGCAATGTACAAATGTCTGCGTGTATTAATGACACATGTCTGTCTGTGGGAGTCTTGATATTACATAGGACAACACCACTACATAATACAGGAATTGTTGGTGTTTTCCTTTTCATTCTTTTTTAATGCTTTGTTGTCAGGTGGTTTGTTCTTGATATCTCTATATATATCTATATCTATGTATGTAGATATATCTGGACATAAATACACACACATACATCTACATAATGAAATACATTTCCTATACTGTTGAATGACTGTGCTGGATGATATGTTTGTGATAACATCAGATGTTTGCATATCTGCCATGGCTTAGTGGTAAGTTACATTGGCCGTGGTGTGCAGGGACCTGGTTTCAAGCCTTGCAGAAGCCATTTATTTTGTTGCTGGGCAGAAGAAAGGCCATTGGATACGGAGTGATTAAGGCACTTTTAAGCAGTTGTGAGCAGGTGTGCGTGGGTTTCCGCAATGGTAAGCAGTGTTTACTTTTGGTTACAGCTCCTTACACTCAGTTACCTTCTTGATTGCTTAACCTATGTAAGCAGTGCTTACCCCCGCACAAACAGGCTGAAACCTGATCACTGCTGCTTAAAAGTGCTTATCCCACTTACCCCCTCGCTAATTTCTTTAAAAGAAAAGAAAAAAGGGGTGATAGGAAAGTGCTGAAAAAGGGGCACAGAGAGGGAAAGACAGTAGGCAAGATAGCTAGGGATGTGCAGGAAGGGTGTAGGGAAGGTCCATAGCTGTCCATTTCTTCTAAAGCAACAGCTGTGTATATGCAATAAATTTGGCTGTACATGTGGACACTCACAACCCTGAGAGAGGGTTGAGGACAACAATAGTATGCAGTGATGCCAATTAGAAATGTTTACATGTGTCCAGTGGACACGTGTGCGAAATGGACAGCTATGTGTGGGGCGTGCTTTTTTTGCGGGAACAGATTGCCCTTTTTTTCTTTTATTTTAAGGTGAGAGTGGGATGTTGGGGAAGGAGAGTAGGTATGATCAGGGAGGATAGGTTGGGTAGGATGACAGACAAGACAAACAAGACACATACAGGGGCAGTATATGACACATGTGGAGGGAAACACCTTGGACT